>NC_082686.1:11479027-11787825 GCF_949987515.2 Delphinus delphis
AAAATTCAGTAGTTAACCAAGTGTTATTAAAAAACATTTGGTTTTCTAATACAATTAGTCATACAATAGCAATATTTAACATTTATTAACTATTAATTAGGGTTGCACGGTTCTACATTTTTAAACTCATTTATCCTAACAAAACTCTAAGATCAGCACTATTTTTCTGATTATTTAAACGAGGAAAATGAGGCACAGAGAAGACAAAAAAACCTAGCTGTACATCATACATCTAATTAAGAGGTAAAGCTGGTATTCAAAACCAGAGCTCACACTCAACCATCTATATATAATAACTTAAACTGTCTAAAAGTCAGTCTCCTCACCCAAACCCATATTCATAAAAGTGAGAAAAAAAGGAACTATAGTTCACCGAAATGGCAAATAATCAAAAACTTCTTTTAATACTGACAATATATAGCATAGTATTTGAAAAGAAGCTAAATATTCCCTTAGTAATAAACTGCTTTATCTAATATTCTTTTTAAACTCTCTTCCTGGAGCTCTTTTACATTTTTCCTAAGCACTTTCACAGTGCGTACCTTACTAAAAAGGCCACGATTTAAAAATCAGAAAAGTAGGGCTAAAAAAAAAAACCTGTCAGTCTATAACAAAGTAATCATCTTAAAGCTGTGAGGATGCTTACTGAACTGCTGCAAAGGAGTGGAAATTTCAAAGCAACTAAATATCCATCAATACAATCCTACAACAGAATTCTATGGAGCCATGAAAAATGTTTCAAAGACTACCGAGACTGATAAAACACAAACGTGTTCACGATATATAGGTGAAAAAAACAACCAACACACAACAAGATGATCACACTTGACAAAATATATGCATCTGTATGCACAAGGAAAAAATGAAAGAACATGAAGATCAATAACCATGTGGTGTTTTAAAATTTTCTTTCCTCTTTTTTCCTAAACTTTCCACGACAATAACACTTCTAATACAAAAACTGAATTTTAAAAGGTATAGAAAAAAGACATTACAACCAGCAAACACAACTACTTAATATATGCAACTATAAAAAAGTTTTCAGGAAAATTATATTCCCTTAACTCAGGTCGTTTATCATCATCCTAAAAATAACCAGCATATAACAAAATTTTAAAAAGCAACTAAATCAATGAGAAGATCTATTTCCCAATGAAATAACAATATACCCTGGAAAAATATTACAGCAATACTGTATCACTGCCCCAGTAACCTTATGTTAATTTGAGCGCTCAGTTTACAAATGCGTTTTCGGCTGATTTTCAAATTCACGTTACGTGTGGTTCTTGCTCTCAACTTTTAAAATACAACCAGCAAATACATTTGAACTCGGAACAAATATTTACGTTATACAAAGCAAAAAGGCAATCACTGAGTAACAACATGACCCACGCGATTTTCGTTTCTGAGTAAGCAAGTATTTCTTTGAAAATCTCTTCCCATTCAAATTGTGGGGAAGCAAGGGTAAACCAATAGCAATGACAAAAGTAGCGTGTTGGTCAAATATGTCAATTGGGTCAGGGGCGGCAAAAATATTTAGAGCTACACATGAAGTCCACTTTCCGCTGACTAAATTAAAAAAATTACCACTAATGCAAAGTCCCCTTCCATCCTCACCTCGAATATTCTGTCAAAGTAGCTAACATTAATTTGAGCTGTTTTAATTCAAACTTCCAATCTATTAAACTATTAGAATGCTACCTGGTGGAAGCCACAGAACAGTAGGACCCAAATAATCTAATTAAAGGATCCCGACCCCCAAATGGTCTGAAGCTTGCAATAATAAAGCGGATTTAAGATTACCCAAGAAACGGCCGTTAGACCCCTTTCCGGTCAAAGACACCGGCCGGCGAAATCCGCGGAGGCAGAGAGGGGGAGGGGAAGCGCCGCGGCGGCTGAGGAGCTGAGGAAGGAACTAGGCCCGTCCCTGGTGGACAACCAGGCCTACAGTAGCTAAATGGTAGGGAATGACCAAACGGGGGAGAAGCCTGAGCATCCTAACTCGGTTCTAGAAGAGGGAGCCTGGGATTACCTCGGAAAGGGCGAAGTTCCTCGCTGGGAAGGGAGGGAGCGGACGGGGGTGGGGGGGGGCCGGAAAATGGATCCCAGGCCCAGGCGGGGCTGTAGCCGGGCCTAAGACGAGGAACGACAGCGTCCCTGAAGAAAGGTGCCACGGACGGCTACGTGAGGCCCTATCGGTCCCTTGGGAGCAGAAGAGCCTGGGAAGCGTTTACCTTGAAAGCTCCTGTTGAATTTCCCGGAATTTACTGACCACGAAAGACCTAAAAATCTGCTCGATGTTGGTCGCCATGGCGTCCGCTCCGTTCTCTCAACTCCTCCTCACTAGTCCTCCAGGCTCCCAGCATGCCTCGGGAGGAGGCGCAGCGGCCAATTCCGTCTCTAGCCGTCCTGATTGGCTCCTGTGGGAGCGCCCAGTCCGGCACGCTCCGCCTCTGAACCAATCAGTGAGCACGGCCCCGCTCTCCTCCGCTGTTTCTGAGCGTCTGGGGTAGAGCTGCTGACGTTTGCGCCGCGCACGACTATGTCCGCCATGTTAGTGACTGACGCAGGCGCCATTACAGGAGAAGTCTCTCTAGAGGCGACTGTCTGCTTAAGCTGTCAGTCTTCAACAGTGTTTGGGGGCCTTAAGAGGTTTATTTTGGTCACTAAACACCCTAGATTAAATTCCGTGAGGAAAGGGAGCAAGGAGGGCAACATGGTGTTTGACCGGGGACTCCAACTGTCCCGGATGGCACCGAGTTTCGGCAGGGAGATCCATCCGGGAAAACATTAATCAGCGCTTGCCCCCATACGAAGAATACGTTTTTACCGCCATCTGCCTCCCGTGGCATCCTATTATTGGCCTCGGCTTTTTTTTTCGTTTTAGCATTAGGCCAGAGGTCCTGAACCACGTGTGTTCAAACCTTGGTGCATTTTAATCTCGTCAGGAGCCAGGCGTGTCACGAGACTTTTGCACGGTAGCTGGTCAGTCCTGACTCGTGAGCAACACACAATTAGCTGAACATGGGTTAAGCATTTTGGTGCTCCCCCTCCTCAGAGCTCAGGAGGCTCTGGAAGAAGCGAAGAGACGTTACGTGGCACCTGACCCTACAGTGTTACATTGTAAACTCGCTAGGGCTTGGGAGCTTTGCTCTGGGGGAGGTTCAGGCCGCGCCCGAGAGCGGGAGGGAATCACTCTCGATTACCTCGCGGTGGGGCCCACTGGCCACACCGACCAATGGGGAAGCGAAGCCAGCCGGGGGCGGGGCAGGTGGGCGGGGGGCGTGCGCGCCGGATCCCATCGGCCGACTTCCGGCGCGCGGCGGGAGAGTGGGCTCAGAGCGCGCAGCGAGGGTCTAAGTGCGAGCGCCCAGAGAGCCTTGGGTCCGTGGGTAAGTTTCCTCCGCTTTTCAGGAAACTACATTTATGGTTTGGTTTGGGGATTACTATCAGGAATTGGATGAAACTGTAGGAACTGGTTTGGCGGTAGGGATTGTCCTCTTATTTTTAATCGCAGTGGGTGAGGGTTGGCCATGTGCTTTTCAGTTTTAACTGAGGTTTACATTGTATCTATCACTTTCTCTGCTTTGTAAGGTGTCAGGGCCTTTTTGCATCTCTCTGCTTTTTTAGGTTTTTTAGGTCATGCACCTAAATTGCATATTTTCTCATTTTGCATCGTTTGTCTCTAGCAGATTACTTAGTCCCATTTTGTAGTTGGTTTCTACCTTATTTTATTCACCAAGTCCTTTGTTTTGTTTTGTTTTCTTTTTTTTGGCAATGCTGCACAGCATGCGGTATCTAAGTTCCCTGACTAGGGATGGAATCCAGGGCCCCTGCAGTGGAAGCGCAGAGTCTTAACCACTGGACCGCCAGGGAAGTCCCAATTCACCAAGTCCTTTGAAATGGCTTTTCCTGGCTCTCTAATTCTCCTCGTGTTACCCATTTAGATGATTGAGGCCCAAGAAGGTTAAGTCCCTCAAGGTATCCCAGCTAGGAAGTCTTAACTCCTTAACTCAAACCTAGGCAACTCTGGCTGGCGGCCTCCTAGCCACTCCTGGGTGTAGATTCCCTCAGGCTGAGTCCTAATCCTATTTCAGAGATCCGCGGCAGTAATCAGGATAATTTCCCTTCACTGACCCTCTTATTCAAACTAAACATAAATGTTTTCTCTAAATTTAAAGATACGTTCATTTTAGATACGTCGATACACGCGGCAAGTCTTTTCCAGTAAGCTAAAATAGTGTTTTTCTCCGAGATGATAATTTAGTAATTTTTTTCTTCCTCATATTTTCAACTGTTAAAGAGTATCTGAAGCAAAATTGGTTCCGTTGGAATCCAGGCTACATCCCCACTTATCTATGTGACCTGCAGCAAGTTACATAACCTAACTGAGCCTTACTTATTTATCTGCAAAGCGGGCATGGTAATCCTATCTGCCTCACAGAATTCTTAAGATTAAGTGAAGTAATTCGTGAAAAGCATTTAGAATAGCATCTGGCACGAAGTTAGTGCTCAAAAAATCTTCTTTATATTAGCAAATTATATTTTTCTTTAAACGTGTAATGCTAGCATCTCACGAGAAGTAACTGATTTCAGTTTTTCCTGTTATCAGTTCGCCTTCTACATAATTACATGTCTTCTGAAAATTAGTAAATGAATGTGACAAGTTATTCATTCCTTTGGCTTTTTTTTTTCTTGTTAGAATTTTTTCTCTCCCTAAAGCATCAATTTGGCAAAAGTAATAAATAAAATATAGCAGGTTAGCATTTACTACTGCTGAGTGTAAGAAATTGTACTAACTGTTTATAAATGTCATTTCAATTCTTACTAGGCCTCATAAGACAAATTCTCTTAATTCCACCTTTTATGATGTGAAGAAATTGAATTGCAGGTAGTAAGAGCTTAACCAGGGTCACACTGTTAGCTTGAGAGATAGTTGCCTATCCTGCCCAGGATCAAATGCCAGAACTAAGCAAGACGTGTTCAAATTTGATTTTTGCCTTCTCTACCAATTTTCTGGCATATTGCACTAACTTCTTAAATAGGGGTCAGCAAACTACGGCTCTTGTGCCAATCCTTCCTACTACCTGTTGTTGTACAGTCCACCAAATAAGAATAGTTTTTACATTGTTAAATGTTTGTGGGAAGAAAAGGAAAAGTGATGTTTCTGTGACACATGACAGTTATACAAAATTCAAATTGCCGTGTCCATAAATACAGTTTTATGGAAACACAGCCACAGTTATGCTTTATAAACCTCTGATAGCTTCCTGTTACTTAGAGAAGAAGTAGGCAAACTATGACCTACAGCCAACTGCCTATTTATGTAAGTTTTTACTGGACACAGCGAGGCCACATTTGTCTCTTGTCCAAGGCAGCTTTCATACTACAGTGGCAGAGTTCAGTAATTGCAACACAGACTATATGGCCCTCAGAAAATATTTACTATTTGACCCTTTATGGGCTCTAGTCTTAAACATTTCTTTGAATTTATTGTAACTTTAAAGTCTATTATTTATAAGACTAAAGGTTTAAAAACAGTTATTTTCAATTTGGTGTCTAAAGTTAAAACATTTTCATTTTTAACTGAGATTTGATGACTTTTAAATCTTCTAAAAGTGAAGCCCAGGGACTTCCTGGTGGCCCAGTGGGTGGGAGTCTGCCCTCCCAATGCAGGGGGCCAGGGTTCAATCCCTGGTCCGGGTAGCTGTATCACGCATTGCATGCCGCAGCCAGCACTCTGCATGCTGCAACTAAAAGATTCCGCATGCCGCAACAAAGATCCCACATGCCGTAGCTAAGACCCAGCACGGCCAAAATAAATAAATAAAAGTGAAGCCCAAAGAAGGGTGATTGTTCATAGATTTTGTTTTAATGCAATAAGGAGCTTTAAAGTACTGCTCTAATCCTTAAGAGTACACAGTCATATTTCTCAAATTATGAATCCTAGTTTTTCACAAATGAATTGCTGGGATAAAATGTTATTTGTATGATTACAAATAACTACTTAAATCATATTTAGAAATCGTGGTTTCTAAAGTATATGTATTCTAAACTATCAACTGTGGTTTTCTTTCTGCAGCTTTCATTTTCCTGCTGAATTCCTGCTTTGCAGACTGAGCAATGGCAGCCCGAGTACTTGTAATTGGCAATGGAGGAAGGGAACATACTCTGGCCTGGAAACTTGCACAGTCTAATCATGTCAAACAAGTGTTAGTTACCCCAGGAAATGCAGGCACTGCCTGCTCTGAAAAGATTTCGAACACTGGTAATCATTTTTTTGAAGTAAAAGTGAACGATTATAAATGATAAAACTGTCACTCACATCTCTTCTTTATAAAGGTCAATTGCTGTTCAGATTTGAATGCTTTTTTTAACCCAGAAATTTATGTGGTAATTTGAATACTTGCCATAAGTTGTAATTTAAGGTATCCTGTTGTTCAGAGTGTATCATTTTCTTACCTTAGATTATTTTAAACCTTACAAAACACGTCCACTGAAAAAGTTACAAAATGCCTAGTATAGGTTAAAGGTGTTTTGGTGTGTATTTTGGGGAATGCAAAATTGAGCAGTGCTATTAAATGTAAGTTCTGGCAATTCTTACTCCATAATAGATCTCAGCCTTCATCTCTTCCACGGTAAATAGGAAAAGATGATCGGTTCTTATGCTGCACTAAATTCTTCAGTGACTTCTCATAGTAGTCAGTATAAAACTCAAACTACTGTCCTTACGAAACCCTCTGTGATCTGGCCTCTGCTGGCCTTTCCAGCCTGATCTTTTATAGCCCTTGTTTTCTTTTCACTGTGCCCTATCCATGCAGTCCTGCCAGTATCCCAAACAGAGCTGCCTTGGACTTTGTTCTCACTCCTAGCATGACTGGCTCTTCATCATTCAGGTCTCAACTTATGTTACCATCTCAAAGAGGACTTTCCTAAAGTTTCTAAGTAAAGCATGTTCACCCCCCAAGTCATTTGTTTTCAATCATGGACTATTATCTGTATCTTCTTTTACTTTTGTCTGTCTCCTATCTTCATTTCCCTCCTAGAACATAAGCTCTAGAATGTAAACTGCATGAGGGCAAGGAAGTCGCCTGTCTTTTTTTAAATAAATTTATTTATTTATTTTTGGGTGCGATGGGTCTTTGTTGCTGCGCGTGGGCTTTCTCTTGTTGTGGCAAGCGGGGTCTACACTTTGTTGCGGTGAATGGCCTTCTCATTGCGATGACTTCCTTGTTGCAGAGCGCAGGCTCTAGGTGCACAGGCTTCAGTAGTTGTGGCTCACGGGCTCTAGAGCACAGGCTCGGCAGTTGTGGTGCATGGGCTTAGTTGCTCCGCGGCATGTGGGATCTTCTAGGACCAGGGCTCAAACCAGTGTCCCTGCATTGGCAGGGAGATTCTTAACCACTGCACCACCAGGGAAGTCCCGTGTCTCCTGTCTTATTTTGCACTGTGTGCAATGTGCCTAGTACCCTACGTGGCACATAATATTTATGGAGAGAACATAGACCCAGCAAGGTACCAACTGGGAGAAGATAATTGTGTACATAGGAGCAAAAATAATAAGAAAAAGATAAGAAAATATCTGCTTCCCTGGGATCTTAACTCTGGGAGTGAGGTATTGTATTTTTTTTTTTTAAAGAAATGGCACATTTTATCTAGATGCAATTGATGTTATACAGACCAGCCCATGAAAATCTCCCAATATTGTCATGAGGCTGCTATCACTTGTAGTGACAGGTTAGGTGTGTCATCTTCCTCTTGCCACCCTTTGCTGTGCTGAGGTAGTTGGCTCTGTTCAGCCCAGTTGTGTTTGCAGCTACTAACCCAGAGTGCATGGTACTCCATCCTTATCCCACTCAGGCAGTTCCTATAGATTGAGAACTCTGCCTTTTCTGCACTTATCCCCTACACATCACAAATACCACATATGTACAGAGACTTCAGCCAGCTTAAGAATGGTGGCCCAAATAACAGTGAAGCAGAAGAGCGCCTATAGAACCTACTCATGATTAATATATGGTTGACCCTACTACTACTTAGAACTCCCATCAAGAAAGAAAATTTACCTGGCTTGTACATTGGAGAAGTGAGCTAGGTCTTAAAAGCCATCCTTCAGTTCTTAGCTTAAACGTCTTTGCAAAGAAACCCTTTCTGGCTTAATCAGAAATAGCCTTCCAGTTTACCTCACATCAGATTTGCCTAATTGTTCACACTTTGTATTATTTTGCTTGGATATTTATAACTCAACATTCCCACAGTGAAATATAAGCATCTTAAATATAGGGACCCTGTTTGTGTTTACATCTTAACCTGGTGACTAGGACAGTATCTAGCATATAGCAGTTCTCAGTAAATCTTGAATGAATGACATTTAAAAGACCAGTTTCTGAGTATATTCTCTGGTACACTTTTTTGTTTACAATCAGCACTGGCAACATGAACACCATAGTCAAGAAAGTATAGCTCTTGGAAAACTTACTCAGTTCTCTGCTATCACTGTAGTGATAACAAAGCAGAGAACTGAGCTTTGTTGGTTAGCCTGATGTACTGTGCTCTGAATTTCTCATGGTGAAACCCATCTGTACCAGTAAAAGAAAACCAACAATTAATAGGCATACCAAAGTATAGTACTTACATTTCAGATAGACAGTTAACTTAAAGAATGTTTTTATAAACAAGGTGGGTTTGTTTCTTTTTTCTTTTCACAGACATCTCAATCAGTGATCACACTGCCCTTGCACAGTTCTGCAAAGATGAGAAAATTGAATTTGTAGTTGTTGGACCAGAGGCACCTCTGGCTGCTGGTAAAGTTCATTGCTGTTTATTATTATGGTATACACCGTGCTAACAGGAGCTTGGAGATCATCTCATCTAATACATTTTACAGATGAGGATTTCTAATATAATACACTGAAAAAGCTTTCACCCTCTTGAAATTTATGGATTCCAGGATTCCCCCCCCCAAGCATCAGTAGTATGAATAATAAGACTAAATTTGAATGAGAGATCAAATTTGCAGCTGTAGGAAATATTTTGTTTTTATTCTGCTCTATTCTGGTGTCTATTTAATAATCCATGTATTTGAATATCACACATGATTTTTGTTGGATTTGAATCATGTGTCAGTAGCATTTTGTTTATATCCTATATAAAACATGAAAAACGTAGTTATTCTCTGCCATTTGCTTCATCTCAATGTATATTTAGCCTGATCCTAATTCTTCAGAATGAAAAGGCCCTGCAGAGAGCTGGGCTACGGCTGCTTGTTTCCATCCCTAGGAATTGTTGGGAGCCTGACATCTGCAGGAGTGCGGTGCTTTGGCCCCACAGCAGAAGCAGCTCAGTTAGAGTCCAGCAAGAGGTTTGCCAAAGAGTTTATGGACCGACATGGAATCCCAACTGCACAGTGGAGAGCTTTCACCAAAGCTGAAGAAGCCTGCTGCTTCATTATGAGGTAAATAGAAGATAGCCTGTGAAGGGCACTTGTTATATGATATTTGAATATACGGGTCACGTTTATGTTACGAGTTTATAGTAAGATAATTCTAGGGGAAAACTCATAGGATGTAGACTGCCTTTTTCCAACATCAAAATAAAATGCGATTTACTCTTGCGGCCTTGCAGAAAGATAAATTTTTTCTTTTTAAGATAAATTTTTTTAATGTTTGTTGCTGAATAGTTTCTAGGGGAAAAGGATACATTTGGTTGTATAGGCATTCCCTCTTAGCCAAATTGACACATAAAGGATGGTGATTTTTTTCATCAATAATTAACTAGAGTGAGGAATCATCACTTGGCCTTCTGCCACCACTGTTCAATCCTAAATCTTAAAATTAAACATCCTGTTCTCTATTATATGGAGAACATTGAGCAATAAATGAATGTTGGTAGATACATGCCTTTGCCCCCTATTTTTGTTGACACTTTTCCTTTTTACCTGGTATGTTTTCTTTTTAGTTGGGTCAGTTTCATTCTTTGTTTTTTCTTCATCCTACATTGAATTTTATTATTTCCTAGTAGCCAGATACCTTCCAAGTAACAATTTTGTTACTTACTTTGGGTAAGTCTCCTTCTAGATCTCCAGTTCTACTCAACAGAAGGAACTACCAACAACAGTTTCTTATGTGTACTTGGAGAAATGATCTGTGTATCCATGCTTATATTGGTCTTATACAGCTACATCTTTTACTTGAAGGAGAGCATGATTCATTACTTTATATTGTATCTTAAAAGGTCATTCCATATGCATGCTATGCAAGTGCTGTTTTCCCCCAAAGATTTTGCTTATATGATCTCATGGTAAGTGAGAAAAGCAAAACTGTATGTACCATATGACCACAACTATAAAGAAATACATAGGAAAAAAAAATCCTGGCAGGAAGTACATCAAAATGGTGTTAGCAGTTTTTTTTTTTCTGCTTTTCAGTTGTTGCTATAGCATATTATTACACAATGCCAAAGCATTTTAAACTTTTGAATCTTAAAGATTTATTGGATATTGAAATTTACTCTGTCTTCACAGTGCAGACTTCCCTGCTTTGGTTGTGAAGGCCAGTGGTCTTGCAGCTGGGAAAGGGGTAGTTGTCGCAAAGAGCAAAGAAGAGGCCTGCAAAGCTGTACAGGAGATTATGCAGGTAAGTTGATGCCTCTTAAAAAGTTTATAATTTTCTAGTCACACTGGATAAATAAATACTGTTAAGCTTACAAATATTCCTCAAGGCAAGGAAAACGTATAGCAAACAGTTATTTTTCATAGTACTATGTATTATAATCCATCTCTGTAAAAGGGTTGTTACACATCTACACTGATGGCTAAACTATGATTCTGTTCTTTGCAAGTAAGTTCTGTTTAGCATCCTTTGTTGTCTGCTCTGAAAGGTAGAAAGTCCTCAGACTACAGAACATATAAATAAACACTCAACAATCCATGAGGACAAAAAAAGTATTTATCCTTTGTGTCTCAGGTCTAAGAAAAGTGAAGCAATGAATTAATATACTTTGCTTTTTATGATCCTTCTTGGTTGTTGTGGGTTTCTCCCCCTTGTGGAAATCTGTTTTCACAGACATTAGTATAATTATTGTAAGCAAACATAATTATAAGTCAGAAATAGAGTTAAATGGTAATGATGAAAACATCTGTTTTTCTGTTAACCTTATTTGAAACTGGAAAGCTGGACCCCCAGAAGAGTTTAAATGATGTGTTCATCTCATCTGTACCAGTGCTAACTCTACATCATTGCAACTCTGAAAATAGGAAACATTCGGGCTTCCCTTGTGCACGGTGGTTAAGAATCCGACTGCCAGTGCAGGGGACACGGGTTCGAGCCCTGGTCCGGGAAGATCTCACATGCCGCAGAGCAACTAAGCCCGTGCACCACAACTACCGAGCCTGCGCTCTAGAGCCCGCGAGCCACAACTACTGAAGCCCGTGCACCACGATGAAGAGTAGCCCCCACTCGGGGCAACCAGAGAAAAGCCTGTGTGCACCAATGAAGACCCAATGCAGCCACAAATAAATAAATAAAATAAAAATAGGAAACATTCATATATGTTCCTTTGCAGCTTTCAGAGAGAGAAAGAGAAATTATAATACTAGTGCGTTGGTTCGTAATACAAATGGTGCAAAATGACGACAGCCAATTAAGTAAATAATAAAAGCTTATAATTTATTTCTCTTTGTTTTGTTTTTATCGACAATAAGGATAAAGCTTTTGGAGAAGCTGGAGAAACAACTGTCATTGAAGAACTTCTTGAAGGAGAAGAGGTGTCTGTATGTATATTCATCTTTTGGACTTTTACAGAGTATAAGCTGTGTTATCTGACCTATGATCCCAAAAAAGGCTTGGTTTACTCTGGTCGCTTCATCCAAGAGCATAACCTGAGCAGTTACACAGGAATTTGTATACGTTTAGTATTTCAGATACAAATGAAAAAAGAATTTATCTTCTTTGTTTTTTTTTTGTTTTTTTTTTTTGTTTTGCGGTATGCGGGCCTCTCACTGTTGTGGCCTCTCCCATTGCGGAGCACAGGCTCCAGACGCGCAGGCTCAGCGGCCATGGCTCATGGGCCCAGCCGCTCCGCGGCACGTGGGATCCTCCCGGACCGGGGCACGAACCCGTGTCTCCTGCATCGGCAGGCAGACTCTCAACCACTGTGCCACCAGGGAAGCCCTTATCTTCTTTTTTTAAAATATATAAACTTATTTATTTTTGGCTGCATTGGGTCTGTTGCTGCGCGGGCTTTTTCTAGTTGCTGAGAGCTGCGGGGCTACTCTTTGTTGCAGTGCGCGGGCTTCTCATTGCGGTGGCTTCTCTTGTTGCAGAGCACGGGCTCTAGGTGTGCAGGCTTCGGTAGTTGTGGCACATGGCCTCAGTGATTGTGGTTCTCAGGCTCAGTTGTGGCTCGCAGGCTCTAGAGCACAGGCTCAGTAGTTGTGGCACATGGGCTTAGTTTTCTCCGCAGCATGTGGGATCTTCCCAGAACAGGGTTCGAACCCGTGTCCCCTGCATTGGCAGGCAGATTCTTAACTACTGCACCGCCAGGGAAGTCCGAAGAATTTATCTTCTTTTAATCATCCCCAGTGTAGCAGTAGGCAAATTGGACTTACATCATCCCCAGTGTAGCAGTAGGCAAATTGGATTTATATCACCCATTATTTAAACAGGGGAAAGGTTGAAATTTTTTACTTTGAGAGTAGCTTGATTTCCGCGCCCCCCCAACCTAGCTCAAAAATTACAGATCCTTCAGAACAGAGTATACAGGATCTTTTGATTCTCGATCTAGGAAACTTAGGGTTATTTATGTTTTAAATCATTTTACTTTAAAAAAGAAAACTTTTCCTCTAATTAGAGTTAAGGTACATATAGTTCTCCTTATTAAATTATTTTTTTACTTTTTGGCATTTAAGGTTAAGTGGACCGTTTGTTTTCTCTACAGTGTCTGTGCTTCACTGATGGAAAGACTGTGGCCCCCATGCCCCCAGCACAGGACCATAAGCGATTGCTGGAGGGAGATCAGGGCCCCAACACAGGGGGAATGGGAGCCTATTGTCCAGCACCTCAGGTACTTCACAGAGGCTCAGCTGAAGTTCAGTAGTCATTTTTTGGTCTTCTCAAAGAGCTCTTAGGCACTTTCTGTTTTTTTTTTCTGTAAATGATATTACTAATCAGCAAATTGGTTTTCCTATTAAATGAAAAGTGTCTCTTCTGGTCTCACTCTAAAACTAACCTTTTCTAAAAGCCTTTGAGGAACTAACTTAAGTATCGATTGAACAGATCCTTCTAGCCCCTCCTTATTCATCATTGGATATCCAGGGCCCTATACACAAGTGCTCAGTAAGAGTGGGTATGGTGAATTGAGAACCAGGTCAGACTACCATTTGTTCTTCTAGTCTTTCTACTTCATAACGGATAGAGCATGTTTCCAAACAATTCCTTGACAATGTTTATGAAAAATATGCATTGAGCATATTATAAATAAATTAGCACTTCAGAAACTCACCCATTTCCTTTCACTGCTGATAGTTATAATTGTTTGTGCTAATAATATAGTGCCTTTTAGATATTTTTCTTAAGTAGATTAAAAACCAAACAGGGTTTACTTTAGACTTTGTGTATTAAAACTACCATTTGGTAAAAGTGATTTTATTTACGTATATTTTTTACTTAAAAAAAATTGTTTACTTATTTATTTTGGCTGCACTGGGTCTCAGTTGCAGCATGTGGACTCTTAGTTGCAGCATGCATGTGCAATAATTTCTACAATTAATTTATAAACTCTAGATTCTCAATTTATAGGCTAATGAGGTATGCATAGAATATACTATAAGTATACAAAGGAGCCTCAGTGTGGGCGAGGACTTTTTCAGTTAAATACCAGTTACATTTAAATAAGTCTCTATGTTCCCTAGGTTTCTAAGGATTTGTTGCTAAAAATTAAAAATACTATTCTTCAGAAGACAGTGGATGGCATGCAGCAGGAGGGTGTGCCTTACACAGGTAAGCATATTGATGTCATTGTGGACATTATTTATAAAGTAAGTTTGCAACATTTTCTTTTTTTATAAATATATTTATTATTATTTATTTTTGGCCACATTGGGTCTTTGTTGCTGCACACGGCTTTCTCTAGTTGCTGCAAGCACGGACTACTCTTCGTTGCGGTGCGCGGGGTTCTCATTGCGGTGGCTTCTCTTGTTGTGGAGCTTGGGCTCTAGGTGCCTGGGCTTCAGTAGTTGTGGCACACAGGCTCAGTAGTTGTGGCTCACGGGCTCTAGAGCGCAGGCTCGGTAGATGTGGTACATGGGCTTAGTTGCTCTGCGGCCTGTGGGATCTTCCCAGCAGGGCTTGAACCCGTGTCCCCTGCATTGGCAGGTGGATTCTTAACCACAGTGCCACCAGGGAAGCCCACCATTTTCTTTTTTTAATTGACCACTGTTATAACATTTGTTACGGCCATTCCAAAACTTTCAGTACTATAAGTTTATATTCTGATTTTCATAGTCACAATACAGTGTCTTCATTATAGACTCTTTTTTTTTTTTCCATTTTTTAACGAAGGTATCCTCTATGCTGGTATAATGCTGACCAAGGATGGCCCAAAAGTTCTGGAGTTTAATTGCCGTTTTGGTGATCCAGAGTGCCAAGTAAGTAATAAAGATAATAATATAAAGTGTTACTTTGTAGAATATGTGTGCTGTTTTAATCTTAGGATTTATCAGCCTTGAAATAATTACCTTTGAGAAACATATGCAAGTTCTGGTATCCCATAAAATGTCTAAGGACAACTGAAGTTTCTCTTAGTTGCCATGTTGATTATGTTTTTCCAGGTGATCCTCCCACTTCTTAAAAGTGACCTTTATGAAGTGATTCAGTCTACCTTAGATGGCCTGCTCTGCACATCTCTGCCTGTTTGGCTTGACAACCGCACTGCCGTAACTGTGGTCATGGCAAGTAAAGGTTATCCAGGAGACTACACCAAGGGTGTAGAGATAACAGGTGAATATCAGAGAACAAAAGGTTGGTTTGCAATGTGACAGGTGACCAGTACCACAGTAGGCCTTTGTCCCATTCAATGTTGTGTTCCTTTTAAGGGTTTAGAGACATCAGTAACCTTTTAGGGGTTTCTAACATAAGCATGTTGCTTGTTGGATACGGGTGTCCAGATATCCAAAATTACTGTATTTAAAGAACTGCCATCCGTTTCTCTTCCTGCACAGCGAAGACTTAAGTGGGCCTAGCTAAGTTTCCAGAGAATCACCCAGTGCTGCTTTTCTCGTCCATCCTCAAGAGCCAAGAAGATAATAGGAATGTATGAGAGTTGGAGGAACTTTAATATAAATTACATCAAGGAGAAAATTTCAGGGCTTGATCTCTGAATGATCACAAATTAACCCCCCAGTTTGCAGTGCACCCCATGGTCACTTTGATGGCAGAATTAAAAGTTTCAGAAGTATAGCCTTCTCTTCTGTTTCTCCTTATAGGAGGTGAGGCATCTAGTTAAATGATGTTAGATAAAGCAGTGTTTTAAAATGCTAAATAAGTTCCAGCACGATAAGGCCAACACCAGACCTTTAAAATCCCTAGCAGGCTGTCATTTGGCAGCCTGCTAGGGATTTTAATACCCCAATACTGTGTTTGATTCAAACACCCTATTTCTGTCTTACCCAGACAGTAAGTCCATTGCCCTGTGCGTCCCACACATGGCAGCTGGGCAGTTAGGAGCTGATTGCCTTTTAAAATGGAGAAAGGGAAGGGATAGAATCAAGATCTTTTGTATTGGTGAAATTTCCCTAAGATTGGGGTGACAAGTGTCATAGTTATTTCTGACACCCCAATATTGGGTGTTACTGATACCACCACATACTTGAGTACCTGTGACTGAACGCTCCTATGTTATAAAAACACCTGGGGGGACCTCCCTGGTGGTCCAGTGGGTAAGACTGTGCTCCTAATACAGTGGGCCCAGGTTCGATCCCTGGTCAGGGAACTAGATCCCTCACGCGTGCCACAACTAAGAGCCTGCATGCCACAACTAAGACCCAGAGCAGCCAAAATAAATAAATAATATATAAATATTTTGAAAAAATAAAAACACGTAGAGAAGACACGATATTATAAACAACTACAATAAAAAAAATGTTTTAAAGAAAATTTGATACAGCAAAAAATAAAAAACACCTAAGGAAGATGTGTATTAACAGATTACCAAATATGGTGCTAAAAGAGAAATGGAAAAGGACAAACTAGGGATATGAAAGTTTTTTGGAGGGGACTTCCCTGCTGGCACAGTGGATAAGAATCCGCCTGCCAATGCAGGGGACATCTGTTCGAGCCCTGGTCCGGGAAGATCCCACATGCCACGGAGCAACTAAGCCTGTGCACCACAACTGTTGAGCCTGTGCTCTAGAGCCCATGAGCTTAGAGCCCGTGCTCCACAACAAGAGAAACCACCTCAATGAGAAACCCGTGCACCACAATAAAGACTAGCCCCCGCTCACCACAACTAGAGGAAGCCCGCACACAGCAGCAAAGACCCAACTCAGCCAAAAATAAATTAATTAATAAGGAAAAAAAATTTCTTTTTAATTAAGAGGTTGTCTTTTTATAAACTGTCCATGTTGGTCATTTCAGAATTTAGAAAACACAGTCTAATAATATTTTAAATGTAAAATATATATGTGAGATCTTAAAACTAATTCAAAAGAAAATGAAGCAGGGGACTTCCCTGGTGACACAGTAGTTAAGAATCTGCCTGCCAGTGCAGGGGACACGGATTCGATCCCTGGTCCGTGAAGATCCCACTTGCCACGGAGCAACTAAGCCTGTGCACCACAACTACTGAGTGTGTGCTCTAGAGCCCACAAGCCACAACTACTGAAGCCTGCATGCCGTAGAGCCCGTGCATCACAACTACTGAGCCCACTCGCTGCAACTAGAGAAAGCCTGCACACAGCAACGAAGACCCAACGCAGCCAAAAGAAAAAATGAAGCCAGGGATTTTCTTTTAGGCTGAGCCCTAAACCTAATTTAAATCATATTTGTCTTAAAATTTTACAATTGTTGTATTAGGGAAAAGATTAAGAATATGTTTTGCATTGCAATGATCTTATTGGTTTTTTTAAAAAAGAAAGCAACTTTATTTAGTTGGCTATGATAAAGCAAAAAGATATTCTTTTACTCTTCAGTAAAAAATGTGATCAAATGCAGGATTTAGGGCTTCCCTGGTGGCACAGTGGTTGAGAGTCCGCCTGCCATTGCAGGGGACATGGCTTCGTGCCCCCATCCGGGAAGATCCCACATGCCGTGGAGCGGCTGCACCCATGAGCCATGGCCGCTGAGCCTGCGCGTCCAGAGCCTGTGCTCCGCAACAGGAGAGGCCACAACAGTGAGAGGCCCGCGTACCGCAAAAAAAAAAAAAAAAATGCAGGATTTATTCATGATGTTTAGGTTTTGTTAATTTTTTTTTTTAACTTTTCGGGAGAAAATAACTATGCTTCTAGTTTCAAACTTTTCAGGGCTTAGCTTTTTTTTTCCTTCCTTATTGAAATAATCACTCTTACATGAGATTTATGATAACACAAGGTTTTAGTAATACAGTTATCACCCTAGAGCGGAACAGACTGTTCTTAGGAGAAAGGCTGTATTTACTATAATATTACATTAATTCCTTTCTGATAGGATTCTTGTGAAAATTCATTTAAGTGAAATAAAGATTTTATTTAAAAAAAAAAACTTCTGGAAATTATAAGCCACAGTGTAGAATATTATTACTGCAATTGATATGTCAAATATGCTCTCTTACAGGGTTTCCTGAGGCTCAAGCTTTAGGACTAGAGGTGTTTCAAGCAGGCACTGCCCTAAAAGATGGCAAAGTGGTGACTAACGGGGGTAGGGTCCTTACAGTAACGGCCATCCGGGAAAATCTCATCTCAGCCCTTGAAGAAGCCAAGAAAGGACTAGCTGCTATAAAGTTTGAGGGGGCCATTTATAGAAAGGACATTGGCTATCGTGCCATAGCTTTCCTCCAGCAGCCCAGGTAAACTTCTGACCAAGGTGATTATAGCACAGCTTCAGAACTGGCATAAATGGTGATGTAGAAAACTCCATTAACCCTGTACTAAATCATTCTGTATTCTTAACTCTATGAGACTGATCTGATTTTTTTATATATATATAAATTATTTATTTTATTTTTGGCTGCGTTGGGTCTTCGTTGCTGGTGTGGGCTTTCTCTAGTTGTGGTGAGGGGGGCTACTCTTCGTTGCGGTGCTCGGGCTTCTCATTGCGGTGGCTTCTCTTGCTGCGGAGCACAGGCTGTAGGTGTGCAGGCTTCAGCAGTTGTGGCTCGCGGGTTCTAGAGTGCAGGCTTAGTAGTTGTGGCTCATGGGCTTAGGTGCTCCGTGGCATGTGGTATCTTCCCAGACCAGGGCTCAAACCCGTGTCCCCTGCATCTGCAGGCAGATTCTTAACCACTGTGCCACCAGGGAAGCCCGACTGATCTGATTTTGATTTGCATTTAGTTTGAATTGAAACTACTAGTTACAGCAATATTCAAATGAAATGGAAAAAACTTCATGGTAGCTCATGTTTGAAAAGCTCAATAAGATCAGTGCTGTTGAAAGATTTTTTTCACATTGTACGTTTTAGATATATGCAATCAGTTGTCAATTATTCATCAATAAAGAAGGGGGAAGGGATTTTTTTCCTTGAGTTATCATATATTTATATATTACTGTTGTATTTATCTTTTTTTAATAAATTTATTTATTTACTTATTTAGTTTTGGCTGCATTGAGTCTTCATTGCTGCACGTGGGCTTTCTCTAGTTGTGGCGAGTAGGGGCTATTCTTTGTTGTGGTGCGCAGGCTTCTTGTTACAGAGAACGGGCTCTAGGTGCACAGGCTTCAGTAGTTGTGGCACACGGGCTTAGCAGTTGTGACTCTCAGGCTCTAGAACACAGGTTCAGTAGCTGTGGCGCCCGGCCTTAGCTGCTCCACGCATGTGGGATCTTCCTGGTCCAGGGCACAAACCTGTGTCCCTGCATTGGCAGGCAGATTCTTAACCACTGTTCCACCAGAGAAATCCCTGTTGTATTTATCTTAGTTCATGATTTTGTCAAAGAATTCAGGATGAAAATATTGGTTGTCTAACTTTGCAACTTTATTTGATTGTACTATAAATTTTGGCCATCTCATTTGGTCACTGCATTTATATTTATTACTGAAATGTATTTTGTAAACCCTTTATTGATTCATTTATTGTCATATACAACTAACTATTCCTTTGTAAAATCAATGAACTATTAACTGCAAATGTGGGTATTTTGATCTCATCACAATTACTATTGCTCATTGAGTTCATCTATGAGAAATAAATATGTTTTAGGACAAAATGAGAAATTTTTAGCAACTTAATTCAAGTTACATTGTTACTGATAGGCAAATTTTTTAAGGTTAAATAATGGAATTTTTTTGAACATTAAAATACCATGCTAAAATTTTATTTTTTATTTCAAAATGACTAGATTCTATTGAAATGACCTATTTCAAGTGACTTGAAATCTTAATATTCATCTGATTCTTCAAAGATGAAGAAGATGAGAGGCTACAGTGCCAATTGCTACCTGACAAAAGAGTTGTTTTTAACCAGTAGAACTTCGTTTCCTATATAAGCATGACCCCAGACTGCTAACTTTATTGGAGTTAACTGCCACATTTCTCTCAAGTCTGTACCCTGGCACCTTGCTTCTAATAAAACTTGACATATTTCTTCACGTATCCCTGAATCCCACTAATCCAGAGTTGTCATTTTTGTAAGGCAAGACTAATGAAGTCACATTGCCATTTATAAACTTGATCTCTAAATGTACTGTTCCAACTTGTTGGCACTATTATAGATGGAAGTGATGCACTGAATATCATTACCTGGTTTTGCTTTTTTTGGAGTTTTTTAAATCTTATTTCTTACTGTCTTTAGTTATAAGGAAACATACAGTTCTCTATTATTGCAGTAAGGGCTCAGTTTCATTATTGAGGATTTCTTTGTAGAGTCCTTATAATCCTAATTTCCACTTTTTTGACTCCGTTTTGGCACTCCTTTCCTTCCCATACCAAAATTGAACAGAGAAATATTACGGCCAAATATTGGTATATTTAACTGCCTGTGACAAGTACTTCTGGAAGAAATAGTTAAGTTAGAGAGGTAGTTACAAATAGTGAAGTTCCAAATAGTGATGATCAACTGAGGAGGTTGTTTAAACACATTTCAATTCCTAGGACCTGCCCTAGACCAGCTAAATCAAAATCTCTGGATATGGCCCAGCGTATTGGGGGATATGAAAATCACTAGTGATATCTTCTGCTTTAAATAATATGTTAAGGTTAAAATAATTCTTCCCTGGCATTTAGGTGATGTCTTTGTTTTTTTAAACTCTTTAGGGGCCTGACTTACAAGGACTCTGGGGTAGATATTGCAGCTGGAAATATGCTGGTCACGAAAATTAAGCCTTTAGCAAAAGCCACCTCCAGACCAGGTAAGTCAGGGCCTGTCCTTTGCTAGTTCATTAACTGTGACAAACATTGTGTATTGATTTGTGCTTTGTAGTTTACTGAGGAAAATGTTCCAGATTAATGCCAAGTTGCTGTAAGTCTTGCCCCATTTAAGCCAAACTCATAGTGTTCGGCTTTCTCATCTCTAACACTAAAAGCATTTCTTACCCATGACCTTAAACTCAAAAGGATATGTATACCCCTTTAATATCTGCTTTCTTGATCAACTCTTTGCTGTTGAAATGCAGCAAGTAATTAATTTTCTCTCCAACAGGCTGTGATGTTGATCTTGGAGGTTTTGCTGGTCTTTTTGATTTGAAAGCAGCCGGTTTCAACGATCCTCTTCTGGCCTGTGGAACAGACGGCGTTGGAACTAAACTGAAGGTAATCAGACACCTATGTGAGTAAAGGCCTTTTATGAAAGACATGAAAGGATTTACTGTGTATCAAATACATATCTTTCGGGACTTCCCTGGTGGCGCAGTGGTTAAGAATCCGCCTGCCAATGCAGGGGACAAGGTTCAAGCCCTGGTCCAGGAAGATCCCACATGCCACAGAGCAGCTAAGCCTGTGAGCCACAGCTCCTGAGCCTGCACTCTAGAGCACGCAAGCCACAACTACTGAGCCTGCGTGGCACAACTACTGAAGCCCGCACGCCTAGAGCCCGTGCTCCGCAACAAGAGAAGCCACTGCAATGTGGCGCGATGAAGAGTAGCCCCCGCTCGCCACAACAGCCCACGTGCAGCAACGAAGACCCAATGCAGCCATAAATAAATAAACAAATAAAATACATATCTTTCCCCTCTTGACATATATGCACTAAAGAGAACCACACCAAGTAATCATACAGTTGGCTACAATAGCTACGTGTTTCTAATAACACAGTGTTGGTGAGACTATATCCGGATAGAAGGGTTATCTTAGGGGAAAAAAGGGAATACTTTCGGACCAAGTAGCTTATCGGAATTTAGTGTTCTTTTGTCTTTAGGTGTTCAGAGCACCTAGCCAAAAGTCAGTAATATTGTTAGCCTCCACTGATAATTGACAAGATATAGGTTGGAGCTTATTCTCTTATGTGGATGTTTATATTCTTCTGTAGATTGCCCAGCAGTGCCATAAACATGAAACCATTGGTCAAGATTTGGTTGCGATGTGTGTAAATGATATTCTGGCACAAGGAGCGGAGCCCCTCTTTTTCCTCGATTACTTTTCCTGTGGAAAACTTGACCCCAGTACAGCTGAAGCTGTTGTTGCTGGAATTGCTAAAGCTTGTAAAAAAGCCGGATGTGCTCTCCTCGGTATGATCATCCATTTTAATCACACATCCTTCTTATGTATTTCAGCCCTATGTACAAACATGATCGGTTACCAGTATACCTAACGAGACAAACTGTGTGTCACAAGACGAGGCAAGTAAAGTATAGATGACACCACCTAAGGACAACTTAGACCTTTGTGCCCTCGAACCCTCCCCTCAAGGCTTGGTCCCCAGACTGAGACTCATACTCCACCATCGCCCAGGCCTTATCTTCTCCCTGATCCTTAGCCACCATTTCACTCCCATCTCTCTCAGTGGCCTCCTGGACAGACAGGGTAGGGGGCTGTTTCCTCCTTATGGCCCTGCAGCAGAGGCAGATCGGGTCTTGGCTTTCTGAGTCTTAACTTAAGCCTTATTTTCCCACAGAAATGACACTAAGAATAAAATGTACCCAAGGTTTACAGAAATATTAAATACATACATGAGGATTTTGAACACAATTAATTTGTAGGTTGACCAAGGAGCAAAACTACCTATTTTATATTACCATTTCTGTGGACAGGTATGTCCCCAAAGCCAAACTTGCCTTTCAGCCATCTTTGAGAACAGTTCCTAATTCGGATCTGCCTTCCTAGACCGTGTCTTTACACAGTATCGTGGTAGTATGAACTATGACATATTTTTTAGGCCAGGGCATTTAGAGTTAGGCAGGTCTATTAAATCACTTCTCTAAGCCTGTACCATTATTGGAACATAGAGTGATTGTAAAGATCAAATATAGGTGAAAGCATTTCTGAAACTAACTGCTAGAGAAATGGTGTTATATTCAACTGAGTATTCATCCCGTAAAAATAATGATGTTTGGAGGCTATACTCACCCTTTGTGGAAATTAGCACTATTTCCCCTGAAATCATGCTTAGATGTTTGCGGAATACAGCTTTTGTTTAATTGTTCATATGAAGAGTAGCTGGTGTCACTACTTCCTAGACAGGTTTATAATATTTGGTGATTTCTTTGCTCTTGTTTTCTCTTTCTGCCAGGAGGTGAAACGGCAGAAATGCCTGACATGTACCCTCCTGGAGAGTATGATCTAGCCGGTTTTGCCGTTGGTGCAATGGAGCGGGATCAGAAACTCCCTCACCTGGAAAGAATCACTGAAGGGGACGCTGTTATTGGAATAGCTTCATCTGGTCTTCACAGCAATGGATTCAGCCTTGTGAGGAAAATTGTAGCGAAATCTTCCCTTCAGTACTCCTCTCCAGCACCTGATGGCTGTGGTGGCCAGGCCTTAGGTAAACATACTCACATTTAAACTCTCCTGCTTGGGAATGTCTGAGCAACCACTTAGTTGGGTTAGGCTTTCGTTACTTAAAGTTAGAATGGAACAAACTGCGTATGTTTTGGTTTTATATTCATAGACTAAGTTTTTGTCTCATCTTCCTAATATACAGGTGATTTACTTCTAACTCCAACCAGAATCTACAGCCATTCACTGTTACCTGTCCTGCGTTCAGGACATGTTAAGGCCTTTGCACATATTACCGGTGGGGGATTGCTAGAAAACATCCCCAGAGTCCTACCTCAGAAATTTGGGGTGGATTTAGGTAAGATTGCTAAAAAGAACGTTTGCTCAGAAAACTGTTATGAGAAAAAATACATTGTGGAAGGAAACTTCATGGGTAGTTAGTACACATATGATTATGTGGAAAATTCTTTTTTTTAATATTATATTTATTTATTTGGCTGTGCCAGGTCATAGTTGCGGCATGCAGGATCTTTTTAGTTGTGGCATGCAGAATCTTTAGTTTTGGCATTCTAACTCTTAGTTGTGGCATATAGGATCTAGTTCCCTGACAAGGGATCAAACCCGGGCGCCCAGCATTGGGAGTGCAGTCTTAGCCACTGGACCACCAGGGAAGTCCCTACCTGGAAAATTCTCAGATCATTGGGGCTTCTTGTGGAAAAAATAGGACTGACCTTTTCCACCTTTTCTCGCTTCATTAGCCATGTTTATAAGGCATAAAGTCCTCATGTAATTGACTTAGATGAAATTCTTTAAGCAGATTCTCCAAGGGGGTCAGTAAGCTCAAGCTCTATCAAGATGGAATCAGGAACATGCTGGGAAGGGAAGTGGTAGTTATTAAATAGTCTGTGCAGGGGATAAAGGAGACCTGAACCAAGGCATAGAGAAGGGAAGCAGATTGGAGAACCATTTTGTGCTTAGAAGGAAAAAAGAAGTCCCAAGTTTCTAGTTTAGTAGGTGAGTAGATTTGGAATAGGAAGTGGAAATACAGTGTTTTACATCTTTGAAGTATTTATTGTAGTGTTTTTGTGAGCAGAAGTTAAGTTGGGTACTTATATGCAGATAGTAATAGTTAATCACAAAGAGAATAGGAGGGACCAAAAGGTTGTTCCTCAATATTCCACCCACCTTAAAGCTTGGCAGAGGTAGAATTTCTAAAAAAAGAATAGTCAAAATCAGGCAGTAAACCATGTGAAAGTATCAACTCCGAGCAAGGATTTCAACATGACACTGGTTAGCAGTGTCAAAAAGCAGCTTGGTGAGGATAGATACCACCCCCCCATATATTGGAGCAGGGGGTGATGGCAGAGATACAGAGACAATGAGTGAAGATTGCTGTTTCAGGAACCTTATTGGTTGGGAATTCCCTGGTGGTCCAGTGGTTAGGGCTCAGTGGTTTCACTGCAATGGCCGGTTTCAGTCCCTGGTCAGGGAACTAAGATCCTGCAAGCCATGCAGCAGGGCCAAAAAAAAAAAAAAAGAATTTTATGTGTGTGTCTATATAGGTATTACCTAAAATTTTTTATTAGAGATTTTTGTTGTATTAGAGGATAGGTTCTTACACCTAAATCTAGATTTTTTTTTTTCACATTCACAAAAGGGTAGTATGCCGACCTTTACTGGAATTCAGCCATTAGAGCATCTAATTCATTAGGGGATTTCTAAGAATCTAGTTAGTTAACGCAGCACAAAACTTCACTCAATCGTGAATACTGGCCAAGTGTGACAAGAAAAGTGTTCTTAATGCCTGAGGTACAAATGGATCCCAAAAAAACTTCTGACAGGCCCGTTTATAGTTTTACCCTCTATAAAATAGCAGTGCTGGTTTTAATTTCCATAGGTTTGTATATGTACATACTTCTATACTTTGTGTCAATAATAGGTTAATTGAACAACTCTTGCCTGTTTTCAGATGCCCGGACCTGGAGGATCCCCCGGATCTTCTCGTGGTTACAGCAGGAAGGACACCTCTCTGAAGAAGAGATGGCCAGAACATTTAACTGTGGGATTGGGGCTGCCCTCGTGGTATCAAGGGATCTGACACAGCAGATTCTGCAGGATATTCAGCAGCACAAGGAAGAAGCCTGGGTGATCGGCAGAGTGGTTGCATGTCCTGAAGGTAACTGTTCCTTATTTAGTTGCTCTGTTTCAAGCCATTGATAGGCAACTATCTTTACGCAGCTGTAACATGAAAACACCCATGCCAGTAATACCATGCATCTCTTCATTTCTGCCTCAGGGCTCTGACACCTCTGTGTAGCAGTCACATATGCACAACTACACCCTGCAGGATAGCCCTTGACCAGCGGGGTGAGAACTAGTGAATAAATGCCCACTTTAGGGACAGAAGAAGGGAGCGGTTCTGAGGCACAGTCTACATGGCTCCTTTGAGGGTCTCAGTGGAATCAAGCCCCAGTTGCCCACAGTGGTTACCAGTTTAATAACACACTCTTATATTGGCTCTTGCCCATCCTCATTCTGGTTCCCTAGGATCACTTCCCAAAGTAATCACCTCGCATGTAAGACCTTGTCTCAGGCTCTGCTTTGTGGTTCAGCTCAATTCAAGGAGTAGTGAGCAAGCACCCTGACCAGTACTGTGTATGACTTAGAACTCTGTTAGAAGTACTAGAAATTGGCAGATTGACAGAAAACCAACTCAGTTTCTCTAACAGAGATGTCAAGGCTTGTTAATTTTGTCTGTATCTGCCTTTCATCCCTTTATTGTGTGGCTTTCACTTTCAGGCAGGCTCTCCAAATACCGGAAAGATGTCTTGAGCCCACATCCTTCAACTCACATTGCAGTAAGAGAGGCCCTCTCTTTCTCAACATCCTATATCGAGTCTTTGAATAGCCTTGCTTGGGTCACATGCCTACCCTCGAAGCCAAGAGGTCATAGCACTATTGTGGATGCAAGACTTGCGGGAAAGGGGAGACAGAACACTGGCAGGCAGTAACATATCCACTTTATGTTTAGATATAGTGCTGTACCTTTTAGTTGAAGTGGGCAGTTATATATGTTCACCATCAGGAAGTTTGTATGAATGAGTGACGATAAGTGAAGCGAACGTATTATTTTAGTCCTTGCATATCTTATTTTCAGAATAAAATACAGTACTCTAAAGTTTTTATAGAACACTTCTCTTTCCATATTACTGTTAATTCACAGTTGTTCTTTTTTTTATTTATTGGGTGTGTTTGAAACAAAGGTTCTCCTCGTGTGAAAGTCAAGCATCTGATTGAAACCATGCAAATAAATAGATCAGTATTGGAGAATGGCACCCTGAAAAATCATGTCTCTGTTCAACCAAAAAAGGCAAGAGTAGCTGTCTTAATATCTGGGACAGGTGAGATGTGGCTTCCTCTTTACTATAGAGCTGTAGAAATGCTCTTCCTTTTCTCCCACCCACACCACCCCCCCCAAAAAAAAAACCCTCCTTCCGACTCTGAGAACACTCTCAGTACTGGGGCCTAGGTATCATTAAGGAGTGTTATCTTTTCTACATCCTCAGTCTTTCCACTTTCTCAGGCATTTGAAGCAGCTTCTAAAGGAAGAGTAGAGGGTGTGGGGAAGATGGTTGAAGAGAGAGAAGCTAGAAAAGACAGAATGGAAATTCCAACTTCTTTTGAATCATAGCTTTGTAGTTGAAAAGTCTTAGGACAGTTGAGGCTTTTTTAAATTGTTAATAGTAACAATACAAAATTTGTGTTTGACTCTGCGGACAGTGGGGTAAAGTCCTAAGAGCATTGTATTCTCTCATATGGATGGATATAGTATGATTCTTTTTTCCTTTTATTTTTTTTATTTGCACCATGCCATGCAGCTAGTGGGATCTTAGTTCCCTGACCAGAGATTGAACCCAGGCCCTCAGCAGTGAGAGCAGAGTCCTAACCACTGGACAGCCAGGGAATTCCGTCCACTGTTTTAAGTAACATTGCTATGAACATTCTTTTAAATATACAATAAGTTTGTAAGTGCATATCTGGTTATTTCTTTAGGTTAACTTTCCCAGAAGTATAATTGCTTTACAAGTCTATTTTAAGGTTTCAATATACTTTAGACCCAAGTTGATGGTAAAGCAAAGAAACTACTGTAAGGGTCATAGTGGTTTATTCTTCTTCAGAGGGTTGATTTTTTTGCTTAATTAAGCAGCTTATTCCTCATCAATCAGTCTTAAAATCATGTTATACTGTTTCTACTGGTCTGCTAAATCATATTATTTTGCAGGAGCAATTACGTGTCCTTGAACCAGGAGTGCCTATGTTTTTGTAAGATACTAATCCATTATTCTAAGAGGAACGGAATTTTAAAGCCTCACATATTTTGCCAATCTTTTCTAAGACATTTTTATTCAAAAATCTTGACCATTCCCTATTCAAAATGGTATAAACGTTTTAAAGAAGTGTGCACTCACCTGTGCTTTTCTCCCTTTTTCAGGATCAAACCTCCAAGCTCTCATAGACAGTACTAGGGAGCCAAGCAGCTCTGCACACATTGTTGTTGTGATCTCCAACAAAGCTGCAGTGTCTGGCTTAGATAAAGCAGAAAGAGCCGGAATTCCCACCAGGGTAAGTTACTTTGAAAAGTATCTTTCAAGATTACTTACACTCATAATCTGCCCCCAAGTGTTCTTTGGATGCCTGGATTTGGGGTGGGTGCTGGGCTTGCCTTTATATTCATCCTGTCCATTCCTTAATTCTTGACATCAAGTGTATCTTCAGAAGGAGGTGAAGTATAGTCTATATAAAGGTTGAGTTTTAAATTATTTTTGGTAATTTGTTGGAAATGGATTGTACTTATCTTTTTCTATTCTAGGTAATTAATCATAAGTTATATAAAAATCGTGCAGCATTTGACACTACAGTAGACCAAGTCCTTGAAGAGTTCTCCACAGACATAGTCTGTCTTGCAGGATTCATGAGAATTTTATCTGGCCCCTTTGTCAGAAAATGGAATGGTAAGCAAAAATAGTTTGATACTACATTGAGGAATTGACTGAAAATGGGCTATAGGGTGGTGAACTTGCCAAACAATCCCAGTCATGGTATTTACTGTGACGGTTTATTCTGACACACGTCATAACTGAATTTCCTTTGCCTTTAGCCCAAAGAATAATGATTTATTATCCTGCTGTCTCTATCAGTTTTCTTTGGCCTGCTGTAATTATGGTTTCTAATGTAGCTTAGGTTGGTTTCACATTACTGCAAACATATTATTTCATCTTCTGGATAAATATTGGGAAGAGACTTTTTTACTTGTTTAGAAGCAAGAGAAGGTGACTCTCTGTATCCCAAAATAGAGTTCCTCTTCTGAGGAACTGTGAGCCATTGCCAGAAGATGGAAAGGAAGGCATTGTTGCCAGATAACATAGTGTCTGCTGTTAATGCCTTTCCCGCAGAAGTTTTGACTGCTTCCTGTGGTTCTTTTTTGTGCACATATTTGGTCAATAAATGTATTTCCTCTTCGGAGAGTTTGTTTTCTTAAGTGAATATAGTTAGAGCACTTGTGGTGTAATATACCACAGGCAATGCTTTTGGTGACATAAGGCACACAGACTGACTAATCCGGCATCTGTGGATTAGTCACATGCCACTTCATGGTTAGAAGTCAAGCACATAGACACTACGCAGGAACCTCCTGTCTTTCTAATATTATGTGCCAGGGACGAGCTGAATTTTCTTCAAGAGCCCTATGATCCAGATTAGAACCCCTCCCATCCAGCTTTGAGTCAGTGCAGGCGCCTGTTCAGAAGCCCCTTGGTGTGTCTTCAGCTGTGCAAGGCAGAAACCTGCTGCTCCCAGGGCCCCCTTGGATGAGAACGTGTGTTTCACTTTTCCTCATTTCTGTCTTTGACAAAGAAAACACCCATCCTAGAAAAACCTTGCTCCTATTGACTCTTGATTCTAGACAGGAAAGTGTATGTTCCTTTGACAGAATACATAGGGTTTTTTAATTCTGACCACTATGTTTTAATTAATTTCCAGGGAAAATGCTCAACATCCACCCATCCTTGCTCCCTTCGTTTAAGGGTTCAAATGCCCATGAACAAGTCCTGGATGCCGGGGTCACCGTCACTGGGTGCACCGTGCACTTTGTAGCTGTGAGTATGTCTCTTTCTACCAAAATCTTATTAGTACTTAATGTAAATTGTACTTGGCAGAAGTAATGTTCAAAACTTTCTCATTTTTCTTTTCCAGGAAGATGTAGATGCTGGACAAATTATTTTACAAGAAGCTGTTCCGGTGAAGAGGGGTGACACTGTTGAAACTCTATCTGAAAGAGTAAAATTAGCAGAACATAAAATATTTCCCTCAGCCCTCCAGCTGGTGGCCAGTGGAACTGTACGGCTTGGAGAAAATGGCAAGATCTGTTGGGTCAAAGAGGAATGAAGCATCCTAATCCAAGAATGGAGCCAGCTTTGAAAGAATTCTAGCTGCTTGCAGGGTGACTTTTATCGTGGACTCAGCCTGAAAGACATCTGAGACATATATGTATTGCTTCCAGTGGTCTTTCAGGTTTTACCTGTTTGGGGCCTTTTTGTTCATCATCAAAACAGGCATTCAGAATTCCTTTTACTTTCAGCCAAATAAGATACCAAAACTTAATCTTTCTTATATATTCGTTTTCGAAGAGCTAATAAGTCTAATAAGTTAATATCTCTTCCCCATATTGTATATCTGTACTGATCTGAATTGAGACTTCTCTAATTATTCTGATCCTAAGTTGGTGTCATAAAATTTTGAGGTAGTTCCCATTTCTGAGGGATAGTGTTCTTTGTACTTTGAAATATCATTACACATTCCTATAATAATTGACAATTTTTGTAACACCCAGATTTTCGCTTCACAGTTTGGGAGGATGGAAGGCAATCTACTCAGACTAGTAAAGAGTATAATGGGACTGCATGATTTCCCACTCCAGCCAGTCATTTCTAATGTGGATATGCAGTTCTGGAACTGGGAGGTCTAGGTTGACATACTGGGCCACATGTGCATGACCCTACACATAGGACCACATTTCTGTCATCGCTGAGCAAACAGGGAATGGCCACCTGGCCCATAGGCAGCCAGCCAGCCTTAGACTGCTGAGCCACCTTCAGGGTGGCCTGAGAGCTCTGCCTGCCCAACAGGGGGGCACCTTACTGGAAGGGTACCTTGAAGCCCTGTTCAAGTCCTTCCTTGGAGTTTAAACTCAAAACTTAACGGCACAGGACTCTTACAGTAGTTATATACAGAAGAGAGTAAACTCTCGCCTTCATACAGGAAAGAGGGTCAAGAGAAGCAGAGTGCCAGAAAAAAGGACAGACACCTTTGCCAAGAGACCCTCATCACTGCCTCTGGTGCAAGTCAGTTTCCCCAGGCAGCTGGCCGACATTACCCTACCTCTCCTTGACTGTAGTCAGCAACTGTCATCAAATGATGTCCAGGTACATCATTTTACATAGGTGTCTTTGCTGCAGAAACAATTGACTCACTTTTTTCTAGAGAGCTCACTCAACATAATAAGCTATTATGTATATGCCAAACTATCCTATGAAGTTTTTAGAAAGTTAGAAGATATAAAGGAAAATGTTATTGGTTGATAAAATCATATACTGTAATAAAAGTAGAAGCTGGTACCAGGGTAAATTAGAAAAATCAATAAGAGTTTATGACTTTAGAAATACAATTTTCCAGCCCTTATTTAGACACTAATATCCACTAAAAGGAACCTGGACACCATGGAAGGTAGCTGATTCAGTATCTTCAGATAGGAAGAGTCAAAGTGTGTCTGAAATATGTGGTTGACAGAAACCAAAAAAAAAAAGTTGAAAGTAGCAGGGATGATACTGAAAGGACAGAGGAGTCAGCTGAAAGGGTGTCCTACTGTCTAGTTTGTGATAAACAATATTATTTGGACATGTTGAGTGTGTGAGCAGCTGTTGGTTTATGATACTCAAAAGGTCATTTAAGTTATGAAAAAGACAATGCATAGAAGGGTGAAAATATGTTAGTTTTTTATTAATGTAATAAATATGGATATTTGTCTTTTATTATAGATGTCTCTGTTTCTATCTGTGTAAGCAGGAGTAAAACAAATGAGCCCCTACATCGTGTTCAGGTAGAAAGATACGGGGTGGATAGGGGAAAGAGGGTTCAACTGTTAATCAGTTCTGCTAGTTACACACAACAATCAAAAAAGGATTCAAATGCGAGTTCTAAAATGATAAGTAAGCCAAATGTTCTAAAGAGGAATGTTACAATAATTTCTAAGAGATTTTAGTCTCTAAATGTTCCTTCTTAAATTTTTTACCATTTTTAACTACTGCACATGAACTTTAAAAATAACTCAAGTACAGGGAATTCCCTGGCAGTCCTGTAGTTAGAACTCGGCACTTTCACTGCCGAGGACCCAGGTTCAATCCCTGATTGGGGAACTAAGATCCCGCAAGCCACGTGGCACGGCCAAAAATAAATAAATAAAGTACAATATGGTATTTAATTATAATAAAATTTAACGACTGGTACAGCTAGTCCCTCCTCATTACTTATTTTCAGAATTTTCTTGGCTATTGTCCCATGCTAAGCAGCCAGAACCACGGCCAAAATCACGCCCAGGAAGAGACTGGCAAGGACACTGCTGCCATGGCCACATCAGCTCCTTCGGCCCTACTTCAGTGAGCATTCAATTTGTAGCTGCTCCCGCAATCGAAATGCACTCAGAATGCCTCTATCTCTGGGTCACTTGCCCAGGCAGGATTATCTGATTGCTCAAGTCTAGGTCTCTCACCCTGCTCTCATGGCCGGGGGTCAAAGAAAACAGGAAAATGGTCTTTGGGCTGTCACGAGAAAAACTGCCTCTCACACAATGGTGGATGCCCCAGACAACAAGGGATTCCCGTGCTCAGCAGCCCCCGTTTGACAGAGGTCCAGCTCCACAGGTCACCTGATAGATGCACCTGCAAGTAGTTCAGGAAGATTAATAAAATTCCAGTTGTTTGTTTTTTCTTTTTAAGTTCACGTTCTGCTGACAGTTCCTCCTGGCTTCTTTATCTCCCTGAACTGCTTTTTACCAATTATCTAATACATAAATTTTACCTCTTCCATCAGTATTCTCTTTCAGACAGCCTTATAGCCATTCTTTCTCAAGCCATGTAAAGCTTACATTAACCACAACACAAGGCCATAAGTAGAAATAATCCAAATGTCTGCCAGCTAATGAATTGAAAAATAAAATGTAGACTATCCATACAATGAAATATTACTCTGCCGTGAAAAGGAAAGAGATACTGATACACCCTACAACATGGACCAACCTTACAACGTTACGCTAAGTGAAAGAAGGCAGTCACATGACTGCACGTGTAGAGTCCATTTATATGGCATGTCCAGAATAAGCAAATCCTGACACACCAAGGAGATTAATAGTTGCCCAGGGCTGTGGGGATAGAGGTATTTGGAGATGATGACTAAAGGATGCAATGTTTCTTTGGGGGTAACGAGAATATAATAAAATCGATGGTGTGATAGTTGCACCACCCCGTGAACACACCTAAGCCATTGAATTGTACTCTTTATTTTTTTTATTTATTTATTTTTTTGCGGTACGTGGCCTCTCACTGTTGTGGCCTCTCCCACTGCAGAGCACAGACTCCAGACGCACAGGCTCAGCAGCCATGGCTCACGGGCCCAGCCGCTCCGCGGCATGTGGGATCCTCACGGACCGGGGCACGAACCCGCGTCCCCTGCATCGGCAGGCGGACTCTCAACCACTGCACCACCAGGGAAGCCCTGAATTGTACTCTTTAAATGGGTGAATTCTGTGGCATATGAATTATATTCAATAAAACTGTTCCCCAAAAAAGATACAACTCCTTCTCAGTTACCGTAGAAAGATTAATTCATAGTTTTTGAAATACATCAAGATTACATGTAATCTTATGTTATAAAATGCATCAAGCTTACATTTAAAATACTTCACGTTCAGCATGAAGTCACTTAAATGAATACAGATAGGACTTGCACACTTTGTCACGGAAACTGATGCCAAAAGCTCGGCCTCTGCGCACCGCTGTCAAATCGGATCTCGGAAAGAGCTTTGGGGGAAATAGAAAAGGATAGCTTTATTGCTTTGCCAGGCAAAGGGGGACAGAACGGGCCGCTGTCTCGAAAAATGTGTCCCAACCCAGGAGGATCTGATGAGGAGTTTTATGACAATACTCCAAGGGTGGGGTTAGATGAGGGTGTGAGCAGGGTCTCAGGCAGTGGGTCTCTTAATCTGGATGAGCTTCTCTGGTCCCTTTAATCTCACCTCAGGCGGTTTCTTGGCTGCTCCTCCCTTGATGAGCAACTGTACGAATCTGCCCTTTGGAACTCAGGGAAGGTCATGGAGGCTGGAGTCTGGTCTACAAGGAAAGGGGGGCACAAAGAGGCCTCCATGCCCGGGAGCCCCACAGTCACCCCACCCCACCCGCCCTGGTTTCCAAACCATACTAAAGACTATACATCAGCATAGCAATCCTAATCCTCAAAGCCTCCATCTGTTAACCTGGTAGTTCCCTGGGTAAACTTATTAAAAATGCTAACTCCCGAGCCCCATCTGTATTCTGAGCATTGCAATAAAGCATTGCATGAAAATTTTAATATTCCAAATCGATTTCATTTTTTTAAGTTTCATGAATTGAAATATTTGTGGACAATGAAAGTCAAATTGCATTTTAAATTTTTCTGCACCACTAACCTCCAAAAATTTATAGGAAAAAAAGAGTTTGGAGGACTTCCCTGGTGTTGCAGTGGTTAAGAGTCCGCCTGCCAATGCAGGGGACACGGGTTCCATCCCTGGTCCGGGAAAATCCCACACACCACAGAGCAGCTAAGCCCGTGCGCCACAACTACTGAGCCCGTGCACTGCAACTACTGAAGCCCACGTGCTCTAGGGCCGGCTCTGCAACAAGAGAAGCCACTGCAATGAGAAGCCCGCACACCTCAATGAAGAGAAGCCCCGCTCACCTCAACCAGAGAAAAGCCCGCAGGCAGCAACGAGACCGCAGCCAAAAAAAAAAAGTGTTGTGTAGCAGTATCACTCAATTCCTTGACTGCTTCTGTTACAAGCAAAACCAAAATGAAACAAGATCTATCATTTAAAAATCATGTTTAATTAAATATTCAGCTAAGGGACTTCTCTGGTGGTCCAGTGTTAAGACTCTATGCTCCCAATGCAGGGGGCATGGGTTCGATCCCTGGTGAGGGAACTAAGATCCCACATGGAAAAAAAAAAAAAAATCAGCTGACAAAGCTATTAGGGTGTGCTGAAAGCCAAGCACTGGAAAACCTCCAGTTTTGTAAATAAGTTATTTCTTATTCTCTACAAATAAGAGAATAATCTTATTCTCATGGCAAATCAGCCTTTTCAACTGTGCCTCCGTTTGGAGCCCTGAGGGTGTTTACAGCATCCTGTAAGATTCAGGATAAGTGCTAGGTGTGCAAAATAAGGAAAGAATAAAGTTCAAAGGGGAGGAGGCAGCAGCAGCCCCAGGGTGAGACCTGTAGGACTGGGCATGTCTGCAAGAGGGAAAGGAGAAAGCTAAAACTTCAACTTGCTTTCAGAGTTTTCCATCTGAGAGGAAACAGCTTGGATAATACAAATTCCTGAAGTCCACTGAAAGAATGCATGAGATCAAAGAGAACTGTTGTATTACTTTGCTAGGACTGCTATAACAAAATACCACAGACTGGGTGTCTTAAACAACGGATATTATTTTCTGACAGTTCTGGAGGCTGGAAGTCCAAGATCAATTTGTTGACAGGTTTGGGACTTCCCCAGTGGCACAGTGAATAAGAATCTGCCTGCTCATTCAAGGGACATGGGTTCGAGCGCTGATCCAGGAAGATCCCACATGCTGCGGAACAACTAATAAGCCCGTGCGCCACAACTACTGAGCCTGCGCTCTAGAGCCTGCAAGGTTAGTTTTTATGGGCTGGGTAATTTCATAGGCTAATGAGTGGGAGGATTATTCCAACTATTTTGGGGGAGGGGCAGAGATTTCCAGGAATTGGGCCACAGCCCACTTTCTGGTCTTTGATGGTTGGCCTCAGAACTGTCGTGGCACTGGTGGGTGTGTCACTTACCTTACGCTAATGTATTACAATGAGTGTATGATGAGGCTCAAGGTCCACTGGAAGTCAAATCTTCCGCCATCTTGGATCTAGTTAGTTCTAACCAGTTTTTGTCCTGTCCTATGGCTATATCATTCTTTTAAAGGTTGTGCCCTGCCCCCTTCCCTCCTGTTTCACTTTCTACATCCAGATTTCTTCCTCCTTGTAGGACACCAGTCAGACTGGATTAGGGCCCACCCTAATGGCCTCATTTTAACTTCATCACTTCTCTGAAGGGCCCAATTCAGCCCCTAACAACTATTATCTCCAAATCTGAGGTGCAAGTTCACAGATGGCCTACTGGGCCTGACAGCTGTCACTGCAGTGCCATCTTCCAGCCACTCAAAGCGAAGGACCAGCCCAACAACCGTCCAGGGTTGGCTATTCATAGAGGTCATTCTGAAGAAGGGAGAGAATTAAAAGGTGGGAGTAAACAAGCACGCTTATGTATAGACTATCTCTATGAGGACACAAGTAACTCTGTTCTGTCGCCCCAGCAAAGGAGGGGGGCAGAAAAGAAAGGGGAGATTTTTCAGGCATATTTTGCTTTTTAAAACTAATAATTAATTTATTAAAGTTACAGTATTGAAATTCAGCTTACATATCTTATTATCTTATTTATAAGTTTAACAAACGTTTACTGTCATTGTTAAGGCAACTTTAGTTAACAGTTGATTCCAGGGACTTCCCTGATGGTGCAGTGGTTAAGACTCTGCACTCCCAATGCAGGAGGCCCGGGTTCGATCCCTGGTTAAGGAACTAGATCCCACATGCATGCCGCAACTTAGAGTTCACATGGTGCAACTAAGGAGCCTGCGAGCCACAACTGAGACCTGATGCAAATAAATAAATATTTTAAAAAATAGTTGATTCCATTAACAAATGAAAACATTTGAGGCTGAATTTTAAGTTTTCTATATTTGTTTTCCTTTCCAAATACTTCTATTATCTGACTTAAGAAAATAAAAAGCCTGAGTATTACTATGATACATTAAACTTACAAAATAAGTTAATGGCTAAAATTCTCTTAGATATGCTAATAATGTATATAAACTTAGGAAGATTTCAATTTTAAATCAAAGTCTAAATTACTCAATTACACATTTTCAATTATAGTTTAAGACTGTCCCAGAATTCTATTAGGTGTGAGTTTCTAAATATTCAACTATATAAAATACCAAATATACTCTAATTTCTTAACACAAAAAAATTAACACTTCTGATTTTTCACTGAGATATAATTCACACACTATACTTTTAAAGTGTACAATTCGGTGATTTTTTAGAGTATGAACAAAGTTGTACAACCATCACTACTATCTAATTCCAGAACGTTCACATCACTCCAAAAAGAAACCCCTATCCGTTAGCATTCACTCACCTTAGTGTTTTGCTTCTTCCACTTAGCATAATGTTTGTAAGGTCCATGCATGTTGTAATATGTATTGGTACCACATACATTTTTATGACTGAATAATATTCCACTGTATGGATATATCACATTTTGTTTATCCATTCATCAGTTGATGAACATGTGGGTTGTTTCTACTTTGGGGCTATCATGAATAATGTCACTGTGAATACTCATATACAACTTTTTGTGTGGAAGCATGTTTCCAGTACTCTTGGGTAAATAGGTAGGAGTAGAACTGCTGAATCATTGGTAACTCCATGTTTAACCTTTCAAGAAACTGCAAACTGTCTTCTAAAGGGGCTGTTCCATTTTACATTCCCACCATCAATATATAAGGGTTCTGATTTTTCCACATCCTCACCAACACTTGCTATTGTCTATCATTTTGATTATAGCCATTCCAGGGGTATGAAGGGGTATCCCACTGTGGTTTTGATTTACATTTCCCTAATGACTAATGATGTTAAGCATCTTTTAATGTTTTAGTGGCCATTTGTATGTCTTCTTTGGTGAAATGTCTATTCAAATTCTTTGCTCATTTTAAAACTGAGTTAAATGTCTTTTTATTAATGAGCTGTAAGAGTCCTTTATATATTCTGGATACCAGACCCTTATCAGATACGTGATTTGAAAATTTTTTCTCACTTTATGTGGCTTGTGTTTTCAGTTTCTCAATGGTATTCTTTGAAGCACAAATATTTTTAATTTTGATGAAGTCCAATTTTTCTATTTTTTCTTTTGTTACTTGTGCTTTCGGTATCATATCTAAGAAATCATTGTCAAATGCAAGGTCACAAAGGTTTACACCTATGTTTCCTTCTAAAAGTTTTATAGTTTCAGCTCCTATATTTGATCCATCCCAAGTTCATTTTTGTATATAATGTGAAGCAAGGGTTCGACTTCATTCATTTGCAAGTGGATATACAGTTGTCCCAGCAACATTTATTGAAAAATCTATGCTTTCCCCCATTTAATTGTCTTGGCATCCTTGTCAAAAATCACTTGACCATAAATGTATGAGTTTATTTCTGGACTCTCAATTATATTCCATTTTTCTATATGTCTATCCTTATGCCAGTACCACTAAGTCTTGATTACTGTAGCTCTGTACTGAGTTTTGAAATCAGGAAGTGTGACTTCTCTAACTTTTTTTTTTTTCTTTTTTTAAAAAATATTTATTTAGGCTGTGCCTGGTCTTAGTTGCGGCGTGCAGGATCTTTAGTTGTGGCATTCGAACTCTTAGTTGCTGCATACATGCGGGATCTCGTTCCCCGACCAGGGATAGAATCCAGGGCCCCCGCATTGGGAGCGTAGAGTGTTACCCACCGGACCACCAGGGAAGTCCCCTGTTCTTCTTTTTCGAGAGTATTTTTTATATTCTGTGTTCCTTGAATTGCCATATAAATTCATGATCAGCTTGTCAACTTTTTTCAGAAAGGCCGACTGAAATCTTGAAAGGAATTTATTTTAACCTGAAGATTAATTTGGAGAGTATTGCCATCTTAACAATATTAAGTCTTCCAATCAATGAACACAGGATGTCTTTCCATTTACTTGGGTCTTCTTTCATTTCTTCCAGCAATATTTTATAATTTTTTAACATCTTTATTGGAGTATAATTGCTTTACATTGTTGTGTTAGTTGCTGCTATATAACAAACTGAATCAGCTATACGTATACATTTAACCCCATATCCCCTCCCTCTTGTGTCTCCCTCCCACTCTCCCTATCCCACACCTCTAGGTGGTCACAAAGCACTGCACTGAACTGATCTCCCTGTGCTATGCGGCTGCTTCCCCAATAGCTATCTATTTTACATTCAGTAGTGTATTATTTTATAATTTTTAGTGTCTTATACCTCCCTGGTAACATTTATTCCTAATTGTTTTCTTTTTTCATTTTGATGCTATTTTAAATGGAATTGTTAATTTATTTTTCAGCTTTTTCAGTGCTAGTTTATAGAAAGACAACTTACGTTTGTATTTTGACCTCGTATCCTGCAACTTCGCTGAGCTCATTTATTAAGTCTTGCAGTGTCTTTATCAACCCTTTAGGATTTTCTATATAGAAGATAATGTCATTGGAAATGCAGTTCTACTTCTTTCTTTCCCACTTTTTTCCCAAATAAAATATGTCTTTTATTTCTTTTTCTTGTCTAATTTACCTGGTTAAAACTTAAAGCAAAATGCTAAATAGAGGGCTTCCCTGGTGGCGCAGTGGTTGAGAGTCCACCTGCCGATGCAGGGGACACGGGTTCGTGCCCCGGTCCGGGAAGATCCCACATGCCGCAGAGCGGCTGGGCCCGTGAGCCGTGGCCGCTGAGCCTGCGCGTCCGGAGCCTGTGCTCCGCAACGGGAGAGGCCACAACAGTGAGAGGCCCGCGTACCGCAAAAAAAAAAAAAAAGAAAGTGCTAAATATAAGTGGTGAGAGCTGACATTCTGTCTTGTTGCTAGGGGAACAAGTTTTCAATCTTTCCTTTTAAGTGGATTTTAGTAGATACCCTTTACTAGATTGAGGAAGTTCCTTCCTAGTCCTTGTTTGTTGGGTGTTTTTATTATGAATGAGAGTTAGATACTGTTAAATGCTTTTTCTGCATCAATTGAGATGATCATGTGTTTTTTTTCCTTTCATTCTATCAATATGGTAGATTAATTGATTTTCATATACTAAACCATCCTTGCTTTCCTAGAATGTCTCTCTTGGTCATGGTGTATAATCTTTTAATATGCTGCTGGATTTGACTTGCTAGTATTTTGTTGAATTTTTTCATCTATATTCATAAAGCATATTAGTCTGTAGTTTTCTTTTCTTGTAATGTCTTTGTCTGGCTTTGGTGTCAGGATAATACTGACCTCAGAGAATGAGGAACATTTAGGAAATGTTTTCTCCTCTTCTATTTTTCTTTTCTTAGCACCCTTCAAATAGACCTTTACCGCCAGGGCAGAGAAAGTTTCAAAACAAATCAAAGTAACTAATTTTATCCCATCAGCTTTGTGCACTAGAAGAGTAGACAAACTGATCCTTCAAGAATTTGGATGGTCACTAATCATTAGAGAAATGCAAATCAAAACCACAATGAGGTATCACCTCACACCAGTCAGAATGGCCATCATCAAAAAATCCACAAACAATAAATGCTGGAGAGGGTGTGGAGAAAAGGGAACCCTCTTGCACTGTTGGTGGGAATGTAAATGGATAAAGCCACTATGGAGAACAGTATGGAGGTTCCTTAAAAAACTAAAAATAGGGGCTTCCCTGGTGGCTCAGTGGTTGAGAGTCCGCCTGCCGATGCAAGGGACACGGGTTCGTGCCCAGGTCCAGGAGGACCGCGGCTGGGCCCGTGAGCCACGGCCGCTGAGCCTGCGCGTCCGGAGCCTGTGCTCCGCAACGGGAGAGGCCACAACAGTGAGAGGCCCGAGTACCGCAAAAAAAAAAAAAAAAAAAAAAAAAAAATACCGTATGCTAACACACATATATGGAATCCAAAAAAAAAAAAAGGTTCTGAAGAACCTAGGGGCAGGACAGGAATAAAGACGGAGACGTGGAGAATGGACTTGAGGTAGGGAGGGGGAAGGGTAAGCTGGGACGAAGTGAGAGAGTGGCACGGACATATATACACTACCAAATGTAAAACAGATAGCTAATTGGAAGCAGCCACATAGCACAGGGAGATCAGCTCCGTGCTTTGGGACCACCTAGAGGGAGATGCAAGAGGGAGGAGATATGGGGATATATGTATATGTATAGCTGATTCACTTTGTTATAAAGCAGAAACTAACACACCATTATAAAGCAATTATACTCCAATAAAGATGTTAAAAATAATAATAATAATAAATAAATAAATCTCTGGAGAGCCTTTGAGGAAAAAAGAATTTGGATGGTAAACAGATTTTACTCATTTCTCATTAGCAATTAGAATAAAGAGATTTTATGCATGTGTGGGCATGCATGCGTGCATGAACACACAGATATGTGCATATGAGTGCATATGTGCATATGAGCAAAAATTAAAAAGAGATTACCTGGACTTCCCTGGTGTGCAGTGGTTAAGACTCTGCGCTCCCAATTCAGGGGCCCCGGGTTTGATCCCTGGCCAGGGAACTAGATCCCACATACATGCCACAACTAAGAGTTCGCATGCCACAACTAAGGAGCCCACCTGCTACAACTAAGACCCAGTGCAACCCAAATAAATAAATAATAAATATTTTTTTAAATAAGAGAGAGATTACTAACTCAATGCATTATCAAGGGTGTGTAGAGTAACAGGCAATCACCAATATGCTGGTAGTGAAAAGTGGTTCATCCCTTTCAAACATAATTTAGCAATATTTATTTATTCACAAAATACAATGGCCATCTTTCCATGGCTTTGCCTAGAGATCCATGTCAATCTTTTTACAGGCTGTAGAGGATAGGATGCCTCAAAATTTATTTCTTCAATCTCCTGTAGTTATTTGATTCCCCCCGCCTTTTTTTGCTCTTATAATTAGTGGTTCAAATGAAACTCTTGGACCCTCTTCCTGAAATTTTCAGATGTAATCAAGATCCTAAAGTTTGTGTGAATTGTTTTTATGCTGATCACGGCCTTTTAAATGGAGAATTTATTGATTAAGAACATTCTGTCATTGTTACTTTGTTTTATGTATTTTTGTCACGTTAATGGTTTGGATAAAAAAATCTGATTTTTCTTACTAGCAGAATTTTACTCCTATACCTAGAGAAGAGGAGAGAAATGTTTTGTGGTTTGAATCCTTTGAGAAACCAGTCAGCATTGGAAATGAGACAGACACCATCATCCTATCTCCCACCTTTACAAGGCACCCAGTTGAGGATAATAAATGGTCCTTGAGAGGCTGGGTGGATGGCAAACTTCAGTGATTCTATTTTCTACATGAAGTTTTGAAACTTGGAGTGCATTTCAGAGGCAAGGCAGGGAGAAGGAAGGAGATGAGAGGTGTAAGGCAGGAGAACAGGATGCCTACAGGCAACTTTTAGGAAGTTTTGCTTGGTGGCTTTGAATGGAACCCTCCCCTCCGTGTCCTCTAATCTTCGGCAAAATGTCCATTTTTCATTGACATCTTATAATATGAAGAGAAGTACCCAAACCTGCTCCAGAGCTGTAGGAGGCAGCAATAAAGGCTTGCTGAGAAATTATTTCTTATTCTTAACACTTTTGTCAGCTGATGATTTGGACACAAAGAATATGTTTAAATATCTAATAAATGGGGCTTCCCCGGCGGCACAGTGGTTAAGAATCTGCCTGCCAATGCAGGGGACACGGGTTCGAGCTCTGGTCCAGGAAGACCCCACATGCTGCGGAGCAACTAAGCCCATGCGCCACAACTACTGAGCCTGCGCTCTAGAGCCTGTGCTCCACAGCTACTGAGCCTGCGTGCCACAACTACTGAAGCTCGCGTGCCTCGAGCCCATGCTCCGCAAGAAGAGAAACCACCGTAATGAGAAGCCCACGCACGGCAATGAAGAGTAGCCCCCGCTCGCAGCGACTAGAGAAAGCCCGTGCACAGCAACAAAGACCCAATGGAACCAAAAATAAATAAATAAAACAAATAAATTAGAAAAGAAAATCTAATGAATGACTTAACAACAGTCTGGTACTACTAACTACATTTTGAAACAATTTCTCCTAGAGTTGAGATTGTTAATTTAGAAAGCTATGTGCCAAGCCGACATGCAAATACTCTAGCATTTCTTTTCCTTCTGCAGCACTTCAGCATGTTTGTCCTCTGGATGGGGAGGGTCATAGGAAAACATCGTGCAGTAGACTCTGCCACTAACTGTATGGCCTTGGGCATGTCATTTTTCTCTCTCAGATGAGTAAGACTACATGATTTCGAAGGTCCCCTCTAGTTCCAACATTTTTCTATTCCTTGATTACCAACTCTAGCACATCATAATAGATCTAGGGGGAAATACAGGAAAAAGAGAAAAGAGAGAAAAAATGGTCCACAGCAGAATCCCCGATCCTCAGCATAATTGACATTTTGGGCCGAATAGTTCTTTATTGTAGGGGCTGTCCTCTGCACTGCAGATCTCAGGGTCTACTCAGTTTGCCTCAGATGTGGTCAATGGAACCCCTGCATCAGTATCATCTGAAAATGCATTAAAGATACAGATTCTGGCTCTCTGCAGCACCACAGAGTTAGAATCTCTAGAGGCAGCATCTGGAATTATTAAGAAGCTCCTCAAGTCACTCTTTTGAACACTACAGGGTGAGAACTCTGCTCTAGGCCCTCCCAGTTCAAATCTGAAGAGAGTCATCAAACACTACTCTGCTCGAATTCAGATTAGCCCAAAAGAAGGAAAGAGCCTCCAAGTTCCTGATTCTGACTATTGAAACACTGAATTCAAAACAAACCCTGACACAGTGCTCACCCCATCCTTTACAACATTAGCTCTTTGAATCCATACAGCAATATTACCAGGTGGATACCACCATCACTCCCTTTTTATAAATGAGGAAACTGAGGCACAGAGGAGTTAAGTCACTTGCCCAAGAACATTCATCGAGTGCTAGGCATATCCAAGATTTGAGCAAAGGCAGTATGGATCCAGGGCACATGTACTTAACACTCTGCTTCACTTGAATAGATCCGTCAGGACACAATGGCAAAGCAAGGAGTTAATCAGGGAAAGAGACGGGCAAGAAGCGGCCTCCTGGAATCTAGTCAACTCTGAGTTTGGGAAAATCATGAGCACACAGTAGGTTGCACCTACTCAGGAGCAATCAGAACAGGACATGAGCGAACTTGAAAGTGTTCCCCAAGCTACACACAGAACTGCCCATACAGGGCAGAAGCCTCACGGGCACAAGAGGCTTAAACACAATCTCTTACTAACGTTGGTTCACCAACAAGCTACTCTGACCCAGAAGCAACTTCCAGGAAGCCAGGCCTAAAAATACCATACTCATCCCTGGCAGTCTGAAAACTGTGTGCATGTCCAAGGCTGTGCCCTTTCAGGAACGATCAGAGAGGAAACCTCCAAGTTATGATTCCCTGGCTGAACATAAGGCAAAAACATAAATTCCCTGAACCATGATAGACACACACACATACAACGGTAAAGAGCAAAAATCTAACTGGCTAGGAGGGCTTAAGCACAACCTTTGCCCAATAAGTGTCTTATTCCCACGCAGAGGCAACCCCTAAATAGCCATGTTAAAACAGAAAAGCAAGGGCTTCCCTGGTGGCACGGTGGTTGGGAGTCCGCCTGCCGATGCAGGGGACGCGGGTTCGTGCCCTGGTCCGGGAAGATCCCACATGCCGCGGAGCGGCTGGGCCCGTAAGCCATGGCCGCTAAGCCTGCGTGTCCGGAGCCTGTGCTCCGCAACGGGAGAGGCCACAACAGTGAGAGGCCCGCGTACCGCAAAAAAACAAAACAAAAAAACAAAACAAAAAAAACAGAAAAGCAAGAGGGGAATATCTGAGCAAGAACATCAGAGGCTACACATTGTGGAGAAATAGACTTGGCAGAATTAGTTCAGCCAATTCACTAGACAAACAGACAACAAAGCAAATGACAACCACCTTTAGAGGGGGGAAATCAGTATCCAAAGTTGCTACAATATATTACATAAAATGTCCAATTTTCAACAAAAAATTACAAGACATGCAAAAAACAGGAAAGTGTGACCCATATACAGGAAAAAAAGTAGGTAATAAAAACTGCCTTTGAAGGGGCCTGAATGGTGCACTTTGCAAAGACTTCAAAGCAGCCATTATAAATATGTACAAAGAATTAAAAGACGGGGGACTTCCCTGGTGGTCCAGTGGGTAAGTTCATATGCCGCAACTAAAGATCCCACATGCCAAAACAAAAATCCCACGTGCCACAACTTAAGACCTGGCACAGCCTAAATAAATAAATAAATATTTAAAAAAAGAATTAAAAGACGGTATCATGAAAATGTCTCATCAAATATAGAATATTAATAAAGAGATAGAAATTATTTTAAAAGATTCAAATAGAAATTCTGAAGTTAAAAAATATAACATTTGAAATGAAAACTTCACTAGAGGGACTCAGTAGATTTGGGGTTTTTTTTAGGTTTTTATTTTTATATTTTTAACTAATTAATTAATTAATTTTATTTATTAGGCCATGTTGGGTCTTAGTTGTGGCATGCGGGATCTTTTGTTGCGGCACACAGGCTCTTTGTTGTGGTTCACGGGCTTCTCTCTAGTTGTGTGCACAGGCTCCAGAGCGTGAGAGCTCAGTAGTTGCAGCATGTGGGCTCTAGAGCGCATGGGCTCGGTAGTTGCCCTGCAGCATGTGGGATCTTAGTTCCCCAACCAGGGATCGAACCCGAGTCCCCAGCATTGGAAAGCGGATTCTTTACCAATGGACCACCAGGGAAGTCCTCTCAGTAGTAGATTTGAGCTGGCAGAAGAAATGGTGAACTTGAAGATAGATCAAATAGAGATTATCCAACCTGAGGAACAGGGAGAAAAACGAATGAAGAAAAATAAACAGAGCCTCAGAGAAATCTGACACCATTAAATACACCATCAAATGCATAATGGGGGTGTCAGAAGGAGAGAAAGGGATGAGAAAAACAATTGAAGAAATAATGGCTGAGAACATCCCAAATTTTATGGAAAAACATTCATTTACCATCCAAGAAGCTCCATGAACTCCAAGCAGGATAAACTCAAAAAGATTCACATCCAGACACATCAGAGCCAAAATGTTTAAAGCCAAAGATAATGAATGTACATGGTAGTAGATACCAGGGGAATTCGGATCACACAGGACTTTTAATTGTTGAACAAACCCAATGCATAAGAGAAAAAGAACGTAATGGATCTTAACTTCAGATAAAAATTCTTTACCTATAAATGAAGTCCCAGGTTTCCCAAGGATTGATGAAGGCTTTCCACCCTGCAGTTGGGAATCTCAAAAAAGGAAAGAAAGAAAAGAAAAAGAAAACGGTAACTATGTGAGGTGATGATATGTTAGTTTGTTAATTAGCATGGTTGTGATGATTATTTCACAATTATACATATACGAAATTATCAAGTTGTGCACCTTACATGTATACAATTTTTGTCAATTATACCTCAATAAAGCTGGAAACAAATTTTGAAGGATGAGAAAAACATAGTGTTGTGCTGTAAAGCGGTGATTTTGATAAACAGGTTGGGTAAATATAATATGGGTTGGAATCAATTCAAATCTTGATTCTCAGGCAGCTGATGTGCATTTGTTTCCCTATTAGTAGCCTGCAAGTAGAGTGAGGTATATACATTATTCATAGTTCCAAGGAACAGAAGGCACTAGAGATCAGCACCAGTCAAATGCAGATAATTCAGGCTCAAATGACAATAAATCAACATGTTAATTCGATGCCAAATATGGAAACTGGCATCCTGGGTTGGGAAAGGCAGTTTTCCATAGCAAATGTCCACAAATCCTGTGTGTGGCCCTTACTGACCACCTTAGAATGGTTCAATAACTGGGTAACCCACCTGCGAAGAGGGAAAACGGAAAAATATCTAAATGAGTGTGAATCTCCTCTTTTCCTGGGTACCTTTTCCCAACACCCCTAGCCTTTAGGTCTTTGTTATGCTAATTAAGTTAATCTACTGCCTTTTTAAAAAAAATTTTGGCCACACCGTGCAGCATGCTGGACCAGAGATAAAACCCAGGCCTCCGCAGTGAAAGCACTGAAACCTAACCATTAGGCCACCAGGGAATTCCCTCGTTGTCTTTCTTTTAAAGCTGACACTGCCTACAGCCAACTCTTCCTTGATCAAATAGAGTAAAAAATGAATTAATACACTCAAACTAACATAATACTGTACCTCAACTCTATTTCAATAAAATAAACAAAAAAATGAATTCAGATGAATTGAGAATCATATTTCATAGTGAATGAACTGAGAATCATATTTCATAGTGAATGAATTGAGAAGCATATTTCATAGTGCTTCTGGGAATTGTAGCTTCAGAAGATAAGATTCGCAAACATCACTGAAAAATATGTGATTTTAGGATGCAAATGGAACGATAAATCAATCTTCAGGGGAGTATGATTTTGGTTACTACGGCACCACAGTTATTGGAAATAAATCAACTTCTTTGCAGTTACTACAGAACCAGCAAATGAAAGAAAGGGGAAAAGAAGAAACAGATGGATTAAAACAGAGTCCTCACTTGCTTAATTTTCTTTTTTTAATATTTATTTATTTTGGCTGCAGCAGGTCTTAGTTGTGGCATCTCCGTTGCGGCATGCGGGATCTTTAGTTACAGCATGAAGACTTCTTAGTTGCAGCATGCATGTGGGATCTAGTTCCCTGACCAGGGATCGAACCTGGGCGCCCTGTATTGGGATCTCGGAGACTTAACCACTGGACCACCAGGGAAGTCTCGAGCCCTCACTTGCTTTAGTCAAAGTGTGAAACTACATCTGAGAGTACAAAGAGAAAAGAGGTTACTTTTGTAGTGCCATGCTTCTTGCAGTAGCTCAGTGAAGTATTTAATATAACTATAAGGTAAGAAAATTTGTTTTCTGGTAACTTTTAAAAAATATCACACATCTATTTCCCACCCACTCAGAAACAGAATTAATGATTAAGTTTTGGTGTGCTAACTAAATTCATGCCAATTCTCTACCCTCCCTTGTTTATGGGGAAATTTGTTTCAAAATGCTCAACTCTATTCTGAGAGCATGGAATTATGAAAAAGATGTTCCAGACTAGGAAATGTCACACACATCTAAGCCAACACACTTTAATTTAAAACCAGCCCTTATGTGTAAGATTATACTACAACCTGGCTGACAGACTGGAGGTAATAATTAGACTTTGTGGAAAATAATAGACTGAGGTTCAAGCATGTTGATTTGAATCATGACATAACCTTAAAGTGGTTAACAATTTTATATAGAAAATGAACAGGTTTTTAAAAGTCTGTGGAAGTACTTCCCTGGTGGTCCAGTGGTAAAGAATCTGCCTTACAATGTAAGGATGCTGGTTCGATCCCTGGTTAGGGAACTAAGATCCCACATGCTGCGTAGCAACTAAGCCCACGCGCCACAACTACTGAGCTCATGTGCCTCAACTAGAGCCCGTGTGCTGCAGACTACAGAGCTCACGTACCCTGGAACCTGCGCACCACAACTAGAGAGAGAAAAGCCGCACACCACCACTAGAGAGAAGCCCACGCACTACAATGAAGAGTGTGCGCGCCACAACAAAAGATCCCGCATGCCTCAGTGAAGATCCTGCATGCCACAACTAGGACCTGATGCAGCCAAAAATAAATAAAATAAATAATAAATAAATCTTTAAAAAAATAGTCTATGGAGTTCAAATAAGCGAGGTAGCATGATCACATTAAAAACGCTAGTCAACCAGGAATTCCCTGGTGGTTTAGTGGTTAGAATTCGGCGCTTTCACCGTGGCCTGGGTTCAATCCCTGGCCGAGGGAACTGCCAACAAGCGGCACAGCCAAAATTAAAACAAAAAAAATGCTAGTCAACCTATGTGTTTGGTTCTGACTCTAAATGTGATCCTCTGATCACTTCTTATAATCTTTAGGACTGTTGACTGCAGAGTATGCAGGCACCTTCTACAAGGAAAAGAACTAGGACTTCACTGGTGGCGCAGTGCTTAAGAATCTGCCTGCCAATGTAGGAGACACGGGTTTGAGCCCTGGTCCGGGAAGATCCCACATAGCCACAACTACTGAAGCCTGCATGCCTAGAGCCCGTACTCCACAAGAGAAGCCACTGCAATGAGAAGCCCACTTGCCGCAACTAGAGAAAGCCCACAGGCAGCAACAAAGACCCAACACAGCCAAAAAAAAAAAAAAGAAAAGAACTATATTTTAATTCTTTTGGTTTTTTTTCCTGTTTTAATGAGAACTATATTTTCAAATGGTGGACTCTTTCTTTCCATAACTAAACTGAGGAAGACCTGCTGACTTAAAAGTCCATGGGGAAGGGGGGGCTTCTCCGGTGGCGCAGTGGTTGAGAGTCCGCCTGCCGATGCAGGGGACACGGGCTCGTGCCCCAGTCCGGGAAGATCCCACATGCCGCGGAGCGGCTGGGCCCGTGAGCCATGGGTGCTGAGCCTGCGCGTCCGGAGCCTGTGCTCCGCAACGGGAGAGGCCGCAACAGTGAGAGGCCCGCATACCGGTAAAAAAAAAAAAAGTCCATGGGTTGCGGATTCCCTGGCAGTCCAGCTGTTAGGGTTCTGCGCTTCCACTGCAGGGGGCACCGGTTCCATCCCTGGTGAGGGAAACTAAGATCCCAGATCCCACAAGCCATGTGGCATGGCCAAAAAAAATAAATAATAATATTGTATCTATGTTAAATCTGCTGAATTTGATAACAGTGCTAGGATGATGTAAAAGAATGCCCTTGTTTTGAGGAAACAAATACTTAAGTACTTTAGGGTAAAGGGACGTAGAACATGTAATTATTTTTAAATACTGGTGTACTTTGGGGTAAAGGAACATAATATATGCAATTACTTTTAAATAATTCAGACAGAAATACATACATGGAGAAAGAGAGAAAATGGTAAAGCAACTCTTGGTAGCTGAACCAATACCAGAAACTGCCTACCTCCACCATTTCATATAAATAAGAAAAATAATCCCCCAAGTCAGTTAGCTAATTTACACTTTGCAGCTGAAAGCGTGCTTTACTGATAACTCAGCTGACTCCAATTCACCTTCTACATGTACAGAATCACACTATAGAACTGACATTCTGAAAACAGAAAATGGACTTAGAGTCCCAGTAACTTACAGAGTCTAGTCACTTAACCAAGTCACTTAACTGCTCGCGGTTAAAGTATAGTTACTTATAAAATGCGAACATCAAAATGGCATTTGTGATGAGTGCATTGTAAAATGCAAAGTGCTATATAAGTACGGGTGTTTCTAAAACTGTGTTTCTGCGTTTTTACCCTTTTATAGCTTTGTTTAAAATGTTGGCTAGAAGAGTTAAAACTTGTAGAAACATTTTCTTTCGCACAGGAGTTCTTCTACGCTCATTGTTTGCTTATAAGGAAATACTTCCGAATAAGAATTTAACCATTTTCTGCACACCTACATAGAAGGTAACAAATTATTACACTGTCTATAACTCAGAAGCCTTTCTAGGCTAGTACCTATTTCTGGCTTCTTTTAGGAGACACAATCATAACAAATATATTTAATGTGCCAGGCATTGTGCAAAGTGGCATACGTACATTGTGTAATTCTCACAAAAACTCAGTGAGTTCGATGCAATTATTATTTCATCATCAGTAAAATGGGGAAAACAATAGCAATTACCTCACAGGTCTGTTGTAAGGATTTGAAAAGACTATACGTAGAGCATTTAGCACAGTGCTTGGCCAAAAGTAACTGCTAAATACAGTTTACCATTAGTTGGTACCTTCATTTTACAGATAAACAGACACAGAAAAAAGGCAAGTGTAAGCAACAGGATTTTCAACTCAGCTCTGACTCCCCAAGTTTCTGCCGCTTTCTTTCTTCTTTCTTTTTTTACAATTATCTCCTCGTACAGTAGGGGGGGAAAGTAAATCCCCATGATAGTGGCTGAACTTAAAGCCAGGAAACACCTAATTTAATTGTCTTCGACTGTGCTTACCCCCTACCAACGCCAGGCAGCTCACTACGTTCTTGAACTAATGAAAGACTAGGTTTCTAACCCGGGTGAGCTAGATCTTTCTGGGCTGGGTAGTTTCCTCGTCTCTGCGCTGGTGTCCCCGGCTGCAGAGCCGAAGAGGCTGTTCAGGTCCTGTTCGGGGAAACGGACTTGTCTTGCCCTCCTCAAAAAACAATTTACCGAGGGCCACTGCCCTCCGACCCACTAGGACTTGAAGGATCCCAACCTACATTCGCCTACGGTAACTCCTATATGTCTCCACCACCTGCACGGCGACCTTCTCGGAGCCCGGCTCTACCCGCGCCTTCCCCTTGGCAGGCGCAGGCGCAGGCGCGCGGCAGAGTTCTGCGCGCGCCGCACTTCACGGCAAACTACAGCTCCCAGAATCCCCGTCGATCGATCCACCTCCCACTCGAGGTGGAGGCGGAGGCGGAGCAGATTGTCTGGGGAGTGGCGTATCATCTTGAAACGTTCTGCTCGTGTCCTCTTGGGAAGAGTTGGTTTAATAAAAGAGATTCTGGGGTTCCCTGATAAGGTAGGACATCTGTTCCTCTTAGGTATAATACTGCCCTCCGCACCCCGAGGGTTCCCTCAGTGTAAAACGCAGGTGGTCTAGTCCAGCAGAGACACTTGCCCCCGGCCACAGCGGGGAAGCCTGAGGAGTGAAGGGCCCATCGCCTACGCATGCGCACAGGCGTAGCATGGGGGCGGGAGCCGCTGAGCCCCTTCCCAGCATCTGAGGTGAGTAGGGGGCGGGGCGGGGCGGTGCATGTCCCGGGTTGGGACTGACTACTCCCCCGCGACGGTCACAGTTCGCACAATCACTAGTATCCCAATCAACTCTGAAACTCCCAGACCCCAATTGTCCGGAAAATTGTGGAGTCCCCAGGAGCTCAGTTTTAGCGTTTATACATCAAAATATTGTTTTCAGTTAAACCACTTCCAGCATTTAACTGCCATTATCTGTGTACAAGACTTTCTTCTCTACTATACCGTGCTTTTTGTTTGTTTGTTTTGGGTTTTTTTTTTTTTTTTTTTTTTGCGGTACGTGGGCCTCTCACCGCTGTGGCCTCTCCCGTTGCGGAGCACAGGCTCCGGACGCGCAGGCCCAGCGGCTGTGGCTCACGGGCGCAGCCGCTCCGCGGCATGTGGGATCCTCCCGGACCGGGGCACGAACCCGTGTGCCCTGCATCGGCAGGAGGACTCCCAACCACTGCGCCGCCAGGGAAGCCCTACCGTGTTTTTTTTTTTTAAATAAATTTATTTATTTTTGACTGTGTTGGGTGTTCGTTGCTGCCTGCAGACTTTCTCTAGTTGTGGCGAGTGGGGGCTACTCTTGGTTGCAGTGCACGGGCTTCTCATTGCGGTGGCTTCTTGTTGCAGAGCACGGGCTCTAGGTGCGCAGGCTTCAGTAGTTGTGGCACGTGGGCTCAGTAGTTGTGGCGCACAGGCTTAGTTGCTCCGCAGCATGTGGGATCTTCCTGGGCCAGGGCTCGAACCCGTGTCCCCTGCATTGGCAGGCGGATTCTTAACCACTGCACCACCAGGGAAGCCCTATACCGTGCATTTTTAAAATAATAGCGAACATATTGGGAGGCCTCACCTTTCATCTTGGTTTTCCGGCATGCAGCAGATAGCTCCTTCCTAACAAGCTGTAGAGCTTAAAGTCTTTTGGACACTTGATTCTATTCGATTTAGTGTCAGACTAGGTACATACTTTGTCATGTTCTCTGATTGTTTCACGTATGTCTTCTCATGACAGGACTCCTTGGGACGATAAAGACAATGATACACTCACTAACTAAAGAAATGGTGGTGCCAATGAAATTTATAATCTGCTGGGGATACAGACAATTAAGCAAGGGGCTTATTGTGCCCTAACCCTAACCATTTTGCTTACAACTTGCTGTGGGACTTGGTTATGTTGCTTAACCTTCTGGGCCTACATTTTCTCACAAAATGAGAAGATTGGACTAGATGATCTCTCACAACTTGCCAGCTCTAAAATTCTGTGGTTAGTTAGTGAGGAGTAGAATCCAGATTATATCATAATATGTTAATGCAAAGCATCATCAACTTCCATTTCTCTGCTAACATAAATGGAATATAGCTACAAGAATTTTGGCAGCAACATTAGAAAGAACTACCCCTTGTTGTACTGTAATTTAACCCTTATTGCTGAAAATATGAATTTAGCTGATAATACAACTGTCTTCACCCTATATTTGTTGTCGTTTTATAGATCATTGCTAGGAAGAACTCTGGGTACAATAATGAACACAGTGTATGTGATGATGGCTCAAATCTTAAGATCTCATCTGATAAATGCTTCAGTGATTCCTAATCGAATGAAAATGGGTCCATATCTTGGTGTCATTAGAACTAGAATGATGTCAACTCATAAATCCAAAAAGAATATGAGAGAATATTATAGGCTGCTGAATCTGGATGAAGGATGCTCTGCAGATGACGTCAGGGAATCTTTTCATAAGCTTGCCAAGCAATACCATCCAGATGGTGGCTCTAATACTGCTGATTCTGCAACATTTATAAGGATCGAAGAAGCTTATAGGAAGGTGCTTTCCCACGTGATAGAACAAACAAATGCCAGACAGAGTAAAGTTGAAGAAACAGAAGAAGAAGAAAAAAAATTCAAATATAACACACCCCAACACCGGCATTATTTAAGTTTTGAGGGTATTGGTTTTGGGACTCCAAGTCAACGAGAGAAGCAGTATAGGCAATTTAGAGCAGACCGTGCAACTGAGCAAGTGATGGAATACCAAAAGCAGAAACTGCAAAGCCAGTATTTCACCAATAGTATAACTGTTAAAGACGTAAGACACAGTAAGGAACAAAAGATAACTCAAGCAATAGAACGTTTGGTGGAGGATCTCATTCAGGAATCAATGGCAAAAGGAGACTTTGACAATCTCAGTGGGAAAGGAAAACCTCTAAAAAAATTTTCTGGCTGTTCATATATTGATCCCATGACTCACAACCTGAACAGAATATTGATAGATAATGGATACCAACCAGAATGGATCCTAATGCAAAAGGAAATAAAGGATACTATTGATCAACTCAGAGAGGCAATTTTAGTGTCAAGGAAAAAACTTGGGAATCCAATGACACCAACTGAACAGAAACAGTGGAACCAAGTTTGTGAGCAGTTTCAAGAAAACATCAAAAAACTAAACAAGCGAATTAATGACTTTAATTTAATTGTTCCCCTTCTGACCAGGCAAAAAGTCCATTTTGATGCACAGAAAGAAATTGCCAGAGCCCAGGAAATATATGAGACGCTTATAAAAACACAAGAAGTCCCAGATAAAAACCCAAATAACTTTGATCAGGGAGAAGGAGAGAAAACACCTGGAGTCAAGACAGGTTTCTTTAACTGGATGAATGTGTGGCAATTTATTAAAACATGACCATCTCGTTGCTCACAGAACTGCCCCCAATCATTTTCAGTAGTACTGACATCACACATAGAGGCTGAGATTTCTTTCTGTAACACAAGAGTCTGAGAACTGTGTGCCCCTGTACTTTTAACAAAACAAGTCACGTCTCCAGTGATGTGTAGATGAGAGAGCTGTAAGAAACTAAGTCAGAGAAATATTCAACCAGCTTTGCTCTGAGGATATGGCAAAACAAGAGGAGAACTTACTTTTAAGGAAACAATTTAATACATTTCAGTTCGTAAATGTTGGTCATCAGGTGAAAGGAGTTAGGATAGGGACTCAGGCTGGGAATCATAAAGGGTATTCCAAAGTCTTAGTGCAGTTTTAAACTCTAATTTAAAAACATTTGTTGTTTGCCATCTTCAAACATAGGTACTTCAACAACAACTAAGAATGTATCATGAAAGGTCAAAAAATGAAAGAAGTATGGAATGTAGGCAACTAAACCTCCAAATGATGTATGTTTTTCACAAGTTTGCTGCATTTATACACCTGAGGTTATTAAAGCACAAATTTTTCTAAGACTTTTGGGACATTCTCTATATGGTTGGAAATGTTTCCCCAGAAAATTAGCCTAGTGGAGTTATGACACTCTTCTTTTTTATAAAGCCCTTCTCTCTGGGTACTGAATAAAGAAACCACCAAATATCTTGGTTGTACTTTTTCCTGCCTAACTTCATGAGCCATTAGCAGCGCAGATCCATCTGCCAAGCTAGCTGATTTAGCTATTCTAGAAATAGACTCCAATGTCCACTTTTAAAGAGTTTGAAAGTATTTTCTGACCTTTCAGAGGTGAGGGAAAAAAAAATCCTTGGGCTCAATGGAAACAAGATTTCACCTTTGGCTTCATCTCTAATCAGAGTTGAAGTGTTAGGTTTACATAAACCTACCTGAAGCCTTTCTTTGTTATGTATCAAACTCCCCAGAGGCTTTTTCAGTGATATGAAAATCTCAGTTTACTGTCTTAGGGATCCAATTTCCTGTCTTAGGAACCCTTTAATAAACAAAGATACGGTACCCACTTGCACCTTTGGCAAATGACAGGATATTGACATCCATGAGATTGTGTCTCAACCACTTTCAGAAAGACCTGACTTCTTTAGGTTTGTGTAACTGCCTATTCACAGAATCGGGCAACTAGAGGATAATGGAGAGTGGTCAAAAGGAGCAGGTCTGTTTCCTTATTTAATTCGGAGCTCTGTACTATGGAAGTGCCTCAGAAGCATGTCACTTGCCCCTCTGATTTTGGAAGAACAAGTTATTTTGTAAAGTGTGTGATAGTTAAATAAAATTACATCTTCAAAAGGAAATTTCAGACCTTTCTGCTTACGTGATGGGGCATTAATTGGCATATGTCATTACTTTATTGAATGAGTTATCATTAGCTTCTGCAATGATATATTATTCTAAATACAATTGTGAACAGTGTGAAATAAGAGTTTATAATAAAAGCTATAGTTCCAAAACATTTTAGAAGGCTATGATTCTGTGAATCTTCTTAAATATTAGAATTAGATACCTAATTACATTGCAGCACCATATATGAATGAAACCATTTTTGCTATTAGATAATGAGAAGTCAAAGTTATCAGGAAACTCCAGTAATTCCTAATTTCAGCACAGCACACTTTATGTTTGTAAATGTTGTCTATATTAATAAAGTTAATAAGGTTAATTAATAAAGTTAATTTTAATGATTAAAGTTAATTTTAATGATTGTTCTATAAACAACTAATAGTAATAAAAATCATATTTTTGCCTGGCCATCTAAGTTAATCTTTTTTGTCTTTTTTATGGATAATGTTAAAACTGACTGAGACATGGACTATTCTTTTTTTTTTTTTTTTGACTATTCTTGTTAAGAAGGCAAATTTGCCTATGTAAAAACAGATTCACTTATTTAAATAACTACGTTCCAGGCCAGAAAAAAAGATTTGGGCTGGTTCATTGGAGTTTGTGGAATAGGAATCTGACACTTACCTCTGTTTTGATGTATTGTGTTAGCCAAAAAGTGTGTTCCGGTTTTTCCGTAACATCTCATGGATGTTGGTGACCCAGCAGCTTGAGGATAGATCCTCAGATCACAGATCACAGGCTTTTATCTCTGAGTTGTGTTCTTGTTCTGTGTGCCTGAGGTTTGGCCTCCGTCAGTAGTCTGGTCCCTCAGGACTATAGTTTTAAGTTCCTTGATAGAACTACTACATTATTATTTATTTTCTTCATCGTGCTCCCAGGATATAGCCTTGGTTTGGGGGGTACCCCTCCTAGAGATGGGTGTCCCCTGTAACGTTGTCTCTATGGCTGGGGCCATAGTTCCCTGCTACCAACTGCCTGAGTCCCCATCCCTGGGCCTCAGCCACCTTCTGGGACATTTCCAATACCTCTCAGGCACAACTCATGCTGATTTGCCTGTTCCTAGAAGTACTGATTTTCCTTTTCGACAAAGTTCTGTTCATTCAACATATGGTTACTGAAGTCCTGCAAGGCAATCCACCATTCCACCATCTGGATTCTCAGAAATCAGTAACTGGGGTGGGGTGCAGCAAAAGGATGCCTCACCCCCAAATGTAGCCCTCAGATACTCACTTTGCTTGGTATTCCTGCTACCACTGCGACCTAGCTCCAGGGGCGGGGGCTGGGCAGGGGTAGGAGGCTTCCTCTCCTTCTCTGGCCTAAGGGCAGACCCAGAGGTGTTGTTATAATACCTCTTGCCTGGCTGAGACCAGACTGGAACATCCAAACACAGCTTTCCTCAAGGCTCAGGGATGACAGAAAAGAAAGGAAGACAGTCCCTAGGATGGGATGATACAGCTTGTGACCCTCTCCAGTTTGCCTCGGAGCCCAGTCCCCAGCCTGCTGGGGAGGGAAAGAGCACACCCCTCTTCCACTTTTGTCAGGGCCCTCAAGTGCCCTCAGCATGCCTCTCCTCCCCCACATCTAGGCTAGGAAAGTAAGGTCTTAAGGCAGGGGTCCCCAAACCCCAGACTGCGGACCAGTAGCGGTCCGAGGTCTGTTAGGAACCGGGCTGCACAGCAGGAGGTGAGCACCGGTCGAGCGAGCGAAGCTTCATCTGCCGCTCCCCATCGCTCCCACCGCCCCCACCGCTCCCCATCACTCACATTACTGCCTGAGCCCTGAACCATCCCCTCCCCTCCCCACCCCCTCCGCCCCAGTCCATGGAAAACTTGTCTTCCACAAAACCGGTCCCTGGTGCCAGAAAGGTTGGTGACTGCTGTCTTAAGGGACTTCCTTTACCGCCAAGACTGATTTCAAAGGTCTGGCTTCCTGTTCAAAGACCCACATCTTTCCTAGGTGATTGATGTCCCCCCATCCCCACTAAGTGGCAGATCCTACCTGAAGGTTTCGACAGGACAGATAACATCTGAATACACTCCAGTAAGATTAAGATTGTTACAAGAGACCTACTCACAGGTATGTGTGTAGGGGGTGGGAGGTCTTTCCTGGTGCACCAAGAGGACCTTGTACTGAGGAGCATATGGTCCAGTGGCAACTTGGCTTTGGCATTTATAGCTGGGCCTCTGTGCTCTCTGTGGTTTTATCCTGCAGGGGAACCTGGTTCCATGGCCTCATCCTCTCAGCTCCTCCATTCAACCACAGTTTATGCCATGATTGGCCCAGCTGAGCCCCAAGATTCCCAGTGAGCTTTGCTTAAATGGATAGTAGACAATTGTTGTACTTTTGGTTGCCCATCATCTTCCAAATAGTCCACCCATATTGATGACGGCATCTGTCATTCATCTGGGGAGGATGTGGTTCTTAGCACAGGAAGTCAGACCTTTGAAGTTGGTCTTAGCAAGAGAGAAAATCCTAGTTCACTTAAATATGCTCAGAAATGGGTGCCTGACCTAGACTGCCAACAAGACTTGTCCTTGGGAGACATGTGTTCAGAATGAGGCATGGGAGGAAATGCGTTGGTTCTCTGTGAAAGTTCCACTTGGCTGGTACAGGAAGGCAGTGGCTGCCAGGTGGAACTGCTGGCCCAGAAGTGGCGTCAATGTTGGTGGCAGTGGCACTCAAGTTCCTGGCGTCTAGTGCATGGTGGCCACAGCCATTCCTGTGTTTTTTTCACCAGCCCAGTTCTTCAGTGTGGTTTTAGGCATTGTTCCTGGTAACAACCTTGAGCCACTTTCTCCACCCTCCCCAAACTTCCAGTGTCCTTTAGTAAATCCCTTTTCTGCTTAATCCAGCTAGAGGCAGGACTGCCATTTGCAACTAAGAAATGTGACCGATACGGATGAGATCATGGGAATTTCATGGTTTGGGGATAAACAGGCACTATACACTAGATTGTAGGGCCTGGGGCACGTGGACTCATTAAACTTTCAGCTCTACCACTTTGTAGGTGTATGATCCGTGACCAAACCTCACGGACCTACAGGTTTCTCAGGTGTAAACAGGAATGCTTCTTATGAGGATTCAATGATCTATTGTACGTGAAGAATCCTGTGTGGTTAATGAAACGCGATGAGCACTCCACCCTAAGTATTAAATTATGTACCCTGTTGTGCTAATATAATAATAAACAGAAGTTTTTATTATTTTTAAGATTTGTTGGAAAAAAATGTTCCATAGTTCTTCTCTTGGGGAAGTATCGATTTCAAAGCAAATCTTGCCAGTTTCAGTCAGTTTCCTGCATTGACTGAAATTTCTCTGTCTCATCTTCAGCTAGCTGCAGGCTTTAAATGAAAATGTAGAAGGCAGTCAAGAAAGACCACAAATTGTATGATTCCATTTGTATGAAAAGTCCCGAGTAGGCCAGTCTGTAGAGACAGAAAGTAGATCAGTGCTTGCCTAGGGCTGTAAGGAAATGAGTGACTGCTAATGGTGACAGGTTTTCTTTTGGGGGGTGATGAAAATGTTCTGAAATTGACTGTGGTAGTGGTTGTACAACTCTGTGAACATAGTGAGAACCATGGAATTGTGCCTTTTATTTTTTTTATTATTTTTATTTTTTTGGCCATGTCACACGGCACGGTGGACCTTAGTTCCCTGACCGGGGATCAGACGCGCGCCTCCTGCAGTGGAAGGGGGAGTCTTAACCGCTGGGCCAGGGAAGTCCCAAGAACCATGGAACTGTGCCTTTTAAAGGAGTGAATTTTATGGCATATGAAAGCTTTTATTAAGAAGAGAAAACAGTAAAGGACAACGCAGAGGGGTTCTGCTTTTGGTAGGTTGCTTGCTACTTTTCTATAGGCAAGAAATATCTTCAGAAGCATAGGAAATGAGAACTATTTTATTTTATGTTTTAATTTTTTTTTGAAGTTTTAAATTTTCTTGATTTTTTTATACAGCAGGTTCTTATTAGTTATCCACTTTATACATATTAGTGTATATATGTCAATCCCAATCTCCAAATTCATCACACACACACACACACACACACACACACACACACCGAGAATTATTTTAAATTGTGTTAAGCAGAGAAATGACTGCCAATGTTTTAAGAATTTTATTTTAGATGCTTTTATGGCTGCAGCAAAAATTGATTATTACTTAACAATTTCTGCCAAAACCCCACGAAACTTTGCTAGTATTCCCAGGCCTTTGTTACTGTGTCTTTCTTACAACAGATAGCTACTCTTACCAAACTGAGCAGTGGCCTTACCTAAACAAGAATCCATAATGTGGAGAAAAACTAGATAAAAACAAATGCACATTTTGTGAAAATGACTGAGAGAGAGTGGTCTTTAATTACATATACAGACTTTTTACTTTAAAACTCAGCAGGTGATCAAGCAGTAGTTGCGATGTCAATTCCCATTGTTTCCTGTTACACATCCTGTTGCCCACAGCCTGTGGGGAAACTGAGGTCTAGGGAACCTACCTGCCCTCTCTTCTCTTTCTTTTCTCCAACCCTAAGAAAAAGCATCCTAAGAAGTCATGATTCCATGGCCTTCTGGACACAGGGAGCTGGCAGAGGAAGGCAGAGCACGTGTGCATGCCTCTGGGTCCCACTTTTATGGACTTGAGTATCCTGAGAGGTTTGGAAGATACTCATTCTAAATGTATCGATTACAGTGCCTGCCTGCCCACAGTCCCACAGGGGCCAAAGCCATTGGCCTGAGGACAGGGCCAATCATCATCAACTGGATGATGAGGTGTTACATAGTTCAATAGGTAAGGTTCTTTATTTGGGGGAAAAAGATTATTTTAAAAATTTGTATGTATATAGTAAAAAATCCAATCAATGAAAAAGGATAGGCAATAAACAAGTGAGTTCCTCTTTACCCCAGACTCCTCCAGATCCAGACCTCCTGAGCCTACTTCCCAGATCTAATCTTCATCAACAATTTCTTGCTTATCTGTATTATGGATGCTGTAACAAATGACTGCAAACTTAGAGGCTTAAACAACACAAATTTATAATCTTACAGTACTAGAGGCCAGAAGTCCAAGGTGGATCTTACTGGGCTAAAATCAAAGTGCTGGCAGGCCTTCATTCCTTCTGGAGCTTCTAGAGAAGTATCTGATTCCTTGCTTTTTCAGCTTCTAGAGGCTGCCTGTATCCTTGGCTTGTAGCCCCTTCTTCTGTCTTCAAAGCCAGCAACAGCAGGTGGAGTCCTTCTCATGTCACACGATTCTGACTATCCTGCCTCCCTCTCTCACTTTTAAGGACTTTTGTGGTGACACTGGGCCAATCCAGATCACCCAGCATAATCTCCCTATTTTAAAGTCAGTTGAGGGGCTTCCCTGGTGGCACAGTGGTTAAGAATCCGCCTGCCAGTGCAGGGGACATGGGTTCAAGCCCTGGTCCGGGAGGATCCCACCTGCTGCGGAGCAACTAAGCCCGTGCGCCACAACTACTGAGCCCACGTGCCACAACTACTGAAGCCTGCATGCCTGGAGCCTGTGCTCTGCAACGAGAGGCCACCACGACGAGAAGCCCGTGCACCTCAACGAAGAGTAGCCCTGCTCGTCGCAACTAGAGATAGCCCGTGCACAGCAACAAAGACCCAAAGCAGCCAAAAATAAATAAATTAATTAATTAAAAAAAATAAAGTCAGTTGAATATACATGCTACTATGTATAAAATAGATAACAAGGACCTACTGTATAGCACATGGAACTCTACTCAATATTCTGTAATAACCTATATGGGAAAAGAATCTAAAAAGGAGTGGGTATATGTATATGTATAATTGAACCACTTTGCTGTACGCCTGAAACTAACACAACATTGTAAGTCAACTATGCTCCAATACAAAACAAAAATTAAATTAAAAATGAAAAAGAAAAAAAAAGTTGATTAGCAACATTAATTCCATTTGCAAATTTAATTTCCCTTTGCTATGTAACATAACATATTCAGAGATTCTGGGATTAGGACATATTTGGGGGGGCCATTATCCTGATACCACAATATCCTTTCAAAAATTTCTGCACAGCTGACCCTCAAACAACACAGGTTTGAACTGTGCAGGTTCACTTATATGTGGATTTTTTTTTCAATAAATGCGTACTACAGTACTGCACGATTCACAGTTGGTTGAATCTGGGATGTGAAACCAAATCCAAGTTATCCTTGGATTTTTGACTGCACTGCACCCCTAACGCCTGAGCTGTTGAAGGGTCAACTGTATGTGATTTACATACCCGTACTGTCTCTCCATTGCTTTCACAAAAATACACAAATGTGAGCACACTATACATATTCTTATGTTTTTCTTCACCTGCCTATTAATATATCTTCAAGATTTTTCCAATTCAACACATATAGCACTATCTCATTATCTGTTAAACCAGCATGAGATTGTTGTATGCTCTCATGGAAAGTAGAACTAACCAATACGGAGCAAATGAAATAAACAGCAGTGCAAGTTTGCACAAAGACAGATGACAAGGCATCAAGAGGGCAAACGCAAGCTGAAGTCATCATGAATCAGGAAGGTGATAGGGCGTAATAACGAGCCATGAGGTATGAGATACAGAGAAGGCGACAAAAGCCCACACTTGTTGAACACCTTCCTTACGTTAACTAACTTAATCTTCACAACAATCCTATGACATAGGTATTATTATTAACTGTTTCTGAGAGACGGAGAAACTAAGGCACAGATGAAATAACTTGGCATGCAGCTAGGAAGTGGCAGAGTTGGGATTTGAATCCAGACTGACTATAGTTGGTCTGATTCTAGATCCCTGTTGTTACCCACACACCAAGCTATGGTGTTGGCAGAGAGGAAACTGGAGCAGATCACATTACTGAGTGATGATTCCAGAATTCCAGACACTGAGGTTCCTGGGGCTGCTTTGCATTCAGTGTGTGGGGTTTTTTTTTATTTTAATTTTTATTGGAGTATAGTTGATTTACAATGTTATGTTAGTTTCAGGTGTACAGCAAAGTGAAACAGTTATGCATACACATATATCCACTCTTTTTAAAACTTCCTTCTCCATATAGGTCGTTACTATATGTTTGGAGTAGAGCTCCCTGTGCTGTATAGTAGGTAGGATTCAGTGTGTTTTCTAGCTGGATTATTATTCTTGTCCTTTATTTCCCTCGAGGTCCCTGTCTCCCTGACTAACTGTAACACCGACGAGCAAGAGGAAATGTGATGTAGGGGAGAGGAAATGAATGGGCTTCAGAGCTCGAGAGACTTGAACTCAGATCCAGGGTTTTCCACTCGCTAGCTATGAGACCTTCTTGGGCTTCTGTTTTCTCACCTGTCAAATGCAGGATTGTTGTAATCCTTTGAGAAGATGAACATGAAATGCTGGGTGCAGGGTGCGGTCCTCAGTGGTAAATCAGTGGTTCTCAGCAGAGGCATTACTGCCCCCGAGAGGACGTTTTGGAAATTTGTGGGAGAATTTTCAGTTGACAAGGTGATTAGAGGGGCACTACTGGCCGAGCTTCTGTTTAGCCCATTTGGACCAGTATGTCATGCTGGCTGGCACCTATTCTGATTGGTTGGTAAGTCCATGGAATCCTAGATTTATTTTTATTAATTTTTATTGGAGTATAGCTGCTTTACAATGCTGTGTCAGTTTCTACTGTACAGCAAAATGAATCAGCCATACATATACATGTATCCCCTCCCTTTTGGACTTCCTTCCCCTTCAGGTCACCACAGTGCATTAAGTAGAGCTCCTTGTGCTATACAATATGTTCTCATTAGTTATCTATTTTATACATAGTATCAGTAGTGTATATGTATCAATCCTTATCTCCCAATTCCTCCCCCTCCCCCTCTCCCCCTCCCCTTTCCCCCTCCCCCTTTCTCCCTCCCCTTTTCCCCCTTGGTAGCCATACATTTGTTTGCTATCTCTGTGAACCCTAGTTGTTGAGTATTTCTTTTTTTTCTTCTTCTTCTTTTATTTTTTTTGGCTGCGTTGGGTCTTTGTTGTGTTGCATGGGCTTTCTCTAGTTGCAGCGAGTAGGGGCTACTCTTCATTGCGGTGCATGGACTTCTCATTGCAGTGGCTTCTCTTGTTGCGGAACACAGGCTCCAGGTGCACAGGCTTCAGTAGTTGTGGCACGTGGGCTCAGTAGTTGTGGCTCGCGGGCTCTAGAGCGCAGGCTCAGTAGTTGTGGCGCATGGGCTTAGTTTCTCCGCGGCACGTGGAATCTTCACAGACCAGGGCTTGAACCCATGTCCCCTGCATTGGCAGGCGGATTCTTAACCACTGTGCCACCAGGGAAGTCCCTAGTTGTTAAGTATTTCAAATATCACCCCTGATCACAGGCATTCAGGAGGTGAGGCCAGGGATGTCGGGTGTTTTGCAATGTACAGGTGGTTGACCAAAATGAGGGATTGTTCTGTGTCCTGCTCAACATTCAAATGTCCCACCAGACATTCATGTGGGTGAATACTCTGTTTATAGTCATCTAAGCCTAGAATGGGATTATATTTTACATACAAATATGACATAATTTTGCATGATTTTAAATACACTCATTTTTTCCCATAAATACAACTACTGTGAAAATTGTACTTCATTTTCTTGGGAATATTACCAAGAGTTGTACCTCATTTTAGAAAAACATGGCACCATGGCTTACGGCATTAGAATTACCAGTACTACATGCCTACTGGAGTTTGCATTTGCAGTGCTGAAGGCAAATATGTACCAGAGGAGATCAGAGATCCCTTTTAATTTAGAAGCAAGTGTTATTAAATTAGTGGAGGTCATAGCTAGTGTCCAAGACGGCCCCTAAAAATCCCCTTTCTGATATTCACATTTTTTTGTGTAGCGCTCTCCCACAATAGAACAAACATGATGGTATGCTCTGTGTGACCAACAGAATATAGCAAACGTGATGGTATATCTCTTCTGAGGCTAGAAGCTTCCTGCTCTCACGCTCTCTCAGATCAGTCACTCTGAGTGAAGTCAGTTGCCATATCTTGAGGCAGCCTTGTGGAGAGGCACATGTACTCAGGAACCAAGGTCTCCAGCCAACAGCCATGTAAGTAAGCCTTATGGGAAGCAGATCCTCAGGCAAGTCTTCAGATGTTTGCAGCCCCAGCTGACAGTTTTATTATAAGCTCATGAGGAATCCTGAGCCAGAACAACTCAACTAAGCTGCTCTCAGATTCCTGACCCTCAGAAATTGTACAAGATTATAGATAAATAGTTGATGTTTCAAGTTGCTGATGTTTTGGGATAATTTGCTAGATAGCAATAGATAACTAATACAGAAGATATACATGAAACTCAGTAATCTCATTAATTTCATCAATAAGCATTGTTTAAAAAACATTTCATATGTGTTACCCTTCTAGTATAATTAAAGTCAATCTATATTATAAAAATTACGTGTTGAAATGATTTATTAATTTTGGGGTCACCTATTGTATTTCTGTCTTATACTGTCCCCAGAGACCTTCCATCTATTCTTTAGGGTTTCTTTTTAAAAAATTTTATTTATTTTTGGCTGCATTGGGTCTTTGTTGCTGCATGCGGGCTTTCTCTAGTTGTGGCATGCAGGCTTTCTCTAGTTGTGGCGAGTGGGGTCTACTCTTTGTTGCAGTGCGTGGGCTTCTCATTGCGGTGGCTTCTCTTGTTGTGGAGCACAGGCTCTAGGCATGCCGGCTTCAGTAGCTGCAGCACGCGGGCTCAGTAGTTGTGGCACGTGGGCCCTTGAGTGCCCGGGCTTCAGTAGTTGTGGTGCATGTGGGATCTTCCTGGACCAGGGATTGAACCTGTGGCAAGTAGATTCTTAACCACTGCGCCACCAGGGAAGTCCCTTTATGGCTTCTTATACTACTATACTACTGTATATTTTTCTGACCCATCCTCTGTTCCCTGTTACCCACTGAAGAATTTGTCTCCGTATCAGTCTTTTAAACACTGGTGTCTGAATATATCCTTGACATACAGTACTTGTAATATTTCATCACCACCTCTTCCTGTGTCACAACATAGATGGTTATTTTAACATGACACATAAAAAATCCTGACTCATTTGTGAGAGTATCATACTTCTCATTTTCTCTGTATGTATCTCTATTTAAACTGAGATTATGTCCCCCTTTTTCTGTTCTAAAACTAGTTTTTTGTTTGTTTGTTTGTTTGTTTTTACTATTCTAAAAAGCCAGTTTGAGACTGTTTTTTTATGTTATTTGTAACTGAAAGAAACCAAATGATAAATGTATCCACTCTCATCAGAGTCTAGACTCCAGAAAGAAGTGTTTCCTCTTCTGCCTAAATCAAATGATCTTCCAAGCTTTGGTATCCTGTTTTCCCTCTAAAAGACCATCTTTTACCTAGATGACTGATACTGACTATCCATCCTTTTAGGAGAGGGTCATTTAAGATCCAAAGGAATGTAATCTTAGTCTTAAGTCAACTTCATCCAAATACAACAGTTCTAACTGACTTACTAACAGGAAGTCTTTTTGTTTCACAACCCAATAAGCTTACAGAGAAAGACAGTATTTTGGGAAGTACATGGTTACACAATATGCTTTACATAACATAGCTCCTGCAGTATACTTTGGTGTACTTAAAAGATGGGACATGAATGCCATCCATTAGAGTAAGTTCATGAAGCAGCCTCAAGAAAGTAAGAACAAACCAGAACCTGTGGGACCTGATGTGAAGGACAGCCTGGATTGTTCCTTTCTCTTAGTAGGTTTGAACCAACTGGACTGGATTCTACCTGTCCAGTTTTAGGTGAAGTAGGTCTTTTAGAACCTGTCCTGGCCCAAACCTGAAAATGGTCCTAAAGTCACAAAGACTCCAGAATCTAGGAGGTAATAGGAATTTAACAAAACATGCTTAGGTAGAGAGATAATCGAATACCAACTGAATGAGGGCATATGTGGAGTTTTTTTAAAGCTGATCGGCAAGTTTACTAAAGACTCAAATCAGTACATTTGAAATGCTGACACTGAAATGTTGACATCAGCAACTTAATCCCAATATCTTTCAAATGCCCATATTTTTGAAAGCATAGCTACATACATGTTTGACTCTCTGTGAAGGAGAGGCTTACAGAATGATAGAGAAACAAGCTGCATTAGTGCAAGTCCCCCCTCAAGTCTGGGAAGGCAACTCAAAGCACGTGCATCCTAATGGCAGGTCAACAGTAACATCCTTCTTCATAACTGGGGGTAAGCATTTGTTCTCAGATACTCTTCTGTAATAAAGGTAAAACATCTAGTAGAATCTTAAAATACTTAATGTTTTAAACAGTGATGCGATTTGAGACTATGGTAGAAACTTCTACTTGTCCCCCAGTATCTATTCTTCCTTTCTTCCTCAGTACTGAAACTGCATTTTCTAGCCTCCCTTCCAGTTTAGTGTAGCCAAGTGACTAAGTTTTTGCCAGCAGAATGAAAGCAGAAATGGTATATGCGAACTTTGGGAAAGGTTCTTTTTTTTAAAATAGTACAACCACTTTATTTATTTATTTATGGCTGCGTCGGGTCTCAGTTGTAGCATGCGGGACCTTTCCTTGAGGTGTGAGGGCTCTGTAGCTGTGGCATGTGGGATCTTAGTTTCCTGACCAGGGATCAAACCTTCGTCCCCTGCATTGGCAGGTGGATTCTTAACCACTGGAGCACCAGGGAAGTCCAGGGAAAGGTTCTTAAAGAGAGGACATGTTCCCTTTGTCCTCTCACTTTCTGGTTGGAATGCAAGTATAATGGCTAGAGCTCCAGCAGCTCTCTTAGACCATGAAGTGACATTGGGAATGGAGGCTGATATCTTCCAAATACAAGTATATTTGAAAGCATAAATAAATACATGTGTGACTTTCTTGGCTGCAACAAGGATGCTGCATCTATCTCCATGAAGTGCCAGGCCAGCTCTAGGCTAACTTTGGACTTCTAAAACTTGAGAGGGAAATACCAATTTTTGTTTAAGCCACTCTTATTTTCTGGTTGTTTTCCCCTGCTTCATGCAGCCAAACCTAACCCTAATACAATAATCAAAAAAGAAGGGCTTTCCTGGTGGTACAGTGGTTGACAGTCTGCCTGCTGATGCAGGGGATGCAGGTTTGTGCCCCGGTCCGGGAAGATCCCACAGGCCGCGGAGTGCCTAGGCCGTGAGCCATGGCCACTGAGCCTGTGCGTCCAGAGCCTATGCTCCGCAAGAAGATAGATTTTGAAACCTTTTATTTATTTACTTACTTTTTGGCCACACTGTGGCCTGCGGGACCCTAGTTCCCTGACCAGGGATCGAATCTGCATCCCTCGCAGTGGAAGCACAGAGTTCCAACCTCTGGACAGCCAGGGAAGTCCCTAAAAACTTATTTTAAAAAGTCAACTTTCATAGGTCAGCAATTTAACTAATTTTAAGGTTGCACATATTTTTAAAGTAATTTATTCAACAAATATTTATTGGGCACCTAGATCCTAGCACATGTTATCAGGATGATGGGTAATGTAACTGCAAGTGTATATAAAATATAAAAGATAGAAAAACAGTATCCATGAAAATGAGAACTGATAGTGGAAAAAACATCAAAAACTAGGGATTGTTCCTCTTACACGTATAAGAGTTATAGGAGTAACAGGAGTAGAAGAGGATGGCCTTTTGTGATAACTTGGGACACAAAACCTTTTATTTTATTATACTTCAGGTAAAAGCTTTTTTAGATTTCTATTGATAATAACTGGACTTACACAATACCTTTCCCCCAAGCAACTAAATGACATTTTATATTCCGTAGGAAATTTAGACAGACGGGGCTTGCAAAGGCTGTTGAAGTTACATTGAAAATTCAAGATGTAGCGTCTGTAAAGGATACAGTAGGAAGAGACCTGACAATAAGAAAAACAAAAATCTGGTGGATGGCCGGGAAAAGCTTCAGGACAGAATCAGAAGACTATTTAGTTGTGTTGGTAACCTCGGGTTACAGTACTAGTTGGTAGCCTTGGACAAGTAACTTCACCTTTCTAGGCCTCCATTTCTGAGTGGCGGGGATTAGAAAAGGACATCTTTACAGACCTACAGTTCCTGAGAACCTTCTTGGAGCACGTGCCCTACACTGGGCAGCTCGTGGTCAACGCCGCTGGGCCTGTAGGCAAAGAGAGCCCCTGCCCCTGGGTCTTGGGCTCCCCCTGCACGTGATCTCACGGATGCTGCACTTGAAGTCCCTGAGCAGGAACGCAGCTGTGCTGCCATCCAGAAGACAACATGAGTGGTCAAGTATACGCGTCCGCTAATTTACAGACGCCAAACCTGGCCAGCAGCTCCCGGAGAGCCGGCAAAACCCGGGAGCCCTCGCTCCGCCCCGTGGCGTCCTCGCCCCGCCCCTAGAGCCCCGCCCCGCCCCGGCCGGCCACTTGCTGCGCGCGGATTGGCTGCTGAGGTGCGCACGGCGCCGCGCCCCGCCCCGCCGGCGCCCTCGCCTTTCGCCCGCGGACTGCTACCGGCTCCCGGGGGCTGAGGTGGAGCCGAGGACCCCGGCTCTGCCGCGGCTTAGCCGCCTCTTCCTCTGCGCTCGCGCTTGGTGTCGGCTTGGACGTCGGGTAAGCCGGGTGAGTGCGGGAGGCCGGTTTGGGGCGTGCGAGGGGCTGGCGCTTGCCGCCCGCGCGTAGGAAGGCACCCCCGGTTCGTCCGGCCCGGCCTGCGAGGTGCGGCGATGCCCGGCCCGGCCTCTCCGGTGAGAGGCGCCGCCGGGCGGAGCGGGTCTGCGGGGCGTCCGGGCGTTCTGCGGGGCGGGGGCCGCCGCCGCCCCCTCCGCACTAGCCCGCGTCCCCTCGGGCGAGCGTGGCTGGCGCTCGGCCGGAGCGGGCCGCACCGCCACGTTGTCTCACCATCGAATTGCTTCCCTGGAAGGTCTGGAAGGGTTTCCGTCTTGAGCCTGTCAGCTTCCCGGGGCGACGGGCGGTGGGGAGACGATGTGCGGCCCGCACGGGGCGTCAGGGGGCCACTCAGGTGCTTCGTCGCCCCTCCCGTTTGCTCTGAACCATGGCTGGGAATGTTTTCAGTGTTCGGCGCTCTTTTCCGAGTCTCTCCGTAGGAGAGTCAGGTACAGAGGTGTGAAATGGAAATGGAAGAGGGTCAACCTTCTTTCGCGTATTAATCATAAAGTGTTCGTGCCTTTTTAGATAAAGAGCAGCAGAGAGTTGCCCATGTAGCAAAGGTAGTTGTGCTGGGGAAGACCATTTTGGTTTTTAACCAATAAATTGGCTTCCGAGTTAATCAATGGAAGGTGCTTAGTTTGAAAGGTAAATATATGACCTTTTGAAGCCCAAGCAGTGCTGAGATCGACTGTGCTCGCTCCCTCCCCGCTGCTGGCGCCGCGCGCGCGTGTGTGTGTTTGTGTGTATTGGGATTTCTCTTCGGAGTGTCCCACCTCTTCTCTCAAACTGTTCACCTACCTGCGCTATAAATCCCTTTCCTTAACAATTACCAAGCCTCTTACTCCCAGGTTTGTTACACTTCTTTTCCATCATCTTCAGACAAACGTAGTTTTCAGACGTAGAACAAACGTTAGACATTTTTTTTGCCGATAATAGTGTTGCAAGCCTCTTCGTCCTTAAAATGAACATCAAAAGTTATCTTGAATATCGACCCGACAGGAAAAGCTGGGTTAATGAGAGCACGGAGAGGATGCAGTGTTCCTCTTCCGGAGACACGCCTTCCCCTCCCCCATCCTCCTTGGCCCATTACTGGCTGGTCATTTCTGAATTCACTTCTGGAGTCCGAGGTAAAGAATTTATCTTATTGGTTTATCCTTATCTGCCCTTTTTAAATGATTACGGTAATATATCCAGGCTGTAAACTCTTTTTGTAATGTTACAGGATAATATCAAGTAAAAATTGAAACAGCACGGAAGTATATCAAGTGAAAAGTTAGCATTCCTTGTTTCTTTACTTTGCATCCTGAATTCCAGTCCCTAGGAGGGGTTAGTACCCTGATACTGTTGGGCAACTGACTTAATATAAGGACACGTCTCCATATCAGTGTGCACCTACCTCATTTTTAAAGTGCTGTACAGTACGCAGCTGTTTAGATATACTCTAATATATTTTATTGGTCCCTTAATGATGGACGTTTGGTTGTTTCTGAGTTTTAGCCATTAAAAGACTTACTGCAAGAAAATCTTTTGGGCATTGTTGGATAAGTTTCAGGTAGTGCTCTTTTTACCAGGAATCTTTTTTTGTAACTTGAAGGATTTTATAATTTAAAAGCAGTAGTTAATTTGCTTGATTTAAATGCATTTCTTAGAATCTGTGTGTCTTTTTATATTTAGAGACTGGATCAAAAAAATTTTGAGGACCAGGTTAAATAATGGTTAATTTATTAACCTTGTTACAACTTAATGGTGTTGACTTTAAGGTTATATTGACTCATTTGATTAGCTTGGCAGGAATGAATAGAGAAGGCCTTAAGGAAGAGAAAATTTGAACAGAGGCCGTGTAATAACCCTCCTGTGGTAATCCCCTTGAATAGCCAACAGTAACAGATGTTCTTTTGTCGCAAAATGTATCTCAGGTACCAAAAAACGTGTACAGAATATATATAAATATATAATTTAAATAATACTATTGCAATGATCAACATTGTATCTACAACCAAATTAAGAAATGAAACATTTACATCTTTCTTCTAGAGGTGGCCTCTACCCTGATTTTTTAAATTAATCTTTTTCTTGCTTTCATTTTGTTTTGTTTTTTGGCCATGCCGCGCAGCTTGTGGGACTTTAGCTCCCCGATCAGGGATCGAACCTGGGCCCTTGGTACTGAAAGCGCCGAGTCCCAACCACTGGACCGCCCGGGAATTCCAGTCTTTCCCTTGCTTTTTAAAATAGGCTTTACAGGGCCTGCATGCTGGCACAGTGGTTAAGAATCTGCCTGCCAGTGCAGGGGACACAGGTTCGAGCCCTGGTCCAGGAAGATCCCATATGTCGCGGAGCAGCTAAACCCATGCACCACAATTACTGAGCCTGCTCTCTAGAGCCCACGAGCCACAACTACTGAGCCTGTACTCTAGAGCCTGCGAGCCACGACTACTGAGCCCACGTGCCACAACTACTGAAGCCCGTGCGCCTAAAGCCTGTGCTCCGCAACAAGAGAAGCCACCGCAGTGAGAAGCCCACGCACCACAACGAAGAGTAGCCCCCGCTCGCCGCAACTAGAGAAAGCCCGAGAGCAACAATAAAGACCCAACGCGGCAAAAAAGAAAATAAATAAATTTTAAATAAGCTTTACACATAAATACATAAATATACACATGTACATATATGCACACGTATATAAATATTTACACATAAACAGTATATTTAGTTTTGAGTGAAGTGTTAAAAACAAAACAAAATTCTCATACACATAGCATGTTTCAAAGTTTTATTTTATAGTTATTGAGGGTGCCACAAAGAACTGTTTTTTTTTTTTTTTTTTGGCTGCACTGGATCTTCATTGCAGTGCACAGGGCTCTTTGTTTAGGGTTTCTCACTAGTTGCCGTGCAGGCTTAGTTGCCCTGCGGCATGTGGGATCTTAGTTCCCCAGTCAGGATCGAACCCGAGTCCCCTGCATTGGAAGGTGGGTTCTTAACCACTAGACCACCAGGGAAGTCCCACAAAGAACTGGTTTTAAGAGGATTTAAGAAATAGATATCTGTGTAGTCCATAGGGAAAGGAATGTCTCAATAAAATTGCTGAGTTAGATATAATTGGTTAATGTTCCAGAGGGCAACAAAATCATAATACCTTGTGATTAATCATTTCTACCAGACTATAAAATCATAACACCTTATTAACTTCTGCAGTTAAACTGAAACCTTACAGGACTATAAACTGTGTCTTTATTAACAGTGGATTGTTCATTAAATAAACTGTGATAATAAAGTTATTTTCCTCAGAGCACAGATGAGGTCCAAACAGGCTTATTAGAAAATGCTAGAGCTTTCTCAATTTGAGATTAAAAATTTGTTCCATAATTGTAAGCACAAACCTGACTGTGTAAGGAAAGGACAATATTGTCACTTTTAGATGAAAGCTTCCAGGAAAGATGAGCAGGATGGAATGGCTTCAGCTTCCCTGTTTCCCTGACAGGGGCCCTTTCTCAGGAGGTCAGTGGGCAGTGTTACGAGGGAGTCTTGGCTACGGTGTTCACTCCAGTCAGGGCATCAGAGGGCTCTAGTGTGCACCAAATACTGGAAAGATGGCAGAAATACAGACTGAGGGAGTGGGCTGCTCACCGTGGCCTGCATGCAGTGATCAGTGTAGGTCAAAGTAGAACCTTCTGTGAGGGAAGTGAATGTCCTTTGCTGATGCAGGCTGCAGGGTTCAGAAGGAAAGCAGGAACTGCACCAGCATATGATCAAGATCAAGCCAAGCACAGCTGAGTACAGATAGGAATCTGGGTCAGGTTCATGGGGCATTCAGTCCTCAGGTTAAAAAGCTGAATAGGGACTTCCCTGGTGGTCCAGTGGTTAAGAATCTGCACTTCCCAGACTAAATGTCCATTGACAGATGAATAGATAAAGAAGATGTGGCACATATATACAATGGAATACTATTCAACCATAAAAAGAAATGAAATTGAGTTATTTGTAGTGAGGTGGATGGACCTAGAGTCTGTCATACAGAGCGAAGTAAGTCAGAAAGAGAAAAACAAATACCATATGCTAACACATATATATAGAACCTAAAAAAAACCAAAACGGTACTGATGAACCGAGTGGCAGGGCAGGAATGAAGACTTAGACATAGAGAATGGACTTGAGGACACGGAGGTGGGGTGGCGGGAGAGTAGCATGGACATATATACACTACCAAATGTAAAATAGCTAGTGGGAAGCAGCCGCATAGCACAGGGAGATCAGCTCAGTGCTTTGCGACGACCTAGAGGGGTGAGATGGGAGGGTGGGAGGGAGGCTCAAGAGGGAGGGCATATGGGGATATATGTATGCATATGGCTGATTCACTTTGCTGTACAACAGAAACTAACATGGTATTGTGAAGCAATTATACTCCAATAAAGATGTATTAAAAACAAAAAAAAGACTCTGCACTTCCACTGCAGGGGCCACGGGTTTGATCCCTGGTTGGGGAACTAAGATCCTGCATGCCATAAATAAATAAAAACTTAAAAAAAAAAAAAAAAAGCTGGCATAGTACCTGGTTACATTGCTTCAGTCTGGCCTGGTTGTCCTCGTCTGGGGCATAGCTGGATCCTCTTTACCTCTCCTGTGTGGGGATCTTTCCTGTATTCTCTTTCGTTGATTTACTCTCTCCGGTGGCACTCAAACTCCAGTAGCTTCTTGACAAGAAGAGTTATGTTTTCTTGGAGACATTGCCTGTCTGAATATGTTTTTATTCTATCCTCATACTTGACTGATATTTTGGCTGGTAATAGAATTTTAGTTGGAAGTAATTTTCTTTCAGAATTTTGAAGTAATTGGTCCATTGTCATCTTGCTTCTCGTGTTGCTGAGAATTCCAAAGTATTATGATTCCTGATCCTTTGTATTTGACCTGTTTTTTTTAAATTAATTTTTATTCGCGTATAATTGCTTTACAATGTTGTGTTAGTTTCTGCTATTTGTTTTTGTTTTGTTTTGTTTTTAATTTCTGCAGACTAATTTCTGCTTTGACTCCAGTGGTTTGAATTTTAAAATGGCCTGTCTTAGCGTGGGTCTATTTTCATCCATTAGGTTGAGTATCTGATGGGCCCTTTAAATCTGGAAATACAGTACTTTCTATTCTGGAGAGATTTTCCTGAATATTTTGTTATTTTTCTCCCTTGTATTCTCTATAGTGTCTCCTGAAATACCTCTTATTTAGATGTGAACCTTTTAAAGGTCTTCTAATTTTCTTACCTGTTTTCTTCTGTTTTCCACCTACTTACTGCTAGATTTTGGGGGGCTGGGGGTTGGGGGCACCACGTGGCTTGTGAGATCTTAGTTCCCTGACCAGGGATCAAACCCACGTCCTCGGCAATAAAGGAGCAGAGTCTTAACCACTGGACCACCGGGGAGTTCGCACTGCTAGATTTTCTTAACTTTTATTTCTCAACCTTTGTATTTGGATTAAAAAAAAATTCCACAGTTATGTTTTTATTTTTCAAAGCTATTTTTTAGTCTCTGAATGTTTCTTATGATAGCATCCTGTTCTTGCTTTAAAATGCAATATGTTCTCTTATCTCTGAGGTTATAGTGATTTTGTTTTCTTTCTCTGCATAGCTTTCCAGATTCTTATCTGGAAGGAAAGGATCTGGCTGCTAGTCTTCTGCACCAGAACAGAGGAACAGAGGTCCCTTCTGTCCAGTTTTCAGTATGATACCTGCATCTTCTGTTGTGCCTTGTATCCCCCAGTCCAGAACACAAGAGGGGGGGAAAAGCCTCAGATTTCTGCCAGGATATGGAAGAAGCAGTTGCCAGTACCATGACGAGAAAAGGGACAGGTTCTGGGATCTGACTTTTCTTCCTGCTTCCTCCCAAGTTGTCAACTGTGTTGGTTCTCAGCTTTCCCCACCACTGGCTTGGGAATTCGGCTTTCTTGGGTGTGCTAAGTCAGTTACCATGTCCATCTGCTTTCCAGCTTTCAAAATTTTATTGCTATTGTTTCATCTTCTGTTCTCCCTATCGTTAGGAGTTTATGACTTTTTAAAAACTCCTTTTATTGATTGCAGTTTTCGTGAAGTTTCAAGAGGGAGCAGAATGAGGTGCTGTGTACATCTGCCATCATCACCCAGAGATAGTAATCGTTTTTCTCTTCCAAACAGTAATGGCAGTACTGCCAGGAGCAGAGTCCCTCTACAAAAGCAGTCGTATGTATGTGAACCATCTTCTTGGTAGGTAGTGGTTGATTGCATTGAGTGATCACATGTGCTGGACACTGCTTTTCTTATTAATTCTCACTTACTGAGGGATGTGCTGTCATATCCCCAGTTTACACCTCAGAGGACCATAGCCCAAGGACATTTAAAGCTTGAACAGTGCCTGTCACACAGCGACTCTTCCATTAAGAGTGGAATGGATAAATGAACATGGCCAAGTAGGCACAGCTGGGAAGAGGCCCAGGCCAGTGCTAACTCCAAAGCCTGTACTGTTAGCTGCCTGCATGGTGGCTAATGCTGGAGGAGGATAATTGGTACTTCAAGGCATCCACTTCCTTTGAGCCCCTTAGAAATGTTCTTACTCTAGGCCTTTGGCATCGCAGTACTGCTTGCCAGGTGGGTTCCCTTTCACCTGTGTGGTTCAAAGCTGTGACCCTGGAGCCAGTGTCTCTGAACTGGGGAGTAGGGCATTTTCTGAGCAATCCCAGAGGATGCAAAGATGCCTAAGCATGGCTTCTTCTGGGAAACCTAGGTAAAGATGGCCTCAAAGAGTGAGTGAAGTTTTGCCATGGCTGGATCAGCTCTGGGATTGTGTAGCAGTCATCTTTTTTAGGTGGCAATTCATGATAGTATGGCTTTCTATTTTTTCAACTTTTTATTATAAAAAATTTTTAAACATACAGAAAAATTGAACAGTACATTCAACATTTTAACATTTTGCCATATTTGCTTTACTTTTTTTTTCCTTAACCATTTGATCATATGTTGCTGACATCGACACCTCACCCCTAAATATGTAAGAATGCATCTCCTAACAAGGTCATTCTCTTTACGTAACCACAATACTATCATTATCACATCTGGGAAAATAATTCTGTAATATTCTCTGTCTGACCTGTATTCAGATTTACCCAGTTGGCCCAGACTGCCTTAAAAAAATTTTTTTTTTGGAAACCAGGATCAATAAAGGTTTACACATTTCACTTGGTTTGTTAATTGTATGTTTTGATGTAGATGAAATTAATGATGAAATCTTTTGAACTTTCTAGTTCATATCGCTCTTGGAGACTGCTTCATTACTAGAAGGGTCATGGTTCTCAGAATCTTAGCAACGGAAGGGATCCTTGATGTAATCTGGTTCAGTTATTTCCAAACTTGGCTGATGTGTGTCCTGAAGGTTGAATTGGGAGTTTGTCTGTAGACAAAGAGATGAAAGGGGCATTCCAAGGACATAGATAGACATATAGAAATAGATATAGAAATATGTAAATAAATATATTAAAATTATTTAGCAGTTTTCCTAACAGTAGGTATTCAATAAGTACTGGCTACCTTCTCCCTTTTATTTCTTTGTGGCTGGAGTAAAGAGTACATCAAGATAGTAGGAGATAAGAAAGCTATAATAGGGGAGACTGTAAATACCCTGTATCTTTTGGACTTTATCTCAGGCTGTTGGAAGTTTTTGATGAAAGGCACGATCTGGTCTGAGTTTTAGAAAATTCTGGCAGGATCTGGACTTGAGGAAGCAGGGAGAATGGTTTTAAGAAATAATATGTTTTAGGGACTTCTCTGATAGTCCAGTGGTTAAGACTCTGCGCTTCCACTGCAGGGGGCATGGGTTCGATCCCTGGTCGGGGAAGTTCTGCATGCCATGCGGTGCGGCCAAAAAAAAGAAATAATATGTTTTAATATATTGTCCTGGCAAGATTTATTTCCCTCATTGAAATGATGCTTCTTTTTACCAGCGTCTACAGATTATCAGTTTAAATAAACCTAGGTGTAAAGAAGTAGACTTTTTTTTTGTGTGACAGGATAATGAGACAGGTATTGCATTTCAAAATTTGAAAGACAAAATAGTTAGTCAGTCATTCAACAAGTATTTGAGTGCCTATTGTATGCCAGGCCACTGTGCTAGGCTCTGGGAGAACTACATTGAGCAAAAATGGGCATGGAATGTCCTTTGTGGATTTTACTCTCTTCAGGGGAAGGTATGTATTAATCAAATAACAAGATTAATAATGAAGTACTAAGGGGATTAGATCTGACCGTGGAGTCAGGAGGTCATGGAAGTCATATCTTTTTATTATTATTATTTTTTTTTGCGGTACGCGGGCCTCTCACTGTTGTGGCCTCTCCCGTTGCGGAGCACAGGCTCTGGACGTGCAGGCTCAGCAGCCATGGCTCACGGGCCCAGCTGCTCCGCGGCATGTGGGATCCTCCCGGACCGGGGCACGAACCCGCGTCCCCTGCATCGGCAGGCGGACTCTCAACCACTGCGCCACCAGGGAAGCCCAAGTCATATCTTTTTAAATTTTATTTTATTTATTTATATTTTTGGTGGCCGTGCCATGAGGCATGAGGGATGTGGGATCTTAGTTCCCCTTCCAGGGGTCGAACCTGTGCCCCCTGAAGTGGAAGCGCGGAGTCTTAACCACTAGACATACAGGGAGGTCCCCATATCATCCTTCACTTTCAACAATATCATCATTTCAACAACCTGCACCACAACTACTGAGCCTGCGCTCTAGAGCCCGTGAGCCGCAACTACTGAGCCCTTGTGCCACAACTACTGAAGCCCACACGCCTAGAGCCCACGCTCGCAACAAGAGAAGCCACTGCAATGAGAAACCCGCGCACTGCAAGGAAGAGTAGCCCCCGCTCGCCATAACTAGAGAAAGCCCGTGCGCAGCAACGAAGACCCAATGCAGCCAAAATAAATAAATAAATATTAAAGAAAAGAAACCCCCTGTGCTCCCTGTCTTTTACTTTGGTTTTTAGATTTAAATCTTTTATGAAAATTGGTGGTACCTACTAAATTTTATTCTTGTTATAAATGATTTACAAGTCAGAAGGCAAATAAGCATCCTGAGATTATGTAAAATGTCTTTCCAAAAATGCTTAGCTCTCTGAATAATCATACTGTTGGATTTTAAGGCCTATAAAATATTCACACTGTGACTACCTAGACACCAGGCTTATAGCAACCTAAGAAGAAAAACTGTATTCTCCAGACTGCTTTGTCAAGTTGTGAATCAACAGTAATCACCACTGTCATTGTAGACCTCACTGGACTGCTTTCTTCTGTTTCCAGGTGATCGCAGTATTCATCTAAATTGGGGCTCTTTCTCTTCCATCTCGTTCTTCTTGCTTTCTTCACCACAGGCAGTAGAATAGTAACTTTCTCCTCACGAAATGGATATGAGAGAAATGCTGTGAAACTGTCTGGCAGCAGTACAGTGTATTGGTCATGAGCACAGGTTTGGAATCAGATGTGAACTTCAGTGGAATCCTGGCTTTCCTTCTTGCTAGCTGTGTGACCTTGGGCTAGTTACTCTGTAAACCTTTTTAGTAATACGAGATAATAATAGTAACTGCCTTAGAGTATTTGTGAGGATTCAAGGGAATCCTCTATGAAAAGAGTTTTTCTGAGGGTGGAGTAGAGTTGCCTGTAACCTGTAAGCACCCTATAACTAAGAGCCACTAGTAATAGTAATAGTAGTAGTAGTAGTAGGGAAGATGTTGATTTTATTTTTGTTTAATTTGAGTCAGCTGTTTTGCTCTGGCTATGTAGACCTAATACCTTGCACGATATTTAAATTTAATTTCTGGATTTTTTTTGCTAACTTATTTATTTATTTATTGGCTGCAGCATGTGGCATGCAGGATCTTAGTTCCCCGATCAGGGATCAAACCCGTGCCCCCTGCAGTGGAAGCTTGGGAGTCCTAACCACTGACCCGCCAGGGAATTCCCCCAGATTTTTTAATGATACAAATTGTAATTTAATTTTAAAAGGTGTTAATTGATTTCTCTGCCAGTTTGTAAATCTCCTGATGATGAGGGCCAAGTTTTATTCATCTTTATTTTCCCCACAGTGCCTTGCTTGTAGGACATGTTCTGTAAATATTTCATTCATGATCTAGAAGAGTTTTGTGCTGATTAAATACCATTGTATATGTAAGTCTGCTGTAATGCCTGGCAGACAGTAATGCAAGGAAGGAAGAGAGTGAGTCGGAGATGAACACTGAATCAGTCCTCAGCCCTCTTCCATATTTTCTCCTTGAGATACCCTAGCTGCTCCTGTGACTTCAGTTACCACTTAATTACTATCAGCCTGTAATCTGTATTTCTGCTTTAAACCACTCTTTCAGTGGTTTCTGTACATCTGTCTTACATACATTTCTACCTGGATGTCCTTCAGTCATATCAAACACATTATGCTCAAACTCTCCCTTGCTCCCCTCCCTATTTTGGTTAATGGTGTCTTTCCAGCCGTTGGGTACCCAAACAGTCATTCTTAGCTCTTCCTTGCTTGTTGATAATACCACATCAATATTTCTCAAATAAAAACCTTTTCTTTAGCCTGTATGAGTATGGCCTCAGTTTACATCCTTATTCTCTTCCTTTCTAGAGGGTGTCTTTAACATTTTCCTTCAGTCCTCCTCCATACTGCTGCCACCAGAATTGTCTTTCTAAATCGCAGAGCTGATTTTGTCACTTCCCTGCTTACAAGCCTCTGGTAGTTTCCTAGTGCTTAGAGCAGGGGCCTGCAGACTATGAGCTGTGGGCCAAGTCTGGTGGTCTGCTGCCTGTTTTGTAAATTTAAGTTTTATTGGAATACAGCCATGCTCATTTGGTCACATATTGTTTATGGCTGCTTTTATGCTATAACAGCAGAGTTAAGTGGTCGTGACAGAGATTGTTTGGCCTGCAAAACTAAAGATGTACACTATCTGGTTCTTTCCAGAAGTTTGCTAATCCCTTGGCTTAGAGATTAGAGGTCAAATTTGTGTAGGCTGAAAAATCCTTGATGATCTTGTCCCAAACACGTTAATCGCATCACTCTTTGAAATACCTTAAACTCTACCCTGTTCTCTTGTGGCCCTACATAATTTCGCATATTTTATTCCTTCTTTTTCATCTGTCAAACTCCTCTTCTTGCTTTAAAACCCAGCCAAGTTTATTCTTCCTTTATCAAACTTTCCTCAGCTCTTCCCGGGAAGTAGTGTCCTATAACACTCTTTTCATATTTCTATTATAGCCCTTTTGTGTATGTATAGTATAGCACATTTTATAATGCAGTTATTTATTCTTGTGACAATGTCCCTAATTAGACTGTTTTCTACATTGATTGTCTTAATCGTTTTTGTATACACAGCGCCTAACATTTGTAGCATTTAACAACTAGTGAAGAGCTGGATGAACAAACAGATGGTAACATGAAAGTTTGGTCAAAAGAAAAAATTTTGAATTAGGTATGTTATTTGGACTTTGATGCATATGGAAATCACTCAGACCATGTTTATATGTTAAAGTGTGTAGTTGTTTTCTCCTCTTGCTTTTTGCAGCTATCCTTTGGTTTCCTAAACTGAGTGTTTGAAATTTTCACAGTTGAATCACTTAAAATGCTCTCTAAAAAGGACTCATTTCCTTTTATAAAGAGTTGCCTCTCTAGTAATAGGAATAATTGCTATCTAATGTATTATAAGACTTGTGGGTCCATTATTTCAGTTCAATAATCTTGTTTTTTTAAAAATTGGTACCTGGGTCAGTTTTGCGGGAGAACATACCAGTAATTTCCTTGATCTCAAAAAAGTTTAAGTTTATTTAAAATAGTTACAGACATAGTACATTATATAAGAGGTTTCTCAACAGGCACGAATCAACAATTCATTGTGTTAATTACAATAACTTTTAAAATCACTTTGCATTAAAAAAAATGTAATTCATGCTCAGTGCAGCAAACTTTGAAAATAGAAAGCAAAACAAACATACCATCCTGTGACCCATATATAAAATAATATTATGAAAGTACTGGTGTTCGTCCTTCCAGTATTTTTATGCATGTATGTGTTTATATATATATATATATATATATATATATATATATATATATATACTATTAATTCTTTTTTCTAAAAAGGAAATAATGCTATAGATACATTAAAAAATTTATTTTATTTTATTTATTTATTTATTTTTGTCTGTGTTGGGTCTTCGTTGCTGCGTGCGGGCTTTCTCTGGTTGTGGAGATCAGGGGCTACTCTTTGTTGTGGTGCACAGGCTTCTTATCGTGGTGGCTTCTCTTGTTGCAGAGCACGGGCTCTAGGCGCGCGGGCTTCAGTAGTTGTGGCACACAGGCTCAGCAGTTGGGGCTCGTGGGCTCTAGAGCACAGGCTCAGTAGTTGTGGCGCATGGGCTTAGTTGTTCTGCAGCATGTGGGATCTTCCTGGACCAGGGCTTGAACCCGTGTCCCCTGCATTGGCAGGCAGATTCTTAACCACTACGCCACCAGGGAAGCCCTAGATACAGTTTTAATAACCTGTTTTTTTCACTTGGTATTAGTCATTACCATTTACTCATGCCATTAAATGTTTTTCAAAAATAGATTAAAATAGATTAAATAAAAAATTTTTTTTGTGGCCACACCCTGTGGCATGTGGAATCTTAGTTCCTCGACCAGGGATTGAACCCGCACCCCCTGCATTGGAAGCATGGAGTCTTAACCACTGGATCACCAGGGAAGTCCCTCAAAAATAGATTTTTAAATGTCTGCATTAAGTAAACTATTTTACTTAAACATTTATTCTATTATTGAACATTTAGATTTCCTCTAAGTAGTCTTTGCCTTCATTAAGTCTCCAAAGGCCTATTATCTTAAGTTAAATATTGTATACTTATCTCCACTTTAAGCTAGGGGATCAGTGTTAGTATTGTCGATTGCTGTTATTAAATCAAGACTGTCATGATAAAATGTGCTTATTTTTTGGTAAATATCAATAAGAAAACCCATATGAAAGTCAGTCTTCTCAGTTCAGAGTGTTAGTTCTTAATATACTAGCCCTCTCCTAAATGTTTACCATAGTGACCATCTTGGTGCCTTTGCTCCTTTTATCCTAACGTTCTTCACTTGGTTTCCCGTTGCACTTGGTGAAACCCCAAATCCATCATGAAGTCGACATTAATCTGCAAGGTGATCTGGTACTTACCTGTCTCTCTCCATATTTATTCCAAGCCACTTCCTCCCCTAACTTACTATAGTCTTATTCTCTTTGGTACCAGCTAATTCTTCCTTGCTAGTATCAAAGGGACTTAGTGGCTTTTGTATGTAATCTTCCCTCTCTCTGCTCTGCCTCTTTTGCTTTTCCTTAATCTAATTAACTTTACTCAGCTTTTAAATTTCAGGGTGTTTTAAAATTTTAGCACGTGTTGCCTCTTTAGAGAGGCATTCCCTGACCATTCTCAAATAGGTCTCCCTTATTTTGTATCAGGATCATGTGCATTTCCTTCATAGTAACTGTTTGTATTATTTTGATGTTTCTCTGCCCCACCCAAACCCCTGACCCTCCAATTTAAGCTCCAGGAGGGAGAAGACCATAACATTTCAGAAATTAGTGTGTGGAAATAGCCCTCTGTATCCTTGGGTTACACATCCACAGATTCAACCAACCAGGGATCAAAAATACTCAGGAAAAAAAAATTCCAGAATGTTCCAAAAAGCAAAACTTGAGTTTGCTGAGTGCTGGCAGCTATTTACAGGGCATTTACATTGTATTTATAACTATTTACATAGTATTTACATTGTATTAAGTATATAAGTAATCTGGAGATGATATTAAAGTATATAAAGGAGGTTATATGCAAATAGTGTGCTATTTTATATAAGGGACTTAAGCATCCACAGATTTTGGTATCCGAGGGGGGTCCTGGAACCAATCCCCTGTACATACTGAGGGACAACTGTATGTTTTCTGCTTATAGAACTATTTATAAATAGGTTAATATATGCAAAATGACTTTTATAATAGGAAACATGACTTTTGTTTTTATAATGTCACTTTAAAAAAAATAAATTTATTTATTTATCTTTGGCTGCGTTGGGTCTTCGTTGCTGTTCACGGGCTTTCTCTAGTTGTGGCAAGCCGGGGGCTACTCTTCGTTGCAGTACGTGGGCTTCTCACTGCGGTGGCTTCTCTTTGTTTCCGTGCACGGGCTCTAGGTGCGCAAGCTTCAGTAGTTGTGGCTCGTGGGCTCTAGAACGTAGGCTTAGTGGTTGTAGTGTGCGGGCTTAGTTGTTCCGCGGCATGTGGGATCTTCCCAGACCAGGGCTCAAACCCGTGTCCCCTGCATTGGCAGGTGGATTCTTAAGCACTGTGCCACCAGGGAAGTCCCATGACTTTCGTTTTAACCTTCAGACATTGTCTTAAATTCATGGCGACCTTCCCTAAACTTGTTTTTAACCAGTTAATATTTAATCTTTGATAACAGTTCATCTCTGTGTCTGCAGGCTATCTTGATAAAATGTGCCCATAATGCGTACATAGTAAGGCTTTAGTGCAGCTGAAGCATATCTAAGTGATAAAATTTTTAAATCTTCTTTGTGGGTAAAATTTACATACTGTAAAATACACAGATCTTAAATGTACACTTCAGTAGCTTTTGATAAATAAATGTACCTGCATAATCACTATCCCATCCAAGATATAGAACATTATTATCACCCCAAAAAAGTTCCCTTGTAGTCAGTCCTCAGCCCCTATTGGCAACCACTGTTCTGATCTCTGGGACTATTGATTAGTTTTGCCTCTTCCTAAGCTTCATTTTAAATGGCATCATACAGTATATACTACTTTGTGTTTGCCTTCTTTCACATAAATCAGGTTTTTGAGATATTTTTTTCTATGTGGTTATATATATCGTTCATCATTTTTTGTTGCTGAATAGTATTCCATTGTATGAATCCATCATAATTTGTTTATCCATTCTCCTGTTGATGAATATTTTGGTTGTTTCAGTTTGCTACTAATATGAATAAACCTGCTATAAACTTTCTTGTAAAAGTCTTTTTGTGTGTGGACATATGTTGTTACTTCTCTTGGTAAATACTTAGGGATGGAGTTGCTGGGTTATAGGGAGGATTATTTTTAACTTTGTAAGAAACCGCAACCAGAAATGTATGAGATTTCCAGTTGTTCTGCTTCCAACAGTCAGTCTTTTTAATCTTAGCCATTCTAGTGGATGTGATGATATTTCTTTAATTTGCATTTCCCTGATGACTAATGATGTTGAATACCTATTTAGATGCTTTTTGGTCATTGTCTTTTTAAGTCCTTTGCCCATTTCAAGTCTGTTCAACTCCCGTGCACACTTTTTATTGCCTATATTTTGTTTTTTTTATTATTAATCTTTAAGAGTTCTTTCTATATTGTAGGTACAAATCCTTTGTCAGATACTTGTTTTGCAAATATTGTCTCCCAGTCTGTTTCCAGTGATTGGACCTTCTGTAGTATATTTATAGTCCTTCTTTTCAGATTAACAATTAGACCCATTACTTTAAATTTAGAGGTATTTCACTTAAATCCATATTTAAGCATATTATTTGAAAATGTAACTGACATGCTATTTAGAAAGTTTATCTTTGTGGATATCCTTTACAATGTTATAATTTTTGCTTTAAATAGTTGTCTTAAATAAAGAGAAGGAATAAAAAATAGTCTTTTATATTTACCCACATATTGATTATTTCTGGTATTCTTCATTCCTTCCTATAGATCTGAGATTAATCTGGTGTCATCTCCCTTTAACCTGAAGAATTTCCTTTAGCATTGTTTAGTGCAGATTTGATGATGAATTATCTTAGTTTTTGTTTACCTGAAAATATTTTTTTATCCTCATTTAAAAAAAGCTTTTTTGAGATACAATAAAGATATGATAACAGTCACCTGTTTTAAGTGTACAGTTCAGTGATTTTTAGTATATTTATGTGCAGTAATCGCCACAGTCTAATTTTATAACCTTATGCCTATGAGTACTCACTCCCTATTACACTCCGCTCTCCCCTGCCCATCACTAGGCAACAGCTGATTTACTTTCTGTGTATAGATTTGCCTCATCTGGACATTTTATATAAATGGAATATACCATACGTGGTTGTCTTTCACTTAGCGTAATGTTTATATGGTTCATCTGTGTTGTATCATGTATCAGTATTTCCTTTTTATTGCTGAATTTGTATTCCATTGTATGGTATCCCACATTTTATTTATTCATTCATTAATTGACATATATGTTGGGTTGCTGCACTGCTTAGTTATTATGAGTAATGCTGCTATGAACATTTGTGTACAAGTTTTTGTGTAGACATATGTTTTCATTTCTCTTGGGTAGATAGATAGGGGTAGAACTTCCATCACCTTCACTTTTGAGGAATACTTTTGCTGGATATAGCATTTGAGATTGATTTTGGGCCGTGCTGAGTGGCTTGTGGGAGTTTAGTTCCTTGACGAGGGATTGAACCTGGGCCCTCGGCAGTGAGAGCATGGAGTCCTAACCACTGGACCGCCAGGGAATTCTCATGATTGCTTTTCTTAAAAGCACGTCAAAAAATGTCCTTCCATTTTCTTCTGGCCTCCATTGTTTTTGATGAGAAGTCAGCCATCATACATATTGTTCTACTACCCCTGTATGTAATGTGTTGATTATTTTTTCCCCCTAATGTTGCTTTGTTTCTTTTTATCTCTGGTTTTCAGCAGTTTTATTATGATGTTTTCCTTGTGTTTGTCCTCCTTGGAGTTTGCTGAGCTTCCTGGATTTGCAAATTATTATTTTTCACCAAATTTGGGAAATTATCAGCCATTATTTCTTTAAATATTTTTTCTTCCTGATTCTTTTATTTTTCTGGGACCCAATTAAACATATGTTAGACCAGTTATTAGTGTTCCTAAGTTTCCTGAAGCTTTATTCATTTTTTCCCCCTAATTAAAAAGAAAAAAACCCTGTTCTCTAGATAGGATAATTTCTTTTGATCTTTCTTCAAGCTTACTGTACTTTTCTTCTACTGTCTCTGATCTCCTACTGAGCCCATCTAGTTAATTTTAAATTTCAAATATTATAATTTTCAGTCATAAAATTTACATTTTAAAGTTTCTCTACTGAGATTCTCCATTAACTCGGTTATTTTGACCATGTTCCTTTGTCTTTGATGTGTTTATACTGGCTGCTTTAAAGTCATTGTCTGCTAATTTTCAATATCTGAATTATGGGGGGGGGGGGTCTGTTTCTATTGACTGCTTGTTTTTCCTCCTTGAAGATAAACCACATTTTTTCTGCTTCTGTAAAAGTCAAGTAATTTTTTTTTTAACTATACAGTTGACCCTCAAACAAAACAGGGGTTAGGGGTGCTGACCTTCTGTGCAGTCAGAAATTCATGTTTAACTATACATTGGTCCTCCGTATCTGCAGTTCTGCATCTGTGGGTTCAACCAACCATGGATTGTGTAGTACTGTAGTATATATTTAGTGAAAAAAATCCACATATACGTGCATCTGCATAGTTCAAACCTGTGTTGTTCAGGGGTCAACTGTATATTGGACATTGTGGATGATACATTATAGACACTCTGGATCAGTTATCTTCATCTAAAGAGTGTTACTTTTTGTTCTAACAGGCAATTAAAATACGGACTGATCACCCTGAAATTGTGGAGATTTGGTTTTATACTTTGTTGGAGTGTGTGGAAATCCCAAGGTGTTTACTAATCTCTGACCTGGTGGAACTCAAATTCCAAAATGCCTTGCAGGGGATAGCAGCTGAAATCTGTTTAGTACTTTTAGCCTTCCAGATATTTTTTTCTGCTGAGGTCCTTGGAATCTCCTTCATGCATGTGCTGCTGTTCAGGGATTAGTCAGGATTTAAGAGGGTTTATATAAGTGTTTGGGGCTCCCTCTTGTGACTTACCCCATTCAAGATTTCCCCTTCAATTTCCAGCTGCTCTTGTCATCCTGAACTTCATCCACTGATACCTGAAGCCAGAAAGACTGATTTTTTGCTCAAGTTTTAGCTGTTCTGCACCACAGGGACTCACTTGGCTGGGAGTGAGAGGTTAGGGGATTCTTCAGGGGGAAAAGCTGTATTAAAGTGGATCTTGCTCATTGTGTTTTCTTTCAAGCGGTAAATGACCTCCAGTTTCTGCCTGCTTTTCAGCACTCTTTAGTGCTTTAAAATAGTTTTTTTTTCCCCTTTTCTTTCTGGAACTTAAGGTGTTCCTGAATCATCACATCTGAACATACTCTCTTTGTTTTGAAAATTTGCACAGCATGCTGTACCCTTATATAGTTTTTTATGCATGTGATTTTTCTCCTTCCAGTTATCTATTGCTGCATACAGATAACTCTAGAACTTAGTAGTTTAAAACAGCCATTTTATTATGCTTACAATTCCTGTGGGTCAGGAATTTGGAAAGGGCATAGCCAGGATGACATGTGTCCGCTCCGTATACCTGGGGCCTCGTCAGGGAAGTCTTAAAATGTGGGAGTAATGCTAATAACCAGAGCAGCAGTCACATCTGGCAGGTGGCGGCTGGGCCGCCACCTGGAACCGTGGGCCAGAACACCTCTACGTGGTCTCCTCACAGCACTGTGGCCTTGGATTTTTTACAAAGCAACTCAGGGCTCTAGTGTTAGTGTTCCAGAGAACCACCTGCAAGCTGCATTGTCTTTTATGATCTAGTCTGAGAAGTTGTATGGCAGAGTTACATAGCATCACTTTCTCTACTTTATCGGTGAACCAGCCTTTTTTGTTGACCTAAATTCAAAGGTAGGGACATAGATCCACCTCTCAATTGGAGAAGTGTCAAAGGCTTTGCAGACACTTTACTTTTTTAATATGTCTTTATTGGAGTATAATTGCTTTACAATGCTGTGTTAGTTTCTGTTGTACAACAAAGAGAATCAACCATATGCATACATATATTCCTATATCCCCTCCCTCTTGAGCCTCCCTCCCCCCCCATCCCATCACTCTAGCTTGTCGCAAAGCACCGAGCTGATCTCCCTGTGCTGTGCTGCTGCTTCCCACTAGCTATCTGTTTTACATTTGGTAGTATATATATGTTGATGCTACTCTCACTTCATCCCAGGTTCCCCCCACCCCGCCCCATGTCCTCAAGTCCATTCTCTATGACAGACATGTTTTAAAATCTCCATGCTCATTTAACAAATAGTAAGCTCCGTCTGTGTCCTAGGACAGTCTTATGTATATCTCAGTAGATATTCATTGTAGTATTGAATTTTTCTTCTTAACTATAGTAGATTTAGACCTAAAGTTAAATTTGTGTTTAAAGCTTTAAGAAAGGAGTAAGATATTTCACTTCTTAAAAACATTTCCTTAGATCGATTTTTTTTTGTCTTTTTATTTGTAGAATATAGTATTTAATGAAAAGTCCATGCTTAAGTGGTGAAAATGGCAGGCTTCCTAGATAATTTCCGTTGGCCAGAATGTGAATGTATCGACTGGAGTGAGAGAAGAAATGCAGTGGCTTCTGTGGTAGCAGGTATATTGGTAAGTGAAAAAGCCTGGTTGGTGACATTTATACCTCACTTTTTGCCCTGAAAATTAATCTTGATTCCTTTGAACTGTGAATACCCATGATAATACAGTTTTTGAAGGCAGTAGTTTTTTAAGTAAATTATGTAATATGTGTCATTCCTTTAGGATCCTCAAAGGCTCAGAATTTGATGTAACTAATAATATTGTTGTGACTCATTGAAATTCAGGATGTGCAGACAGTAGTAACAACCTTAGGCTGCATTAGAACTGAAGCCCTGCAGCCCTTTAGGGAAGGGTTGCCATCTTCATACCCCAGCTGCAGCACAGGCAGGAAGCGAGAGGAAGAAATTTGTGGAGGAAACTACTGCTTAATTTTCTTTCCAATATTTTTTTAAAAACTTTTTTATTATTGAAAATATCAATAGTATACACAAAAATAGAGAGAATGGTATAGAGTCCTCTCTCATCCCCTGTACTTATCATTGAGCTTCAAAAAAAAGTCAGATCATGACCAATCTTGCTTTAGCATTCCATCAAGCACTCCCTGCCCCCACTGCACTTTTTGAAGCAAATTTCAGTATATGTTCCACTTAATTTAAATTAATCTTTGCCAGTATATAGTTCTATACCTGAAGTTCAATAGAAAAGATAAATAAAGAAATAAAGTGGAGCAGGAGCTAAAGATATTGGGGTGGCCAAAAAGTTTGTTCAGGTTTTTCCATAACATCTTAGAATTGTGAAGCAATATGCATGCAGAATTCTTTTAGGTGTTTCCGAGTTTTTCTTGCTCTCTGTGGTCACCTCGCCTGCACTTAATTTGTCTATGAAATTCCTTAGTAACTTGTCTACTTTAGTTCTATTCAGCTTAGTTTACATAGAAACATTACATTTTGCAAACTCATGTTTAGTCAGTTTTGCAGTATTTAATCAAATTACATAATTAAAATTATAGCAAGCGTAGATATTTTTTGGAGACGTGGGAGCTCATTTGTGGAAGCAAAAGTGCTTGGGCATATTAAAAAAGAATGTTCCACATTCTTTTTAATATGAAACACATCAGGTAATCAGGGAGCTGGTTAGTTGGAGGTTAGTTAAGAGAGCTTTGGTTGTATATAATTTTATAGTGGATAAAAGAAGCAGAAAATTCATCCCTAGGTAATAAATTTTTCATCTTGCATTAAGAGCAGAACTTGAATCTTACACGGATTTGATTAGATTCACCTCATATGCTATAAAGAATAAGTAAACAAGGAATTCTTGTTTTTTATAGTTCAACATCTAAACCTCAAAGTAGACATATTTTATGTTTCAATTATATGGTCCTTAGAAAACATGGAATGTTAAGGAACAGTATCATGCTAAGCCAAAGTGTTAGTGTTATTTTAATGACATGGGTTCTTTCTCAAGTTTTTTACAGGTTGGTGGATAATGATTGATGCAGCCGTGGTATATCCTAAGCCAGAACAGCTGAACCATGCCTTTCACACATGTGGTGTATTTTCCACATTGGCTTTCTTCATGTAAGTATGAAGGTAATTCTCAATTCAAGATTATTTTTCTAAAAACATTTTTTCCTCAAAGTTTAATGCTATCTGGAATAACTTTTTAATTTCATTGATTGATTCTTCTTTAACATGATAAATATATGTGTGTATATCTATATTGCCATTTTATTAAGATTTTTAAAATCAAGAATGAGAGTTGAATTTGGGGGGGAGAGATTAATTGGGAGATTGAGACTGACATATACACACTACTATATATAATATAGATAACTAATAAGAACTTGCTGTATAGCGTAGGGAACTCTACTCAGTACTCTGTAATGGCCTATATGGGAAAAGAATCCAAAAAAAAAAAAGAGTGGATATATGTATATGTATAACAGATTCATTTTGCTGTACACCTGAAACTAACGCAACATTGTAAATCAACTATACTCCAATAAAAATTTTTTTTAAAAAAGTGTTGAATTTAGTTAGATAATTTTATTATACTTTATAAAGATTATCATGTGATTTTTGTTCTTATATTTGTTAAACTGACAAATTACTATGTTTTATAGATCTTAAGATTTTTTTTGTATTTTAATATCTTTGAATATCAGTGTGCTTCTTGTAGTCATTGGTATCTTATAATTCATAATATTTTTTCCTTCTTGGCAGTATAAAAAAATAATGGTGCATCTTAAAAATCATTGGCATCTTAGGTTTAATGAAGTATGTTATATTTCTAGATTTTTTAGTAGGAAGTCATCCTTGAATACTCTAATACATTCAACTTTTTTTTAATCCTTTTTAAAATTTATTATTTTTATTGGAGTATAGTTGCTTTACAATATTGTGTTAGTTTATATTGTACAGCAAAGTGAATCAGCTATACGTATACATATATCCTCTCTTTTCCAGATTTCCTTCTCATTTAGGTCACCATGGAGCACTGAGTATCTAATACATTCAACTTTTACCATGGAGTATTATTTTCTTTAAGTGTGTCACTTAACTGTATTTGCCAGTATTGGAGGGAGGGCAGGACTGGCCTTAAATGAGATTGATCTATGGCTTTCCTTTTTTATTAAATCATATTTAGGTTTAGCCATTATCTCACTTCATAAAAGAGTTTGGAAGCTTTTCATGGATGTCTTTTAATAATTTAAAAAAATATGTTAAACATTAAGATTACATAATTTTCTTATACTGTCAGGAGCTTCAAAAAGGTAAATTGTAGAAGATGGAACTACTTATATTCATTCAGGATGCTTAGAAAAGACAATTCCTGCTACAAATATACCCGCTCTAACAAGAATGGAAAGAGAAGCTGAATAAAGTAGGCCTATTTATTATACCAAATGTTCTCTGAATTTGAGAAATGGATGAGAGAAAATCACTTGACTTTTAACACAAAGAGAAACTTTTGAACTCTTGGTTATAATGAGAACCTTAAAATGGGGTAACTCATGGTGGGTCATTCATGTATAAATATAAAATAAAATAGACAAAGAACTCAGAAAATTGGTCTCTTTCATAATCTTTGGAGACAAGTGATAGTAATCCCTTAAAATTAAGTATGTTTTTGTTTGATGTTATTATAAATGGAAATGTTTTCTTAATTTTGTTTTCAACATATTTATTACCAATATATAGAAAACATTGATATTTAAAAAAAATTAAGTATGTTTTCTGGGTCTACTTTAGGAAAATAAGACTAGCATAGTATTTCTATCCACTAGGATATTTAAATTAAAAGATAATGTTCAGTTATTCAGATACTGGCTTTAGATAGGAAATGCTTCCCTTCTAAATGATATATAAATATCTCTGAATATTTTAGCAGCATGAAAGCTTATTAGATGATTTTGTATTGTTCTAGGATAAATGCCGTGTCCAATGCTCAGGTGAGAGGTGACAGCTATGAAAGCGGCTGTTTAGGAAGAACAGGTAAGGGCACTTTGAGTTGTTAATGTATGCTGGCAAAAGAGGGATTTATCAGCAGAAAAAACAAAGCCTCTAGTGAGTCTTTATTTAGGGATGATTAATGATTATGTAGGATTTTTAAAAATTTACTTTTAAAAAAAGTTCCTGTGTTATTTAAAACTTTAAGAAAGTTAAAGTTACTGCCAGAGGTTACTGGTTTTTGTCATGTTATATTGCCCATAGTATGTAGATAAAATGTAACCATGCAAAATCAATGGATCTTGACTGTTCCTGTGTTAATGATGGATTTATTCTTATCCCAAATGTTGACCAATAATATTACTTACAAGATGGCTGACTGTGATTACTGAATAGCAAAGTATAGACACATTAAGAGATCAAACCTAGGACTACAGTGTTTTTCACATTCAGTTCTGATCACCTGAGTAACCACCCATAGGCTACAACAGAAGTATTTCGAAGAAACATGCTCTTTGTTTACATATACATATTTTGTTTAGTTTGAATTTTTTTTGGTTTGTCATCCAACAGTATTTTTCTTTTGTTCAGATTATAACACATTCTATTAGAATCCAGGGGTTTGTTTTTAGTGGAATTTCCATGCTGTATATAAAAAGCTCAGGACTAGACATTCTATTTCCAGCCTTTAAGAACTAGGAGGGGTGACTTGTGGTTATAGCAGGAATTTGGAGTAGGTGGGGGAGGAAGTTTGAAGGATGGTTAAGAATAATAGCAAGTACTTGTAGAATACTTAGTGTGTACCAAAGACTGTCCTGAATGCTCTACACATATTAACTCAATTAATTGTCACAATAGTCCTATAAGGTAACCACTCTTGTCCTCAGTTTTAGATTAAGGAACTAAGGCACAGAGAGCTTAAGTAACTTGTCCAAAATCATAAAGCAAGTGGTGGGACCAGGATTTGAACACTGACAATCTGGTTCCAGAGCCCATGCTCTTGGCCACCATGCTATGTTTGTATCCAGTCGAGAATCATTTAGTCTCTTTGTCTACGGTATCATATATATATATATATATATATATATATTTGTCAGTGTATTTGAGGATAACTTATATAAAATATAAAATAAAATTCAATTTAAAGCGTACAGGTCGATGAGTTTTGACAAATGTATACAGTTGTGTAACTGCCACTACAATCATGATATAGAATATTTCCATTACTCCGGAAAGTTCCCTCATATCTCTTTGTAGTTAATCCCCTTTCCCCCACCTCCTGGCCACCACTGATCTGCTTTCTATCACTGTAGTTTTGCCTTTTCTAGAATCTCATATAAATGGAATCATAAAGTATCATAAGACATTAAACCAAATCAAGGAGCTGACGAGCTTAGCTTTAAAAAAAAATTATTTTTTTTGTAAGAACACTAAACATGAGATCTCCTCTCAACACAATTTTAAATGCACAATACCATATTGCTAACTATAGGCACAGTGTCGTACAGCACTCTAGAGCTTATTCATCTTGTGTAGCTGAAACTTTATACTCGTTGAACAGCAACTCCCACTTCCCCCTCTCCTAGCTCCTGGCAACCACTACTGTACCCTCTGTTTCTATGAATTTGACTCTCTTAGATACCTCGCATAAGGGGAATGGGCCTTAAAAAAGAAGGAAATCCTGCCATATGTGACAACAGAGGTGAACCTGGAGGACATTATGCTAAGTGAAGTAAGCCAGTTACAGGGGAACAAATTAGCTTTCTTTTGTACCTGATGCTTTAAATGCTGATGCACATTTTAAAATTTCACTTCCATTGTGATCCTTGAAGAATGGGAGAGGATGGGAATAGTGATAAATGACAGATGAACCCAAGTTAAAAGTGCATTGTGTGTGTCTGTGCATGCATGTTTACACACACATGCATGCCTTGTGCCCCAGCTTCAGCAGGTAGTGTCAGGAATGAGTGAGAATAAAGAGTAAAAAAGCATGTATTAGCAAGTGATGTTGTGCATAGAGCACACGTTAACGTATTTGATCATTTTTCTTTCAAAAATATTCCACAGGCATTGCTGTGGATTATGTTACTATTATCTATTTTCTGTAGAAAATTTCATTGTAACTTACCCAAACTTTTTAGCTTAAAGCTAGAACTTGTATGTGCCTTGGGTCTGTCTGGTTCCAAAGCCCATACTTTTTACTCTCAGTAGTGACTATAACATTTTATTCCACGATTATTTCTTACCCAGTTAAAATTCACAGTCAGTTTACGTCAGTTTACATTTATATGTGGTACCTTTAGTGCAAGTTCTGTCTAGTGCTTCAAAAATTCAGGGCAAACTATCTTGTAGGCATGCTCAGCTTTTGCCACACTAAGCTTTCATACTACTTAAATGGTTTGTGTGTAATTTATTCCCATTTAATTCCCAGAGGAATTTGCAGGAAAGTGTTATTAACGTAATAGATATACTACAAATGGAACTGTTAAATAAGAAGGAACAGGAACTAGGTAGAAAGAAGATCATGTATTGATACTTAGACTCTAGGACAAAATGGATACTCTTAATTATTAACCTTGACTCTGAGCTTCCTGGTAGTCAAAGCAAAAAAGGGAAAATGTTACAGTTTTTTATTTTTTGCTAAACAAAAGTGTACTCATTTTTCAAGGGAAGTTATTTTCTTGTTCAGTTTTGTTAAAAAATTTTTGTGTGGTCATATATAAAGGACATGAAAATAATTACAAGGATTTTTGATACTTCCTTTCATTCACTTTAGGTAAAAGCTGTGATTGAATTTGGAGGATGTTTTCCTCCAAGGACGTAAACATTGTTGTATATTTCTGGAGATCTGTTTAGTATTATAATAAAACTTAGATAACCTAGGGACCCATTTCTCTCAAATATTAGCTGTTCTACTCATTCTGAGCTTTGAGCTTCCTGTATATCTGGTGTCTAAAATATATGAATTTCTGTTCAGTTAGTAACAGAATATCTGAAATTGAGGCAAATTTAGCTTTCTATTATGGAAATTGGCTTGGATTTTATTTTCACTTCAGGGGAGCTATATTCCCCTTCCATAGAGTGACAGGCCGTCAATATACCTGTGATCAGGGTCTGGCACAAATGCTAACTTGCTTTCCTGAAAATGTATTGAATCTACTCAGGTGTCCAGATGATCACTTTATTGAGATTCTGTTGTATAACTTCTAAAATTCTATACAGTAGGGGGTTGAAGAGATACTTTTGTCCTTGAACTTTTCAAGGGTATGTGGTACAGTTTGGCTGAATAAGAGAGATTGAATATATGGTTGCTGTTAGTACCATGTTGAGTAGTACCATGATATTAACGTTGATGAAAAGAAGTCATATGGTCCTTATTCATTTGCATTCTCTCATTCCTGTGTGGTAATGGCTATCTGAAATACATTTGCTACTTCTAATAGAGCAATTACTTTGATAATATATACAACACGGTAATTTTTCAGTTAGGGTTTTTTTTTTTTTTTTTTTTTTTTTTTTGCGGTACGCGGGCGTCTCACTGTTGTGGCCTCTCCCGTTGCGGAGCACAGGCTCTGGACGCGCAGGCTCAGCAGCCATGGCTCACGGGCCCAGCCACTCCGTGGCATAGTGGGATCCTCCCGGACCAGGGCACGAACCCGTGTCCCCTGCATTGGCAGGAGGACTCTCAACCACTGCGCCACCAGGGAAGCCCTCAGTTAGGGTTTAATTAATCAGTTTAGTCAAATAATTACTTCTGAAGCTTTCCTACTTTAGTTAACTCAGCTGTTAGTTTCTCTAGCCAGTAGAATGGTAACTTACCCTTTTTCCCTTTCCAAGTATCGCTTAACACCTTTTAGTTTTAGTTTCTTTTTTTCAATCTTCATTCAGTTAAATGTTTTAGCAGGTGTATATAAATACGTGACTGTCTTTGATAGGCATAGCATATATTAGATGAGCAGTGTTCTAGTGTTATGTATTCCTAAGGCATAGAGCTGTAGAAATGAGCAAAATCATAAAGCCTATTTTTCACACAGGTGCTCGAGTTTGGCTCTTCATTGGTTTCATGTTGATGTTTGGGTCACTTATTGCTTCTATGTGGATTCTTTTTGGTGCATATGTTACCCAAAGTAAGTATTTATTCCTCTTTTATTTCATAGGAAAGATTCAGATATGTCCTTTATATTTGGCTTAGTCTGTCAACTCCCCGTGGAGTAAAATTTAGTTTAATAATTCAGTTAGCTTGAAGGTAAGTCTCTGTTTGAAGATATAAATTATTTAATAAAACTTCTCAGTGGGGTCATTTAGTGCAGTGGGATAGCCTCGTTAGGAAAACCAAGCCACTGACAAGACCAGGTAACTCTCAGCTGTCTCTAGAGGTTCTGATTTCCTTCCTTACCCCAGATAGCCGGGCTCTATACCAGAGGCCTTTTACTGAGTGTTGTAGTGGTAAAAGTGAGAAATCTGTACAGGGCTACAGCCCCTTATACACAATTCTAAAATCCACAAAAGTGCTGAAGGTCAGGTTTTTCATAACCAGTTTGGCAGCAAAACCTGACCTAATGATCCAGGGCTCATTATAGTCTTTATTTCATTTAATAAGTATTCAAATGTTTTATTAGAGGAATGTGGTTGTATTTGATTGTGGGATGCTGGTCCAAACATAGTTGGGGGTGCTATGTAATATTATGCCCTGTGTTACCGTTTTTCTTTTTTTTAATAAATTTATTTATTTATTTATTTTTGGCTGCGTTGGGTCTTTGTTGCTGCGCATGGGCTTCCTCTAGTTGCAGGGTGCGGGGGCTACTCTTCGTTGCGGTGCGCAGGCTTCTCATTGCTGTGGCTTCTCTTGTTGCAGAGCATGGGCTCTAGGTGCGTGGGCTTCTGTAATTGTGGCACGTGGGCTCAGTAGTTGTGGCTCGCGGGCTCTAGAGCTCAGGCTCAGTAGTTGTGGCGCACGGGCTTAGTTGCTCCGTGGCATGTGGGATCTTCCCGGACCAGGGCTCAAACCTGTGTCCCCTGCATTGGCAGGTGGATTCTTAACCACTGAGCCACCAGGGAAGTCCCCCTGTGTTACCATTTTTAAATCTGAAAAATCCTGAGTTCCAAAACATACCTTGCCCCAAGGTTTTCAAGGTAAGGCGTTGTGGACCCCAGTATCTTTCTGTCCACTGATACGTCTTCTCTCCAACCCCAACCTCTAATTTTTCATTCATAGGTACAAGGGGAGGGTTTTTTTTGTTTTTTGATTTTTGTTTTTTAGGGGGCAGAGGTGCTGAGAAGCACTGTCAGTTCACAAGGGGAGTTTTTTAAGTGCAAGACTGAAGACGTGTGTAGCCTTCATGTTGAAACTGGTGATGCAATGGAGTGAGCTCTTAGTATACCATTCTGAGTTTTGTGACTGTTCCACTCACCATAGCTTTTCATCACGTGGATGGCGAGAGGTTTTGAAAAGCAGGACCCAGTCTCAGCATGTGCTTCTGGAAGCATCAGAAGAACCTCTTTCACTGGCTCTCCCTTCACTCCAAAGACAGGAATAAGTTTCAGATAACAGTTTATTCATCTTCTGATGCCTCTATCTTTGGAATCTCTTTGTCACTCTGCTTAACTGTCACATCTTGTCCTGACCCACAACTGACCTTTTAATATCTTGATAGGATCCCTTAAGTATCATAGATTGATCAGTATAAGATTTGGGAATACCTTTGTCTTTCATTTTGCACAAAATAAGTCAGTACAAGAGGACAGTGGTTGTCTAATGTTTAATTAATACTACTCTAAAATGTGTTATTTTAGTTAATGAAAAATACCCTGGAGCACACAGTTCTAGCATGAAGCTTATTTGAGGGAAAGTACTTTTTTTACTTTCTTTCTTTTTTCTGGGGGCTGTGCCACGCAGCTTGGGGGATCTTGGTTCCCCAACAAGGGATGGAACCTGTGCCCTTGGTAGTGAGAGTGCAGAGTCCTAACCACTGGACCCACGGAATTCCCTCAGTGGTCGTATCTTAATCTTTAAAAAACTAGTACATACTGAGAAATTTCTCAATTATGGATCTCACCTTCATATTTCTACAGCGTTGCTCATTATATATACTTTTTAGTTTGTAAACTGACTTCAGAGAGCATTTCTAACATATTTCAAATCTTTTACTGTACAGATTTTTCTGGAACTGTTAATAATCATAGCAGCAGCTAACATTTATATAGCACTTTATGAGCCAGGAACTGTTCTGAGCACTATGCATAGTCCACATCTCACACTCTGTGGGGCAGGTGCTGTTACAATGCCCATTTTACAGATGAGGAAAGTAAGGCATAATGAGGTTAAATAATTTGCCCATGGTCATACATTTAGTCAGTGGTAGAGTTAGGATTCAAATCCAGGGGTATTGCTCAAACTTGGGGCTTTTAACCATGCATCTATATTGTTTGCTATGATATCAAAGGCTACAAATTGAATATTTCTTCATCCCAACTAGTATTTTTAATCAACATTGATAGTTTTATAAAAGTTAAATATCCACAAAAATTTGAGTAATTTCCAAATTTTTCTTTTTCCTTCCTATGAAGATAGGGGCTGTTTTCTCCAGGAGAATATGATGATGAATTATAATGATTCTTTTCATATATGTCAGATTTGTGCAATAAAACTCCTGAATTCATGAAAGAAAATAAAATGAACAGACTGTTACATCATCAAAAATTTAATTTGTATCTTTCTAACATTGTGTGTTTCTGTATTGGCCATAGGAAGTGAAGGGGTGAGCTGCTGCTTCCTCGGCAGTTCCGATGCAGCTAAAACCATAGCAACTACTTTAGACAAAAAGAAAACCTAATAATTTCATTGTCTTTAATCCAGAGTGAGAGTAATCCTTTGTATTGGGAGAATGAGATTGTCATTTTCTTACTTCAATTTCATTGTGGATTTCTTAGAGTTAATGAATAATAGTAGTGTTTTATAATATACAGAGCATGTCATTATGAATGGCATGAATACTTAGTTACTGCCGTTTGCCTTTTGTAATTATCTGATCTGTTTTACTTTGTGTGTGCAGATACTGATGTTTATCCAGGACTAGCTGTGTTTTTTCAAAATGCACTTATATTTTTTAGGTAAGTTGCCTAATTTTTTAACTATACACCTGTAACATTTATAGAAGCATCATCTTTATTATAAGAGCAGCATAGGCACTGGAACATGTATAAATCTCTTGGATTAGTTACAATGTATAGAACTTCTTTTAAAAGGTGAAAATTGTACTATTGCATAAAAGCGTACACAAGCCATTTAATTAGGGGCCCTGCTATGTGCCAAGACCTCAGCTAGATGCTTTATATATGTTACCTTTTAAATTCCCACTTAATTATCTTAAGTATGTAAAACAGGTGGTGCTCCCATTTTATACATGAGGAAATAAGTCTCAGAGCTTACTTAAGGCCGCTTAGCTAGCAAACGCAGAACGGGGATTTGAACCCAGACTGCTGCTTCCATAGCCTGTGTTTTGTTAAGAAACCATATCATGTACCTTTAATAAAATAAGAAAAAAAGAAATTAGAATTAATACATACTATGCATGTCGTATACAAAACCTGGTTGGTGAATTGGGTTTTGTATTAAGTTTTTAAGATAACTTAAAGTAAGTATAAAAATAAAAGAATATCAAAAGTATTTTTTAGGGGCAATCTTCTAAAAAGCTTCCAAAATGAGGCCCTGTAGCCTTTGCTTTCCAGAATGAAATGTCTTTTAGTGTAAAGATAGGTATTTTAGGCGTCATTTATAAAATTATATCCCTTACCCCATACCCCTCTCACAAAAGCATTAAGATCTAAGCCTTGAAGAAATTTGTTTTTGTCATTGATTTTAAGCAATTTGATTATGGTGTGCTGTGGTGTCGTTTTCTTCATATTTCTTCTGTTTGGGGTTCATTGAGTTGCTTGGATCTGCGGATTTATAGTTTTCATCAAATTGGGAATCTTTTCGGACATTATTTCTTCAGATATTTTTTTCTGTCCACCCTGCCCTTCTGGCTTCCAATTACATGTATATTAGGCTGTGGGAAGTCATCCCACAGCTCACTGGTGCTTAGTTCTTTTCATGTTTTTTTTTTCCCTACCTCTCCACACCTACTCTTACCCCATCACTCCATCAAGTATTCTCTTTTCTTGTTTTCTCTCTGTATTTCATTTGGGATAGTTAAATCTTTAAGTTCACTAATCTCTACCTCTGTCATGTCTAATCTGCTATGACTCCCATCCAGTATGTTTTTCATCTTAGACATTGTATTTTTCATCTCTATTAGCTTGATTTTTTTTAAAACAATTTCCATGTATCTTCCTAACATACTTATGCTTTCCTCTGCCTTCTTGAACATATGAAGTATGTTTATAACTATTTCAGTGTCCTTGTCTAATTGTGTCAATTCTTAGTCTTTTCCTATTGATTATTTCTACTTATTTTTTTCATTCTGGATCTCTTTTCCCCTGTTTGCTTCTTTGCATGAAGCTGATTGGGGGCTGGACTTTGTGGTATTCCTTTAAATGCTTTTGAGCTTTGTTCTGGATGCAGCTCAGTCACTTGGAAACAGTTCAATCCTTTCAAGTTTTGCTTTTAAGCTTCGTTAGGCAGGGCCAAAGCAGCTTTAGTCTGGAATTAATATGTCCCCCTTACTAAGGCAGTACACTTTTGAGTATTCTTCCTGATTCTCCACGTAGTCTGAGGTTTTCCACTCTGCTATGAGATTCTGAAGTCTTCCCAGCCCTGTGGGAGCTTTGGGAATTGTTCTTTCCAGTGATTCCTGCCCTTTTCTTGGGTAGTTTCCTCACATGCATCTGCTGTCAGCACTTGGCAGAAGCCTCAAAGGGAACCCCCTACCGATCTCCTGGGCTCCCCCTCTCTAGTTCTCTGTATCCCGCCTTGCACACTCCAGCCGCTTGGCCTCCCTGAACTCTCAACTCTGTTTCCTCAACTCCGGGAGACCACTGTGCCCTGCCTGGGTTCCTTCTTATTGCACTGTGGCCTTGGACACTCTTGGTTTTTAAAGATGTTCGACAGTTTCTGCTGCCTTGTGATTGTATTTCTTGGCATGTGACTGACAGCCTTCTGGGAATACAGTGAATTTTCATGAAGATACCTTAGGCACTGTTGAGAGATCAAGTTTAAATTCAGATTCAGCCATTTGTAGTGGTAGAGGAGTCTATATAAATGACAGTTGGATGAACAGAAACCTTGTATGTTTAAAGGCCTGTGCTCACATGGGCAGTGACCACTGCATCAGCGATGCGCTATGCCCAGAGGCTGGCAAGTTATCCAGCCAGCTGTGTGCTTCCTGTGTGCCAGGCCTTTTCTAAGCACCAGAGTGCACTCCTACTTCTCCGGCCACTCTTCCTCTGTTTCCTTTGCAGGCTGATCCTCCACCCTCTGGCCGCTAACTTTTGAAGTTTCTTAAAGTTCTGTTCTAAGCCTCTTCTCAACTCGTTCTTTTTCTAGGTGAGGTCCTTTTTGCTTGGGACTTCAGTTATTGCCTATATGCCAGTGAGTCACAGCTGTCTATCTCCATGTCAAAACCACATATCCAGATTCTTACTTATCCCCTCTTGGGTGGCTGACATTTCAAATCTACCACCTCCAGCATACCCACAGCTCAAACTCACGTTGCCAGAGTGTCCCATCTCTGCCCCGCTCCTTCCCTTATACCTTGCTGAGATAATTCCCACTCTTCTTTTAGATCTCAGTTCAGTCACTACTTCCTCAGGAAAACCTTCTTGACCTCTAACTAGATCAGATCCTTGTATTTCCCTCTCTTGGTACCATGTGTGTCATTGAGTTGGAATTTGATTGTCTCCCATTAGTGAGCACATTTGTCTTGTTTTGACTCACAGTCACATTCCCAGTGCTTAGCTAGGTGCCTGGTGCCCAGCCAGTACTCTGTACAGTAATTATTTGTTAAATGAACGAAGAATTTCAACATGGTCTGTTAGGATGCTTCAGTGTTTGTAGCTCAGACATTGTAGGATCGTAGAGATGTGAGTGGCCCTCATGCCGGCTACTATGAGAAATGCCCCCTTTCCTTACAAGTGACCTATCTAGTAACTTCAGGCTTTAAGAAAAGATATTCAATTAAGCTCAACCATCAAGGTCAACAAACTGCTTTATAAAACAAGCAAATTCAGACCAACACCACCACAATCTTTAATTTTAGAAATTGATACAAAGGGATCAGTGAGGTACCCATCAAAGCATATTTAGAAAATAAATTCTCTTTTGCGTTTCTATGTGATTTTACCTCATGATTTATTTTAATATCTTTCTAGCACTCTGATCTATAAATTTGGAAGAACTGAAGAGCTATGGACCTGAGATCACTTCTCAAATCACATTTTCCTTTTGTTATATTCTATTTGTAGATAAGTTTTTATCTCTCAATATAATTTACACATTGCCAAATAGAATAGATTGTACATTAAATGTTTTGTTTCTTTACACTTTTATGCTCTGAGTTTTGAAATAGTTTTATGAAATTTCTGTCCTTTTTTTTTCATTGAATAGATTGTTAATATGTACATAGTATAAGACTATATAGATGAGATGATCTGTGTTGGTTTTTTTATTCTTGAAGACTTAAAGCTTAATCTGTTCCCTGAGCCAGGGTTGTATCATCACCTAATTATAGAGTTAACTACTTTGTCTCAGTATCTCTAATTTTCAAAATGTGCAAAAAATACAGCTCCATATACCTGAAATAAGCGCTGAGCCATTAAAAAAGGTATTTCAGCAAGTTGTAATTTATTTTGGCTTAAAAATGAGATTTTTTTTTAAAGGAAAAATGTTTGTTCTTATGTATAAAGTGGACTTTTATATGAAGATTTTTAAAAATGTCTGAAGGACTAGTTTGAAAGCCTCTTTTAAAAACAATTCCTCTCATATGACTTTATTTGAGAAGGGTTAATACATGATCAGATAAGCTCAGTTTTATATGGTTGATGTAAAACGACTGTAAGGCAGCTCAGCAACGTGCTTCTTACAAAAGCAGCTTAAATGGTTCTCTTTTGACAGCCTACTATTATCTGACATTACAAAATTCTATATCAAGCAAGTTTGAGACAACTGCAGCTTAAAAGCATGAACCATATAACAAAAAGTGGAACAATTAGTTTCAAGATAAAGCACTTCTTCCCAAAGGGGATTATTATGACCTAGTGAAAAATTAGGCAATTTCATCCACTCAGTTACTGACTGCAAGTGTCTTTTTGCTCTAGCTCTCAAGCTTTAGGTGAACTCTTCCTGCAGAATACATCTTTAACCTGCAAGTTCTTACTCCAGTCAAAAACTTCTTTTGCTGAGTTTGAAATACTGTATTTGCACTGAGTGTATTCCCGTGAGAGATTTCAGAGGGATAGTTGGGTCTTTATTTCTACTTTTGCTTTCCTTTGTTATACAGGTTTTGTGTTGTACTTTTTTCCTCCAGAGGGATTTTTCTAGAGCCTTTTGTTGTAAGACAGAATAATATCAGTGGTATTATATGCAGCTTCTAATATAAGCCTTATTTTGCTTAATGTCTCTCCTCTCTGAGGATTTACTGTGCACAGAGCATGAAGCAGTTGTGGAATGCTGTGCCTTTGTCTAGATACCATCTTGTTTAATTACTTCTTTCTTTGTTGTTTTTTCCTCAAAAAAAACCTGTGTCTTGCTTCCAACAAATTTTAAGACTGATTACTTGTTTCCACTCCCTTCTAACCTCTTGCAATAAATATTACTTCTCACACATTCTAGTATTGTTAAATCTGTTGGAGAAAATGAACTATAAAAGTGGGTTGGCTGTTCATTTTGCAGTTACTCAAGTGGACCTGGTCAAAGAAGCAGTTTCCTTTTATAAAATAAAGAGAAATATATATATATATATATTTTTTTTGGGGGGGCGGTGGAGCATGCCATGCGGCTTGTGGGATCCTAGCTCCCTAACCAAGGATCGAACCTGGGCCCTTGGCAGTGAAAGCACAGAGTCCTAACCACTGGACCAGCAGGAAATTTCCAGGAGAACTATATTATACTCAGATTTGTGAAATGCTAATGTGAAGGCTAATGAAGGCCATCCAGAAGGCCTAGTGGCAGTTTTTTCTGTTTTTGACTCTGTCATGAATTTGTTTTAATTGTGAGCAAATCACTTAATTTCCCTGTTTGTTTCCTCATTAAAAAAAAAAAAGATAATGTTAGTATCCACTCCTATCAGACATTGTGAGTTAGAATAGGGTCCTTTGTAACCATTTAAAGATACATGTGATTCCCTTAATATAAAGGTCTCCTGGGGCAGAGTCAAGATGGCAGTGTGGGAAGATGCCAAATTAGCGTCTCCCCACAACTAGGGTGCCTGCCGGCCGCTGATGGGGGACCCTGATGCCCAAGGAGATGGGAGGAACCCCCAAGTGAACCGATAGGGACGTGGTGGGGGCAGAACGGGGAGGAGAAGTGGAGGCCAGACAGCATCCACGCCCCTGAGGCCGGGGAGTTCAGGAGAGGTAGGCAGGAGGGACCCTTTGGGAGGAGTGGAGGGCATTTGCCCCACCCACTCAGGCCCTGGGAGCCCGCTGAGCTCCCAGGCCAGTCCCCTGCCCTCCAAGGCCCCCTCCACTCCCCTGCCACATTGGTCCTGGGAGCATAGGAAGGAGGCTGGGGAGATCAGGAGAGGCAGGTGGGAGGGGCCCTCCAGGAGGACCAGGAGAGGAGCGGAGGGTGTTTTCCCCACCCACTCAGGTCCGGGGAGCCTGATGAGCTCCCAGGCTGGTCCCCTGCCCTCCAAGCCCCCCCCCCCACCGCTCCCCCTGGCCACATTGGTCCTGGGGGCATAGGAAGGAGGCTGAGGGGAGTTAAGGAGAGGCGGGAGGAGGGGCGCTCCAGGAGGAGCAGGAGAGGAGCAGAGGGCGATTGCCCTGCCCACTCGGGCTCAGAAAGCTTGCTGGGCTCCCAGGTGAGGTCTCCCGTCATCTGAGACCAGGGGTGGGGGGCACGCCTGGGCCCCTTCTGTTCCTTGAGCCTAAGCCCCACCCCACCCCCAGCCCCCAGGGCCTTTTCCAGCCCTGTGGGTCCTGAGCATTGGCCCTGCCACCGCCGAAACCTCACCCTTGCTTACACCCTGCCCTCCACAGCCAAGGCCTTTACCCCGTTTTGTTTGTTTTTTTTTTTTCTTTTCCCTCCTCCTCTTTTTTACTATTGTAGTACTGATATACCTTCCGGTTGTTGATTTGTCTATATTTTTATTTTTATATTCTTCCTAAAATATCTGTTAGTTTCCTAGTCTATTTTATTTTTTACTTAATTTTTTTTTTTGCTGCCCCAGGTGGCTTGCAGGATGTTGGTTCACGAGCCCAGGGTCAGGCCTAAGCTCCTGCAGTGGGAGCTCCGAGTCCAAACCACTGGACTAACAGAGAACCTCAGTCCCGAGGGAATATTCATTGGAGTGAGGTCTCATGGAGTTCCTCATCTCAGCACCAAGACCCAGCTCTACCCAATAGCCTACAATCCCCAGTGTTGGAAGCCTCAGGCCAAACAACCAGTAAGACAGGAACACAATCCCACACATTAAAAAAAAAATTGAGGGCTTCCCTGGTGGTGCAGTGGTTGAGAACCTGCCTGCTAATGCACGGGGACACGGTTCGAGCCCTGGTCTGGGAAGATCCCACGTGCCGTGGAGCAACTAGGCCCGTGAGCCACAACTACTGAGCCTGCACGTCTGGAGCCTGTGCTTCTCAACAAGAGAGGCTGCGATAGTGACAGGCCTGCGCACCGCGATGAAGAGTGGTGCCCGCTTGCCACAACTAGAGAAAGCCCTCGCACAGAAACGGGGACCCAACGCAGCAAAAAAATTAATAAACTCCTACCCCCAACATCTTTAAAAAAATAAAAAAATAAATAGAGATGGCAAAAGTGTCACAGATGAAGGAGCAAGGTAGAAACCTACAAGACCAAATAAATGAAGAGGAAATAGTCAATCTACCTGAAAAAGAATTCAGAGTAATGATAGTAAAGATGATCCAGAATCTTGGAAATAGAATGGAAGTGTGGATTGAGAAAATAAAAGAAATGTTTAACAAAGATCTAGAAGAACTAAAGAACAAACAGAGATGAACAACACAATAACTGAAATGAAAAATACACTAGAAGGAATCAATAACAGAATAACGGAGGCAGAAAAAATAAGTGAGCCGGAAGACAAAGTGGTGGAAATAACTGCTGAGGAGAAAAATAAAGAAAAAAGAATGAAAAGAATTGACAATCTCAGAGACCTCTGGGACAACACTAAATGCACCAACATTCAAATTATAGGGGTCCCAGAAGAAGAAGAGAAAAAGAAAGGGTCTGAGAAAATATTTGAAGAGATTATAGTGGAAAACTTCCCTAATATGGATAAGGAAATACCCAAGTCCAGGAAGCACAGAGAGTCCCATACAGGATAAACCCCAGGAAAAACACACCAAGACACATGTTAATCAAACTAACAAAAATTAAATTCAAAGAAAATATATTAAAAGCAGCAAGGGAAAAACAAAAAATAACACACAAAGGAATCCCCGTAAGGTTATCAGCTGATTTTTCAGTGGAAACTCTGCAGGCCAGAAGGGAGTGGCAGGATATACTTAAAGTGATGAAACAGAAAACCTACAACCAAGATTACTCTACCCAGCAAGGATCTCATTCAGATTCAACAGAGAAGTCAAAAGCTTTTCAAAGAAAAGCTAAGAGAATTCAGCACCACCAAACAACTTTACAACAAATGCTAAAGAAATTTCTCTAAGCGGGAAACACAAGAGAAGAAAAAGACCCACAAAAACAAACCCAAAACAATTAAGAAAATAGTAATAGGAACATACATATTGATAACTTTGAATGTAAGTGGATTAAATGCCCCAACCAAAAGACAGACTGGCTGAATGGATACAAAAACAAGACCCATATATATGCTGTCTACAAGAGACCCACTTCAGACCTAGGGACACATATAGATTGAAAGTGAAGGGACGGAAAAAGATACTCCATGCAAATAGAAATAAAAAGAAAGTTGGAGTAGCAATACTTGTATCAGATAAAATAGACTTTAAAATAAAGATTGTTACAAGAGATAAGGAGGGACACTACATAATGATCAAAGGATCAATCCAAGAAGAAGATATAACAATTATAAATGTTTATGCACCCAACATAGGAGCACCTCAATACGTAAGGCAAGTGCTAACAGCCATGAAACCACTTACGCCAAATAGATCATCCAAACAGAAAATAAATAAGGAAACACAAGCTTTAAATGACACAATAGACCAGATCTAATTGGTATTTGTAGAATATTCCACCGAAAAGTGGCAGAATACACTTTCTTCTCAAGTGCACACGGAACATTCTCCAGGATAGATCATATCTTGGGTCACAAATCAAGCCTCAGAAAATTTAAGAAAATTGTAATTGTATTAAGCATCTTTTCTGACCACAACGCTATGTGACTGGAAATCAATTACAGGAAAAAAACTGTAAAAAACACAATACATGGAGACTAAACAGTGCACTACTGAATAACCAAGAGATCACTGAAGAAATCAAAGAAGAAATTAAAAAATACATAGAAACAAATGACAATGAAAACACGATGACCCAAAACCTATGGGAAGCAGCAAAAGCAGTTCTAAGAGGGAAGTTTATAGCAATTCAATCTCACCTCAAGAAACAAGAAAAATCTCAAATAAACAATCTAACTCTACACTTAAAACAACTAGAGAAAGAAGAACAAAGAAAACCCAAAGTCATTAGAGGGAAAGAAATCATAAAGATCAGAGCAGAAATAAATGAAATAGAAATGAAGAAAACAGCAAAGATTAATAAAACTAAAAGCTGGTTCTTTGAGAAGATAAGCAAAATTGATAAACCCTTAGCCAGACTCATCAAGAAAAAAAGGGAGAGGATGCAAATCAATAAAATTAGAAATGAAAAAGGAGAAATCACAACTGACATTGCAGAAATACAATGGATTATAAGAGACTACTACAAACAACTATATGCCAATAAAATGGACAGCCACAAAGAAATGGACAAATTCTTGGAAAGGTACAATGTTCCAAGACTGAACCAGGAAGGATTAGAAAGTATAAACAGGCCTATCACAAGTAATGAAATTGAAACCATAATTAAAAATCTTCCAACAAACAAAAGTCCAGGACCAGATGGTTTCACAGGCGAATTCTATCAAACATTTAGAGAAGAGCTAACACCAATCCTTCTCAAACTCTTCCAAAAAATTGCAGAGGGAGAAACACTCCCAAATTCATTCTACGAAGCCACCATCACCCTGATACCAAAACCAGAAAAAGATACCACAAAAAAAGAAAATTATAGACCAATACCACTGCTGAACATAGATGCAAAAATCCTGAACAAAATCCTGAACTAGCAGACAGAATCCAACAGCACATTAAAAGGATCATACACCATGATCTAGTGGGATTTATCCCCGGAATGCAAGGATTCTTAAGTATACTCAAATCAATCAATGTGAGACACCACAGTAACAATTTAAGGAGTAAAAACCATATGATCATCTCAGTAGATGCACAAAAAGCTTTTGACAAAACTCAACACCCATTTATGATAAAAACTCTCCAGAAAATGGGCATAGAGGGAACCTCCCTCAACATAATAAAGGCCATATATGACAAACCCACAGCAAGCATCATACTCAATGGTGAAAAACTGAAAGCATTTCCTCTAAGATCAGGAGCAAGACAAGGATGTCCACTCTCGCTACTCTTATTCAACATAGTTTTGGAAGTCCTAGCCGTGGCAATCAGAGAAGAAACAGAAGTAAAAGGAATACAAATTGGAAGAGAAGTAGTAAAACTCATTATTCGCCAATGACATGGTAATATACATAGAAAATCCTAAAGGTGCCACCAGAAAACTACTAGAACTAATCAATGAATTTGGTAAGTTTGCAGGATACAAGATCAATGCACAGAAATCTCTGGCATTCCTATACACCAACAACAAAAAATCAGAAATAGAAATTAAGGAAACACTCCCATTTACCATTGGAACAAAAAGAATAAAATACCTAGGAATAAACCTGCCTAAGGAGGCAAAAGACTTGTACTCAGAAAACTATAAAACACTGATGAAAGAAATTTCATAAAATAGAATTATAAAAATAGAATTACCATATGGCCCAGCAATCCCACTACCTGGCATATTCCCTTAGAAAACCATAATTCAAAAAGAGACATGCACCACAATGTTCATTGCAGCACTATTTACAATAGCCAGGTCATGGAACCAACCTAAATGTCCATGGACAGATGAATGGATAAAGAAGATGTGGCACGTTTATACAATGGAATATTACTCAGCCATAAAAAGCAACAAAATTGAGTTATTTGTAGTGAGGTGGATGGACCTAGAGACTGTCATACAGAGTGAAGTAAGTCAGAAAGAGAAAAACAAATACCGTATGTTAACGCATATATATGGAATCTTAAAAAAAAATGGTACTGCTGAACCTAGTTGCAGGGCAGGAATAAAGAGGTAGACATAGAGAATGGACTTGATGATATGGGGTGGGAGGGCGAGGCTGGGGTGAAGTGAGAGTAGCATTGACATACACACTACTGAATGTAAAATAGTTGGCTTGTGGGAAGCAGCAGCATAGCACAGGGAGATTGCTTTGCGATGACCTAGAGGGGTGGGACAGGGAGGGTGGGAGGGAGGCTCGAGCGGCAGGGGATATGGGGACATGTGTATGCATATGGCTGATTCGCTTTCTTGTGCAACAGAAACTAACTCGGTATTGTGAAGCAATTATACTCCAATAAAGATGTATTAAAAAAAAAACCAAAACAAGAAACCCCCCCAAACTGCAAAGGATATTATTGGAACAATTGGAGACACTTGAATATAACTGTGTATTGGATAACTAGTAAAAAGAAAAAAACAAACCTTGTTTAATATAGTTGATTCATAAGCTTGAGCTCCAAGCAGCACTATAACATATGCCCCAAGGAAGCTTCTAACTCATGCATTTTTTCCGTAAGGCCCATTCCAGTCTTGGGGGTCATTTTACACAGTGAAATCAGTAACAAGACATAAAAATGTGAAAAAGGTGGCACAAAATAGGCTGTGGAAAGGACACATTACGGCATGAGAGCTGAAACAAGAAGGCAGAGCTTCATCTCGTTCCACCTCAGCTGGGGGATCTGTGGGACAGGCGACCTCAATTACCACTCAAAGCATATCTGAAAATGACCAGGGCGTGCCACGAGTATTGACTTGGGAGTTACAAATAAATGTTTTATCGAGGAAGTGAACTTGCAAATAATGAAGTTCGACCGCAGTTTATAAAGAACTCTGATTGACCTGATCTTCCTTTAGCATAGCATTTTTTCATCACCATTCCTGTCATGGTCCATCATTTCTTTCCTCATTTAATACTCTGCCATCAGCTAAATCTTCCCACTGGAGGGCCCTATTTCGTCATGTCATTTTTCTGCTCAATGCTGATTGCTAACTTGTATTGAGAACTTTCTATGTGCTGTGTATTGTCTCATTCCATCCTCACAATTGGAGGTAGGAACTTTTATCTGGAGAGGTGAAGTGACTTGCCCATGGATCGGAATCACAGCTCAGGCCCTTTCTTCCTGAGGGCGAAGTCCTGCTCTTCTCACAGTCAGCATTTCCCGAGCAGCCCTAGAACCTTGGTGTTGCTTTAGGAAAAAGTGTGCGCTGGTCAGAGAACCTTGGGAGACCCTTGGCTGAACTAGGTTAAAACATTTTTTTCCTGTAAAGTTTTTTTCTTAGAGCTTTTTATACACTATGTCTTGTATGTTTTCAGGAAGGGAGTGTCAATTCTATGGTGTTTTCCATCCTTGAGTCCTGGAAATTTATCTCCTGGAACATGTTGAGAAATAAAATTTGGGGAAACTGCTGCTCTGGTGACTTTAGAAGAATAGATAGAATGCAGGGAATTAAAAGGAGAGGGAAACTTAGGTGTGGATGTTGTGATCTTGGGAAAAGCCAGTGGCCAGCTTGACATGCAGAATAGAAAAGATGAGGATGGAGAGAGGAGGAAGAGTATTTCCAGTTGCATTGTTACTGGAGATTTCTGGTGTTGGAGCTGGGATTCTTGGGGGACTATAAATTCAGGTTGATTTGCTTTTCCCTAATTCTGCCACTGCTATTTATTAGCTATGTGACCCCCGAGGCTGTTTGTCTCTCTGTAAGTGTGGTTTAAGAATTAACATGAGGGAATGCCTCGTGGTGCCTGGGAACAGTAAGTGATCAATAAAGCTGGGTCCTTCTTTCCCTGGTGGCTTTGCCTGCAGTGGTTTTTCCTTCCTCATTTGATGGCTTTTTGGCCTTTTGTCACAAGGTGGCATGCCACGTTAAAAAGAATCTGGAGTCGGTTGGTTTTTGTTTTGAACCTGCCAGTACTTTTTTTTTTTTTTTTGGTAGCAGATTTAACACAGCTTAAGTCATTTTACATAGGGTTTTAATTTTTTAATTTTTAAACATTTATTTTGTTTTATTTTATTTTGGGGGGGGGATATGACCTTTATTGAGCTTATCCACCGGAGTGGAAATAATGTCAGTACAAAACCCAATGTTTGTTACTGTAACTTCTACATCACAATTAAAATCCAAACAGTTTTTTAAAAACAGTCATCTCAATCAAAACCCACTACTTCAGAATCAATAGCTTCTTTGAAGCCACAGTAACACTTAAATATGGTTAAGCCTAGAATGCAGAAATTTGGTTGATTGGAAAACTAATTAAACTTCCAACTTGCTCAAACAGAATTACAAAAAGGCAAAATTGTGTTTTTCACAGAGATACAGTCCACTGGAATCACCAGCACTGGACAGCTGTTAGAGTATGTGGAGTCCTGAGATAATAAGGAATCCAGGCATCCTTTAGACAGTCTTCTGTTGTCCTTTCTTCCCAGAGATTTGTGGATGTGTGGAATGACACCACCACCAGCAATCGTAGTCTTGATGAGAGAGTCCAAGTCTTCATCTCCACGAATAGCAAGTTGCAAGCGACGAGGGGTAACACGCTTTACCTTCTGGTCTTTTGATGCATTTCCTGCCAATTCAGGTACCTCCACGGTAAGGTACTCCAGAATGGCTGCGCTGTACACAGCGGCAGTCGCACTCACACGTCCATGGCTGGTCGCCCTAGATTTCAGGTGTCCATGAATACGGCCCACCGTATTTCCTCTCTGCGAGCGGGAAACCGCCTTTGTCTTGGCCTTTCTGGAGTCCTTCCCAGCCTTGCCGCCAGCCATTTCGAATTCTGCTGAAGCTCAAACAAGCAAGGCAGAGAAAGTACTAGTCAGACACCCAGCGAGAACCTGCCGCCTACGGCTTCGTCGCGCCACGATTCAAACTGCTATGTAGGGTTTTTAGATGATAGTATATGCCTCTTCAATTCTTTAAGCTGCAGCAAATAGGATATTTTAAATTTCTACATGTCAGTGTGGCAGGGCAAACCTTCTAGACCCCCATGGATAATGACAGTGCGGAGATCACCAGATCTTTGATTTAGGAGCACCTTGTCCAGGTGACAAAAAGGGATTCAGTATGAGGCTAAGTGTATTTACTTCCTGTTATGAAAGTTATCAACGTAGAGATTGAATAACTTTATTTTGAAATAACTTCAGACTTACAGGAAAGTTACAAAAATAACTCAGAGAATTCCTGTATAAACTTTAGATTCCCCAAAGGTTGACATTTTACCGCACTTGCTTTAGTCTATTTTTTTTCTGAGACCTTTGACAATATGCTGCAGACAGGATGGCTCTTTACCCTTGAATAGTTCCGTGTATATTTCCCCAAATCACAACTGCTGTACAATACCAAAATCAGGAAGTTAACGTTGATACAGCACTAAGCACTTCATTCAAATTTTGCCAAGTGCCCCACTAGTATGATTTATAGTAAAGAAAAATAAGTTATTTTCAGTTCCAGAATCCAGTCCGTGATCACACATTGCATTTAGTTGTCATGGCCCTTTAATGGCTCTTAACTTTGGACAACTTCAACCTTTGTCATTCATGACTAGGTTTTCTTTTTCTTTAAATACATTTATTTATTTGTTTGTTTTTATTTTTGGCTGTGTTGGGTCTTCATTGCTGTGGACTTTCTCTAGTTGCGGCGAGCAGGGGCTACTCTTCGTTGCAGTGTGTGGGCTTCTCATTGTTGTGGCTTCTCTTGTTGCGGAACACGGGCTCTAGGTGCACGGGCTTCAGTGGTTGTGGCACGCGGACTCAGTAGTTGTGGCTTGCGAGCTCTAGAGCACAGGCTCAGTAGTTGTGGCACACGGGCTTAGTTGCTCTGTGGCATGTGGGATCTTCCTGGACCAGGGCTCGAACCTGTGTCCCCTGCATTGGCAGGTGGATTCTTAGCCACTGTGCCACCAGGGAAGCCCATGACTAGGTATTTTTGAAGAATGCAGACCAGCTGTTGTGTAGAATGCCCCTCAATTTTGGTTTGTCTGATGTCCCATCAGGAGTAGATTCTGGTTATACAGTTTGGGCAGGAATAACACAGAGCTTATGTTTTCAGGACATCAAAGCAAGCACACATCTGTCCCAGTACTGGTGATTTTAACTTTGCCTGCCTTAATGCCCAAGGTGGTGTCCACCAGGTATCTCCACTATAAAGTAGCTATTTTTCTCCTTTATAATTATTAAAGTACCTTGTGTGGAGAGAGACTGATTAATAAGTCAAACAGAACATGTTCGTTGTAATTTTTACTAACAGCAGTATGTAGACTTGAACTAAAGTGGCCCTGTGATATGACAGAGGAGATATACAATTTGTGTGTAACAAATTATAATCTTTACATATATAAATGCTTCTTGTCTGGTTGAAGAAAAACCCAGATGTGGGGGGAGGGGGAGTATATAACCTTATCCTGAAATCTGCCTGTTTTCAGTCTCTTCCATCCCAGTGTCTCTTGGACCAGAGCACTGAGCTTTCATTTTATACAAAATTTGTGACATTATTTCATCAAATTTTATTTTATTTATTTATTTTGGCTGCCCTGCATGGCTTGCGGGATCTTAGTTCTCCGACCAGCAATCGAACCCGTGCCCCCTGCAGGGGAGGCTCGGAGTCCTAACCACTGGACTGCCAGGGAATTCCCATTATTTCATTATGAAAAGGAATATTCTCTAGAAAATCGCTGGAAAACAGAGTAAAAAGAAATTCATGTTACCATCTAAAGTCTACTAGTGGCTTTTTGGTGTGTAATAAGTTTTAAAACTGATTTTGCAAGTTAGCATGGAAACCTTACCATTAATTTTTTTTTTTTTTTTTTTTTTTTTTTTTTGCGGTACGCGGGCCTCTCACTGCCGTGGCCTCTCCCGTTGCGGAGCACAGGCTCCGGACGCGCAGGCTCAGCGGCCATGGCTCACGGGCCCAGCCACTCCGCGGCATGTGGCATCTTCCCGGACCGGGGCAGAACCCGTGTCCCCTGCATCGGCAGGCGGACTCTCAACCACCGCGCCACCAGGGAAGCCCCCTTACCATTAATTTTGACAGTTTTTCATGAGGAAATTCTAAATCTCAAAGGAACCAAATACATTTGTATTCTGTGTATGTAAATGACACCCCTGGGGTTGTGCAGTGCACAACCTGTACAAACGTACACATGGCCGTAACTATTGGTGCTGTGTTCATCTTTTAGTTGTAGCATGGGGCTGGCCACTTGAGAAGTGTTTGGGGTAGCTGGAGTTACACACAGTCATACTAAGGTTCACAGCAACACTTCAGAAAGCAGCTAGTAAAGAAGCATATCGGTTTAATTGGTTAATTGAATTTTATGCCAGGCCCTTTACTTGCCCATTGGCAAGGGCCTCAGAGTCCTATGTGGACTCATCAGCTCTTGGAGGGCTTAGGCCTTCTCTCATTCTCTCAACTACAAAAAGTACACTTATTATCTACAGGGACGATATCAAATAGTTCTATTCATTTGAATGCAAAAGTGAAACAAGTCCAATTCATATTTATTATAAATTGTTTTTCACAGCACTATTTAATTACAAGGGAAAAGTAGTTAATGTCTTTTGCAAGTGATTATGTTTTAACCAGGGGTATGTACGTAAAGAAACCCTGGGGGGGGTCTGCCTCCCCCCTTTCTTTAATAAATGGGGGGCCTGGAGAAGCCACTGCTGCCTGTATTTCATTATCGGTTTGAAATTTTAGGTGGCATCTCAGTCTTCCTAGAGTGTTGGCAAATGGCACTGACCAGATCCCTCCCCGGAGCCAAGTGCTGCTCCAAGTATCCACTCTGACCAGCTTCTGTGCCCCCCCGAGGCAGCTGGCCATCTTCCCTCAGCACAAGCTGGAAGCAAGGAGGAAGAGGTCACTTTTACTGTATCCCCATCAGAGAGCTGTTGCTTCTTAGTAGAGCCTGTGAGCATTGAGGAGTGGGAGGTCTGACTGCTCCACGGGGAGATGCCTGTGTGGATTCGAACTCTCACCAAACAGTTGGGACGGTTTAGGATGTTCTCGCCTAAAATACAGGCTTTCTGGCATAAAGCAAAGTTATTTTGGAGGGCCCTGGGGCACCTTAGGGATACACAGTTGTTTCCCAGTAGTTGAAAGCAGCATAACTTGTGACTATGCAGACTTCTAAAAAACACTATGGACAGAGATAAGTGATGGTAAATGAAATAAAAGTCACAAAGGCAGATGCCCCAATCACGGGCTAGGACCTGTGCCGTTCTCCACGCTGGTAGTTTCTGGTGAGAGGGCAGCAGCAGTTTCTCCAGTTACAGTACACCAGCCAGTGACCTACAGATATGGAGACAGTCTCCCTTCTCTGACCCTATCCCTCCTCCAACTCCCCCCTGGGGGCCTCCCCTCTCCACCGCCATGTCCCTCAGCTCCTCGCCCTGCTGGCCTTGGCACCATCCAGAACAAGAGGGTTTCACCCAGCAGCTTCCTGTCCCAGGGCGCTGAAGTTGTCTGCAATCTGCAAGCTGAGCGCTGCAGAACCCCCAGGGGGCGCTATTCACACTGAGGCGCAGGAGATGGCATGTTCACTTAAAAAGAAAATTCGTGGCACAAATCAAAGTGTCTTGAAAGATGGGTGTCTTATCTAATTCACATAACGGTACATTATGGAGTGGCAGCGTCCTTGATCCAACTCACCCATCATCTCTGGGTGACCTGTTATTGATGTAGGGCCTACTTTCCTCCATTGATCTTCATACTCCTAAATTGTATCCAGGGTACATAGTCCATAATGCGCTTTATAGAATACATGCAAGAATCAAATACCCCTCCTCCCGTATAATATATGAACCTTGAATTAAACAGTCTCGGTATCAAATGGGGTGTTGTAGGGACCTTCTGTAACTGTATAAACCTAAATAATGGAAGTGAGTCTGTTTTCTCCTATACAATGAACACTGCATTGTACAGATCAGGGGTCATCAAACTCTTTCTGTAAGCGTTCAGGTAGTAAATATTTTAGGCTTTGTAGGCAAACAGTCTCTTGCAACTACTCAATTCTGCCTTGCAGTGCAAAAGCAGCCATGGGGTCCCAATAAAAGTTTACTTACGGACACTCAAATGTAAATTTCATATACTTTTCATGTGTGATGAAATATTATTCTTCTTTTGATTTTTTCAACCATTTAAAGATGTAAAAACTATTTTTAGCTTACAGCCTGTACAAAAACAGGGAGCAGGCTGGATTTGGCAGCAAACTGGGCGGCAGTTTGCCCTGTTATAGGTAATTTATAGACTTTTTCCAGCTCAAACATGATTATGTACTTAGCTTGACTAGAAATTAATGTCCCAAGTTAGTATAAGTATTAATCCCATTGCTTAGTCATTTATTTGACAAAGTAGAACCAGGTGTTTCTTTTCGGAAAATACTATTAAAAAGGAGTATCTTACTTGCTCAAATAATTCCTGTCCTTTCTCCCTGGGGCTGGATAACAGGCCAGCCCCATGCCCCCTGGGGATGCTTACTGAGGAAGGATGGCGCGGGCCTGAGAGGAGAAGCACGGTTGGACGCTTGGTGAACCCAGTTGGGTGTCAGTGTAGCCCCTCCCCTATAAAGCAATAACCTTGTAGAGTTTGGCCCTTGAGTGGCACCTGGAAATAGTGCTGACCCTGGGCTTGGGCTCTGAGTCTGTCACTCACTGAAGCTGCTGCCTGCAATTAAGAAGGGCCTTTCTGAGCCTGAACCCCAGTCTGCCCCAGGACACTGGACTGATTCCACCCTGAACCCAGTTCAGCCTTATCGGAATCTGGTCCCCACGGCCAGCCTGCTTGCCCCCGACTAGCTGGCACCTCCTTTTATGGAGGGTGGCACAGAAGAGCTTATTCCTAACAGAGCTGATCTGTCCCCCTTTCTGCTGGGTTCAAACTCTTAACCAGTTCTCTTCCTGCTGTATACATGTCCTCCTCTCCTCGCTGGGCTGCTTCGTGTGGCCCAACAGAGGAAGCTCTTCTATCTTACATTTCCTAAATGATTTGAGGGAGGTCTTTACCATTTCCCTCTACTAACTCTTTCTCCAAACCTGTCCCAACTCAAGGTGCACCTAATCAACAGACATCTCACAAGGGGACTCGCCTGGGGGTGGGTGGGTGTCCTTTTCTCTCATGTCACCCTGGATGGAAGGGTGCACAATGATTGGTTAGAAAGTCAGCCCAAGAGCCAATTCCTCACCAGAGGCACAGGGCCCCAACAGAGACACAGAAGGTGGTTCCATCGACCGGTGCTGGAAGCTTCATGTACCTCCTGTCAGCATCGCCTCTTCCCACTGTCAAGGTTAGGCTGCCAGTAGGGGCTTCTTTCTCAAGCAACCTTACGGCAACATGTCACTTTGTGTGCGTGTTGGAGGGGAGGAGTGAAGCTACGCATCCATCTCCTAAACGTTAAGAGTCATATATATGGATTTTATTTTTTAGAATATATTTCCTTTTATTTATTTATTTGGCTGTGCCGGGTCTTAGTTGTGGCACGCAGGATCTTTTAGTTGCGGCATGTGGGATGAAGTTCCCTGACCAGGGATCGAACCCAGGCCCCCCTGCATTGGGAGCGTGGAGTCTTAACCACTGGACCACCAGGGAAGCCCCCATATAAATGGACTTTTAATTAATATCCTCTGAACAAAATAACCCATCAGTACTTGCATCATCAGAAGACTTGCAGGCCCAGTGGCCATCACTATTGCCCATTGCCTAATTCTCTTTACATGCCTTGCTCAACACGTGTGACATATCACGTACAAATGCAGCGCTGATGCAGCTTCTGAGAATCCCCTTCCTAACTTTTCGAGGAATCAAGTGACACAGGTCAAAATTTCTTGCTGTGTGACCATGAGGCCTCTGGGTAGCTCTACTGGGTGTTATTTAAGAAAACAAAAATTTAGATATAGTCATTTTTAAAAGTTGAAACTTTGCAGAAAATAGACCAAAATAAAGAAGGTGAAGAGGAAAAACTTCACAGACTTTTAAAAAGTTAACTATACAGTCTTTTACTTCTAGCTTGAAAAGAAAAAAATGACCCTTAAATTAATAGGAAACTATTTACAGGATTAATCACATTTTAAGCCAGGACACTCAGTGTCCCTTGTTACAGGGAGAGGCTGGGACAGCTTAGGTGACCTGCCCAAGGGGCCCAAGCTCCTTGCCATAGCCAGGAGAGGACCCCGTCTCCTGACCGCCTGGCCCCACCCACAATGTACAAAATATCAGAGGGGTGCCACAGCCATTTTGATAACAAATAATTATGGGCCTTTTTAGTGTTTAAGAGAAACCTTAATTTTTTTGGTATGTAGAATCAGTCTAGAAACTTGTAGGATTTAGGAAATTCTTAGTTTAAAAAAAAGTAAGTTTTTCTCTCCCACAGGACCCAGGACCTCTCCCCAGGCACCCCCGGGTCTTTTCATGACAGGAATAAGGAGTCGTGGGCTCCATCAAGTCCTGACAGGCACATCCGCAGCTTCACTGTCTCAGGGTCCTCCTTCCACGGGCTGGTGGCTTGGATCCGTGCTTTGGTTCAAAGTGTTTTGGAGAATGTCTTCTTGCTTATTCTCTGGAAACGACACGATGGACACAGAGTCCCAGGCATCATCCTTTGGTGAGCTGTCCTTGTCCAAGGCGTCTAAGATGGGCTGAGCTGGATCCTTTAAATACTTGAAAAGGTTGAACACCATTATCATAATTTGTTTATCAGTTCCAAATACCAGAACTTCATACTTTAGTTTTAGTTGGCATAATCCTATTTCATTCAGGTATAACTTCCAATTCTGTCCACCAACGAAGTAACTTCTAAAACCGGACCCCTGTTCACCCCCCATCTCAATAACTCACACGAATCCAAGGGCCAACCCAGGGAATACTCTGAAAGCACGAAAGGGCAGCGTAACTCAGGAAAAGCAAGTTCTGACTTGCTGCACTGGATGAGGGCTTGTGGATTATCAATCCTAAAATGTCTCTGGAATTCTAACTTTTCAGGGAAGGAGGAAATGGAGCCTCTTGTTCAACTACCATGGGGGCAAAGAGGGAAAGTTCACGAGCATTTTTCTCAGCCACTCCACCCACTGGTTGGTTCTACTTCACACAACACACGGGGTGCAGAGGATCTGTGCTATGCAGCCCTGGGCGAACCAGAAAGTGCAGGTCCTCAAGGCAAAGTGCCGGTCCACAGGCCTTAACTTGCCCTGGCCCTCCTGCCTTGGCTCTGCGCTTAGCCATCAATTACCAAGTTACCAAGAACCAACTGCCTGGCTCTTGGAAATGCTGAAAGATACTGAAATACGGTCAGCTTAGAGCTGGCTGATGAGAAGACGAATAACCACGAATCACGCGCACTTGTGAAACCTCAAAAATATAAGTGAAACCTGATTCATTATTCTCATGTAACTTCAGTGACCTTTGATATAGACTTTTCACACTTTCTCAGAAAAGTGAACCGAAACACTTTATGTTTTAGATTCAAGCACCAAAGGAACAACTAGTACTAAATTCACTTACTAGGGTCCTGCTGCTAGTTCTGTGAGACGGAGTTATTTGTTTGTTTGTTTTTTAAATTTTTTGCCTGTGCCACGTGGAATGCGGGATCTTAGTTCCCTGTCCAGGGATTGAACCTGTGCCCTCTGCAGTGGAAGCTCAGAGCCTTAACCACTGGACCACCAGGAAAGTCCCGAGACAGAAATTATTGATGCAAGTAAAATTCTGAGTTGAGAGCTGTTACGTTGTGACAGTATTAACCAGGGAAGGTTTTTTTTGTGTGGTTTTTTTTTGTGGTAAGAACACCTAACATGAGTTCTACCTTCTTCACACAGTTTTAAGTGCACAACACAGTACTACCTACAGGCACAATGTTGTACAGCAGAAACCAGAACTTATTCATCTTGCATAACTGAAACTTCATACCATTTGAAAGCAACTCCCCGCTCCCCCTGCCGCCTGGCCCCTGGTAACCACTGTGCTACTCTCTGCTTCTATGAGTTTGACTATTATTCTATTTAGATTCTTGATAGAAGTGGAATCCTGCAGCATTTGTATGGAGGTTCCAGTAGGGAATTTAACATGTGCTTCGCATAACGTCTGTGTACTTTAAACACCTCATGACAGATGAAGGGAAACAAGTGACTATAGCTCTTTCTAGAAGCACCACTCTGTCTTTACAGACTAGCTACAACAACATAAGGTTCTGTTTCCAGTACTTTGACCCTGATCTTACTGCAGAATGATGAACCCCCAGAAGCAAATGGTTCCAAATATGCTTGTATCAGCTAGCTTCTGATCCCAAGAACGTCCCGGCTGTCTCCTCAGAGGGCCTGGTTCCCTCGCAGAGCCTCAGGGGGTCGCTGGAGCTGGGCAGGAAAACAGGACTTTCCATAAGACCTACCCACTCCACTTTTCTTTCTTAAATCCTTTAAAATACTAGTAACATCCCCTGTGTACTCGGCGTGCAAGGCTTTGAACTCACGGCTCTGGGTGTTTACTCTAGAATCCTCCTGCCTGCACACTGTCTGACCCAAAGCTCATGCTCTTGACTGCTGTCCCCACTGGTCCATGTCCCCTCCAGCCAGGCTCCAAAAGCCCGGGACTCTCGTGTTGTCTCCAGAGGGACCTACTGCGGCCGATCTCCTGTCCGGGCCAGACCAGGCCACCTTTTGGCCAACCTCGTGCCATTAAAAAAATTTTAAAAAAAATTTTTACTTTATTTAACTAATTAATTAATTAATGTATTTGGCTGTGCCGGGTCTTAGTTGCCGCATGTGGGATCTTCGTGGCGGCATGTGGGATCTAGGTCCCTGAACCCGGGGGATTTAACCCTGACCCCCTGCATTGGGAGTGCCGAGTCTTAGCCACTGGACCACCAGGGAAGTTGCCCCCCAATTTTTTTTTAATTGTGGTAAAATACACATAACATAAAATTTACCATCTTAACCATTTTTAAGTGTACAGCTCAGTAGTGTAAAGTCTATTCACATTGTTGGGCAATGATCACCACCATCTGTCTCTAGAACTTTTTAATTAATTAATTTATTTATTTGGCTGTGCCGGGTCTTAGTTGCAGCATGTGGGATCTAGTTCCCTGACCAGGGATTGAACCCGGGCCCCCTGCATTGGGAGTGTGGAGTCTTAACCACTGGACCACCAGGGAAGTCCCTAGAACATTTTTCATTTTGCAAAACTGAAACTGTCCCCGTTAAACACTCACTGCCCATTTCCTCCCTCCCTCCGGACCCTGGCAACCACTATTCTACATTCTGGTTCTGTGAATGTGAGTACTCTAAGCACCTCATATAAGTGGAATCATGTAGTATTTGTCTTTTTGTGACTAATTTATTTCCCTTATCATAATGTCCTCAAGGTTCATCCATGTTGTAGCATGTCTCAGAATTCCCTTCCTTTTTAAGGCTGAGTAATATTCCATTCATATGTATACACCACATCTCTCTCTTGTTTTTCTGGCTGCACCTGTGGCTTGCAGGATCGTAGTTCCCTGACCAGGGATTGAACCCGAGGCCAGAGCAGTGAAAGCGCCGAGTCGTAACCACTGGACTGCCAGGGAACTCCCACCACATTTTATTTATACATTCATCTGTCGATGGACACTTGGGTTGTTTCTACCTTTTGGCCGTTGTGAATAATGCTGCTATGAACATGGGTGTACAAAGAACCAAGTGCTGCTTTTAACACAAATCTCAGTGTCATGGCTTTGTCCACTGCTCTACTCTTAGGCGTTACCAGGGGGGCATGAAAGGCTGACATGTCACCCTTTTAAATGTGTACACACATACCTCTTCTATTTGTGATGGGATGCTTGGTGCAGAGTGAAACCAGTATTTAACCAGGCCTCTGTATTTCAGTACCAGGAAGAGACAGGCCCCCACCAGCACTGACAGCAACAAAAAGGTTCCCATAGAGATCAGGATGACTTGTTGAAGCTTGGTAGCGGCTAAACAGGTGACATAAAAGTGAACAAGATGACCATCCTACATACGATACAAACATCGGGTAATTTCTTAGCCACCACTGCAATAAATAGAGTTCTCGGCCACCACTGCAATAAATAGAGTTCCAGTAAACTGGATGGATACTGCCCCTCCTCCACCCAGCCCTGTATGCTTTAATTAATAGCTAGTAAAGGCAAGCCTAAAACAAAGCAAGTGTTAGCTGTCTGGCAGCTCTTGCTACTGGAGACTTCAGCACGAGCTTGTTATGTCTACAGTGAAGTGCTGTCCTAGCCCCTTCTCTCTGGGTCTCCGCACTCTCACCACCCTCCACCTAATAAGGAATCCCTGATTGCACTATTTTAGGAGTGTTCTGTTCCCATCTCAGAAAGGACTTAAGAAAGCATACATTACCATCCACTGTTGTTTCGGAGCAAGATATGTTGCTTAAATGCCCAGGTCTAGAGATGTTTTCTTTTGCCAAAAACAGTTCTGCCTTGAGTTGGAAACAGTATACTCTTAAGGGTTTTAAATCATTCAACGTGATGAAGTTGCTCCTGACACGGTGTGTCACCTACGTAAAATACACCAAGAACCACACCTGAAAATCACCCACATAGATATGGTCAAGCCCCTTCCATCTTCTCCAATGTTTCCTCAAATATCACGCTGAACACAATAACCAAAGAAGAAGGTAATTCTGTTTCTAAACAAACAATACCAATTTTATATGTATCACATATGCTTATAGCAGACAAATTTTATATGTGAAAATTGGTGAGGAACGTCAAGAAAGATGCTGATGGCATTAGAGCTGTGTTTCTGGCTGTGAGGTCCGAGGGCCCAACCGAAGCCCCATCACAGCAATGGAGGGTCCAAAGCTGGAATTTAGCAAATCCCAGTTTCTAGGACGAAATTTTCTCCTTTCAAATGAACATTTTGTATTTCATGGTTAATCTCATCTAGATACTTGAAGTTAGTCAACAAATAAAGGAAAAAAGTCATTCTAGGAGATAATGTTCCTTTGGTTCCCAATCTGCTTCTGGTTTTCACTGAAATGTGCTGACTCCTTTTATAGTTTTGGTCAAAATGATCTGAGTGATTTATGTCATCAGGAAAGAGTTGGGTCCCAAATTCTTAGCGGATTCTGTCCCCTCCTTCCCTCCCTGCTGCTACCCTCCCTCGGGTCTTGTCACCTCCACATGGTCAGTCAATGGTTCCTCACTCTCACCTCAGACAAACTGTCACTGTTCCACAGGGAAAGGAGAAAAAAACCCACTATATTACGGCTATATAGGATTTCTCATAAAGGACTGCTTTCATTTTTTTTTTTTTTTGTCTGCTGTGGGTCTTCGTTGCTGCGTGCGGGCTTTCTCTAGTTGCGGCGGGCGGGGTCTACTCTTTGCGCGGTGCGCGGGCTTCTCATTGCGGTGGCTTCTCTTGTTGCGGAGCGTGGGCTCTAGGCGTGCGGGCTTCAGTAGTTGCGGTGTGTGGCCTCTGTAGCTCCGAGGTATGCATGTGGGACCTTCCCGGACCAGGGATCGAACCTGTGTCCTCTGCATTGACAGGCGGATTTTTTTTTTTTTGCGGTAGGCGGGCCTCTCACTGTTGTGGCCTCTCCCGTTGCGGAGCACAGGCTCCAGACGCGCAGGTTCAGCGGCCATGGCTCACGGGCCTAGCCGCTCCGCGGCATGTGGGATCTTCCCGGACCGGGGCACGAACCTGTGTCCCCTGCATCGGCAGGCGGACTCTCAACCACTGCGCCACCAGGGAAGCCCCAGGACTGCTTTCTGATTTTGAGATACTACAGTAGAATATACTATAGCCATTTGAAATGGTGGAATATCACACACACTCCGGAACGTGGAGGTGAAGCTGCTTACATATGTTGACTGAAAAAAGGCAGATTTTTCAACAGTATATAGAACATCATCTTATTATTTATTTATTTATTTGGCCACGCTGCGGGACCTAAGTTCCCCGACCAGGGATTGAGCCCGCGCCCCGTGCAGTGGAAGCGCGGAGTCTTAACCACTGGGCCGCCAGGGAAGTCCCATGATCTTATTTTTAAAAATACAAAATGATCATATTATATTTGAATAGTAGGATTAGAGATGAGTTTTAATTTTTTTTCCCTCCGATTTGAAATGATGACTGCCATGGCAGAGGAGAAACAGTTTTACTCCTGATGTCACAGAAAGCAATTTTAAGGACAACATTCTTTTTGAGTAGTTTATTTTGGCAGCCAGTTGGCTATTCCAAAAGTTAGAATCACAGACTGCGGAGAAGAGCTACCATGCAGGCCTGAGACCGCTGTCCTTAGAAAGGCTTGCTTGCAAGGCTGACCCAAGGCTGGCATCTGGGACTTGGATTTGAGCAGTGTTTCCGCCATTCCCTGACTGATAAGGGTGGTTTCCTGTATAAACAATGCTCTTTATGCTGAACACCTGCTCTCCCTCTGGGAGTCTGGAGTTTTGGTGTCTATGTTGGGCAGAGGGTGCCTGTGTGACCAGCCCCCAGTAAAAGCCCTGGGCACTGAGCCTCTAACGAGCTTCTCTGGTAGATAAGATTTCACACGTGCTGTCACGTCACTCTTGTTGTTAAGTGTGTCCTGGGTGACTTCCAGGGGAAGACTCGGAAGCTTATGCCTGGATTCCTTTAGACTTTGCCCCATGTGCCTCTTCCCTTTGCTGAGTTTGTTTTGTGTCTTTTCTCTGGAATAAATCACAGCCTCGAGTACAACTATACACTGAGTCCCATGCATCCTTCGAGCAAATCTAGGGGTTGGACTTGGGGACCCCTGACATACAGACTCACAGCTGGAAAGGAGATCGTACAGGTGGCTTTCAGAGTTACTTTAGCCCCAGAATCTTTTGTTCATGAAAGTCCAAAGTATACATGCTCTGGCTGAAAGGGAGAAAGGGGAATCCCTTCTGCATTCTTCCAGGCGTTCTCTACTCCAGTTGACCAGACCTTGACCTCAGGATTTCCGGTCCCTGGAAACGATTATTTCTTTCTTCCCTATTTGCTAAGAGCCTGTTCTTCAGTGAGTTTTGCCTTCCTCGGTGTTTTTACACTCACCACAAAGAAATGAAGAGCAAGTGCAAACATCAACTATGTGGGAGAGAAACAGCAATTAAGAGCATGGACCTTGAGGCTAGATGTCTCCTCTGCTTTGCTGTCAGTTGCTGGCCTTGGGCTAGTTACTTAACCACTTGGTTTCCCTCTCTGTGAAACAGGTGGGTGTAAAGGTTAAATGAGATGATGTATCTAAAGTGCCTGGGCCAGGTGCCAGACACAAAGAAAGCTCTGGATAAACATAAGCTCTTATTCTTATAAAAAATTATAATAATGTTGAACTTAGGAAATCACGAATTTACACAGGTAGTAAAACATCACTAAATGTAGCTTGGAGGGACTTCCCTGGTGGTCCAGTGGTTACGACTCCACGCTTCCACTGCAGGAGGTGTGGGTTCGATCCCTGGTTGGGGAACTAAGATTCCGCATGCCGTGTGGCGTGGCCAAAAAATAGAGGAAAAAGAATGTAGCTTGGATAATCAGATACTGGAGGTGATTAAAGGCCGTCAGTTTTTTCTTGTGCTACCCAGGGCTGACCAGACCCCTTTTGGTCTGACCCACCTTTGTCAACCTTACCTTGCCCCAGCCCCTCACGTGGCCTGCATTTCTAAAGGATCCGAGCACGTGCAGTTCCCCAAATGTGCCGAGCCTTTTCCAACCTACTGGCTCTTCTCCCTAGAACACTCTCTCTCCTTCCAGTAGACTTTTCACCTATTCATATTGCCCTCTTTGCAAACCATGCAAACCAGAGAATTCATATAGTTAAACCTTGCAGACTGCAGTAGTAAATTCATTGCTGTAGAAACAGGCCCACAGAAGCTCCCCAAACTCCGGAGTGTGGCAAAGGCACCATGGGCACCGGCTGAGTCCAGACCCAGACCATGGGGACCATGTGATACCAGGCAGAGAGGGCCCTGCAGATGGGTCTGGTGGGAGGGGAGTCTCAGCACAGTGAGTAGAAGCAGAGGTCCTGAAGAGAAAGATCAGAACCGCTAAGGCTCAGCCCCTAAGGGGATACTGGGATACCCTGGTGTCCTTGGCCACTTTAAAGTAGACTTTCTTTTGCTATCCAGAAACTCCAAAGAAATGAAAATCAAAAACAAAGAGGAAAAATGCTCTTGCCTGTTTGCTTCCTCCCTTTTCCCAGTAGTAGACATAATACCAAAAAAAGGCCACGGAGGCAGGGACATCAAAGGGAGAAGAAAAGCTGATGATAAGGGAACCTTCTTCTGGGGTCACCCAGATGTCTTCTGGAGGCCCGATGGTGGCTGAAATAGAATTACAAACAAAATCAATCCATCAGTCTATGTATATACGTAGATACATATATATACATACACATGTACATCATATATATATATACAGAATATGTATATTGTACATGTAATTATATTTAGTACGGTACACACATGCATATATTTATATATGCCATGAGATTGCATTCAGACTACCAGAGGCTGTTCTGGGCACCAGATTTACTTGGAAGGCTCCGGGGCAGGTAGCCCAGTGGAGCTACAAAATGGCCCCAGGGGTTTCTGGCCTTCGCGGAAGGAGGGGTCCTCACAGTTGTCCACATGGCCGCGCCTGCCCACCCCCAGGAGACAGCTCAGGTGCAAGGATCGGGCAGGTACAGGGCACTCCCTGGCTCAACCACAGGAGCCAGTATTTCTCATCACAATTCCACAAGAAGAGTTTCCAGAGTCCCCACAAGGGACATGCCCAGTTACAAGAACCCCTTCACTCAGCAATGCCCCAGACATGGTTTCCTACCAGGTGGTTAAGACTGGCCTGGTTGAAGTGCTATTTACCAACCAGAGGTCCTTCTGACCATAAGCAATGCTAGTAAGTCAAAAAGAGAAAAACAAATATCGTGTATTAATGCATATATGTGGAATCTAGAAAATGGTACAGATGAACCGGTTAGCAAGGCAGAAATACAGATGTAGAGAACAAACAGATGGACACCAAGGGGGGAAGTGGCAGGGTGATGGTGTGATGAATTGGGAGATTGGGATTGACATATATACACTAATATGTATAAAATAGATAACAAATAAGAAACTCCTGTATAGCATGGGGAACTCTAATTCACTTCGCTGTATAGTAGAAACTAACACAACGTTGTAAAACAACTATACCCCAATAAAAAAAGGAAAAGAAAAAGAAAATAACGTGGTTCATATGCCACCTTTATCAGGTTTCCAGAGAGCTGGAAGGTTAACCAAAGGTCAAATTTTCATGCAGAGAGGGAAAAGATTTTGTTAGCCCACCAAAAGTGGTGTTTACAAACTTTTAAATACGTGTATCTTTCTAGCTTTTTCTAATACAATGATTAAATATAATAACTGAGAAATATTACCATCATACGTCTATTTGTTAAGGCTTTTCATATAAGTCACAGGACAGCCAAGGACTATGGCTCATAATATGCTCTTAGAAGGAAGATTACGGCATTTATCAGCTGAGCATTTAAACTGTATAATTAACCAGAGGAACTCAGATCAAAATACAGGTTGTGTCCTCCAAGTTCTAAGAGGCCTGTTTCTGCACCTTCTATACACACAGATGATCATATCACGGTGACCAGTTCTGCGTTCACCAAAGTGGGGCTGGATTTCTCTCTCTCGCTTCCACACTCTGCCCTGGGCTCTCCCAGGTTGGGGAGGGTTAGGCATGTGTTCTGGTCACCTTTCTCTCTCTGTAAAAGTAACTGGTCCCTGCAGGGTTTGCACTCATGCCCTCTGATCTCCTTTGTTCTGGTGGAGGAACTAAGTCCAGACAGATACAGGGTCGGGCCTGGCCCACCTCAAGCCACAGCGATGTTAGTGGATTAGCTGTGTGTAACAAAAAGCTCTCATTAAACCCGCTCACAGATGCTGGCACTCACGTCTTCAAGCTACGCTTTTGAAAGCGAAGTGACTGGGGCATGGAACAACATGTGGACCTGCAGGCCCAGGGCCCCGCTGAGCAGATTCTCTAGACTTTTCTGTGACTTACCCACCGGAGTGGGCATGGGAGCCTGGATGACTAATCACTTAACCGCTGAAAGGTCAGCACCGAAAGACCTGCCTTTCTGAAGGGCGTGCCAGATGGAGAATCTGATACCAACGTGATGAGTCTGTCTCTTGAAGGCGGACAGTCTGCCTTTTCTCTGGGCCCTGAAGGAGGGCTCAGTGGATCTATGGGTCATTACTGATAGCAGTGTCCACAGACTGAGCGATCACTCTAAACCTGGCAACACGGACTTTATATCCGTGTCCACACAGATCTATGTAACAACTACAGAGGGCCATCCCCATTTCCCAGAGGGGGAAACTGAAGCCCAGAGGGACATTACTTGCCCAGAGTAACAGCCGGTAAGTGGCAGTGTTGGGATTTGAACCCAAGTTTATGTGATGCCAAAGCCTGCCCCCTTCAGGCACCATCTCATCCCTCTACCCTCAGTAAAGCATCTTCAAGTTGGTTACCCATCCTGACTTGACCGCAAGTGCTGAAAGCAGCGATGGGCTCTGAGAACACCACTGCCTTGAAGTTTACCAGTGACTCCCCACCAGGAACTAACCGAGGACATGGCTGCCCAACTCTGGCCGGGAGGAGAGAGAGCAGCAGCTGGCTGACTCTGGACCAGCAACTTGATGACAGGTTCTGCTTCTGATACCGCCATTACTTTTTTCTCCACTAATTCCCACTTAGGTAATGCTTGATAGCTCAGATGTGTGATGGTTCTCCACTCAAGGACAAATAACTTGTCCACAGAAGACCAGCCAGCAGGGACTGCACTGTCTTCTCGTACCATCCTCAAATTGCTAGCAAAAACCTTTTTTTTAAAAAATAATTTTAAAAAAATTTATTTATTTATCTTGGTTGTGCTGGGTCTTAGTTGCGGTATGTGAACTCTTAGTTGCGGCATGCATGTAGGATCTAGTTCCCTGACCAGGGATCAAACCCAGGCCCCCTGCACTGGGAGTGTGGAGTCTTAACCACTGCACCACCAGGAAAGTCCCTTTCTTAGCTTCTATTACAGAAAATTTCAAACATATAGAAAGTAGAGAAGACTATAAACAAAGCTCATGTACTCATCACCCAACTTTAAAGCAACCATCAAGTCCTGACCAGTTTTGTTTCTCCTGTGCCCATCCACCTTGTAAGGACCACCTTGCCCCTCCCACTCTCTGGATTATTCTGAAGGAATCTCAGACATTACATCATTGCATCTGTAAATGCTTCAGTATGTATCTTGAAAAGACCAGACTCCCCACCTTTTTAAAAAAAATAACAAAATACCATTACAACACCTAAAGTATATTAGCAACAATTGCTTTATAAATCATCAAAGATCTAGACAGTGATCACATTTCCCCAATTGTCTTATACCTCTGTTTAATTTGAATCAGGATCCCACGAAGTTCCATACTTTGTGTTTGCATAGACACCGGAGAACATTAGGCATGGCTGACCATGTGAAAAATGAATAATTGAAGGAACACATCTATAAACTAGTGTCTGACGACTCTCATGCTCCCTTCCAACATCTGGGAGCATATCTGTTCATTCAATCATTCCACAGATATTTTCTCCTATGTGCCAGGTACTGTTCAAGGCTGAACTAAAATCCTTCCTGAACGTAAAAGAAGTTGTGCCATGTAACAGTGATCAGTGAAGCCAATATGCTAGTATTCCCTCCAGCACAGAGGTTAGCAAACTTTCTCAGTAAAGCACCAGAGTGAGTTGAGGCTCTGACTGGTCACGCAGCCCCTGTTGCGACTACTCAGCTCCCCTGTTGCAGCTTGGAAGCAGCCATAGACAGCATATGAAAAGATGGGGAAACTGCATTCCGATAAAACTTTTTTTTTTAAATTGAAGTATAGTTGATTTACAATATTGTGTTAGTTTCAGGTGTACAGCAAAGTGATTCAGTTATACATGTATTCTTTTTCAGATTCTTTTCCATTATAGGTTATTACAAGTTCCCTGTGCTATACAGTAGGTCCTTGTTGTTTATTTTATATATAGTAGTGTGTATATCTTAATCTCATACTCCAAATTTATCCCTCCCCCCCTTTCCACTTGGGTAACCATAAGTTTTTTCTCTATGTCTGTGAATCTGTTTCTGTTTTGTAAATAAGTTCATTTGTATCATTTTTTTAGATTCCCCATGTAAGTGATATCATACAATATTTCTTCCTCTGACTTACTTCACTTATATGATAATCTCTAGGTCCAACCATGTTGCTGCAAATGGCATTATTTCATTCTTTTTTATGGCTGAGTAGCATTCCATTGTACATATATAACACATTTTCTTTCCAATAAAACTTTACAAAAACCAGTTGGTGGGCAGGATTTTGACCTGCAGGCTGCGGTTTGACAACTCCCAGGCCTAGCAAATCACCCTCCCCTAGCCCCAGCTTCCGTGGTCAGTACTCGGGTTTGACGATCATACCCACCTGGGTGCTGGTTATTTAGGGTGAGAGGCAGGACAGAGGGGCGTGGAGTCAGTACCGCTCAGCGAAGAGGAAAGTGAAGAAAACCTGCAAACGTTAAAGGAAGTTTGTACCCAAGTCGTCTTACCATTCCGATAGTGTTCGAACCAAGGCGCCTCTACCCAGGCAGAGACGAGGTCCCCCAGCTTAGCTCGGAGGCGTAAAGTGATGTTGAAATGCCGTGGGAAGCCCTCCGAGAGGCTGTTTGCGGTAAAGTTGCACTCTGTCCCGGTGAGGTGCGTACAATCCACCCTGCTGTCTTTTCTGTTGACGTCATACCAGGTACTACTCGTGCTGCTGCAAAGGGAAGAAGGATTTTACTTTGCACAAGTCTCTCTTTGATCACATATTAACAGTTTCCCCAGAGATGAGTTTTTATTTATTTACATTTTATTTTATTTTATTTTTTTTTGCGGTACGCGGGCTTCTCACTGCTGTGGCCTCTCCTGTTGCGGAGCACAGGCTCCAGACGCGCAGGCTCAGCGGCCATGGCTCACGGGCCCAGCCGCTCCGCGGCATGTGGGATCTTCCCGGACCGGGGCACGAACCCGTGTCCCCTGCATCGGCAGGCGGACTCTCAACCACTGCGCCACCAGGGAAGTCCCAGAGATGAGATTTTAATTCGATGTTTTTGATTGAGACATTGCTCACATACCATACACTACCCCCATTTAAAGTGGTACCACTACCCCCATTTAAAATGGATTTCAGTAAATTCACACGGGTGTGCAGCCTCAGCACAATCCATTTGAGGACACGTTCATCATCCCCTAAAAACCCCTGCACCTGCAGCAGTCGCTCTCCACTTCCTCCACCCCCCAAGCACGGTACCACTGATATACTTTCTACCTCTATGGAGTTGCCTGTTCTGGACATTTCATAGAAATACAATCATGAACTATATGGTCTTTTGTGACGAGTGCCCTTCACTTAGCCTGTTTTACTTAGTATGTTTTCAAGCGTGATACATGTTGTAGCATGGATCAGTACTTCATCCCTTCTTATGACCAGATAATGTCCCATTGTATGTACATACCACATTTAGTTTATCCACTGATCTGCTGATGGGCACCTGGGTTGTCTCCACTTTTTGGCTATTGTGAATAATGCTAAGAATATTCACATGTAAATTTCTTTGTGAACTTATGTTCAGTTCTGTGGGGTGTATACCTAGGAGTGGACTTGCCGGGTCATATGGTAACTCTATTTTTAACTGATTTCCTGAGTAGCTGCACCATTTTACATTCCCACCCACAATGTATGAGGGTTCCAATTTCTCCTTATCGTCACCAACACTTGTTATTATGCCTTTTTTATTTTATTTTATTTTTTAAATAAATTTATTTATTTTATTTATTTTTGGCTGCATTGGGTCTTCATTGCTGCACACGGGCTTTCTCTAGTTGCGGTGAGCAGGGGCTACTCTTCATTGCGGTGTGCAGGCTTCTCATTGCGGTGGCTTCTCTTGTTGCGGAGCAAGGGCTCTAGGTGCGTGGGCTTCAGTAGTTGTAGTACACAGGCTCAGTAGTTGTGGCTTGCAGGCTCTAGAGCGCAGGCTCAGTAGTTGTGGCGCACAGGCTTAGTTGCTCCGCGGCATGTGGGATCTTCCTGGACCAGGGCTCGAACCCATGTTCCCTGCATTGGCAGGCGGATTCTTAACCACAGCACCACCAGGGAAGCCCATGCCTTTTTTACTGTAGCCATCCAAGTGGCTGTATTTTCCCTGGTGACTAGTGATGTTGAGTATCTTTTCACGTGCTTATCGGCTATTTGCATATCTTCTTTGGAGAACTGTCTACTCAAATCCTTTGTCTATATTTTAATTGGGTTATTTGCCTTTTAATTTTGAGTTGTAAGAGTTCTTTATACATTCTGGATACAAGTTCCTTATCAGATATATGATTTGCAAACATTTTCTGCCGTTTTGTTCTACAGTTGATTTTAATGCTTCAAACTCAGCCTCTGTAGCCTATGTCTTAGTCTGTTATAGGTGTTATATGTATGATACTGTGTTCATACAAACCATACCCATACTTCCTGCTGGGGTAGAGTTTGTTTTTACCCCATAGCTGCCCATTTAAAGAGAGTCTTGGCCACATGAAAACTTTGCCAAATGTAAGGCCATGCATCCTTGTAAGTGAGAATGCATTCCCCCGAGTCCCAATGCCACCTGCCCACGTGGGATTCTACTCGCTGACTCTGAGCTCTGTCCTTAGGTGACTGACTTGAGAAAAGGCAGGGAGGTAGCTCTAGAAGCCTCAGTAGTGCGGCAGCAGGCACTGTCCCCTCTAGGGACAGGTTGTGCCCTGGACAGCAACTCTGGCCTGGAAAGCAAGGCCAGGGGAGACAGGAGAAATGAGACTGGGGGGTCACGGCCACCAGCTCTCACACAACACATGTGCTTCTAAGTGTACCTCTGACCCTGCCTGGAGACTTATCTTCTGCTAATGTGGCGGGTGACCAGATGAAAGCCACATGTGGCCAGGGATTCCACAGAAGACGCCCACCGTACTCCACGCCCTGGGGCCACAGGCCCTAATGGGGAAAGGACCGCAAACCACAGGCAGCCCCTCTCAGTCTGGGGGTGCTGTGCTTCACAAGGGGATAAGTGATTTTTTTTTTTAAGTTATACAGATACTTAAAGGTACTATAACCTTCTCCCTGCCAATCCCAGCTGTTGAACTGTGGCAAAAGGCCCTCTCCCTGATTTGCCAGGGAACTGACCACCCATGTTCCATCTCCTCCCCTCACCTCCAAGCTTGCCCCTTTCGGATTTATCCCAGGGATGCAAGGGTTTTTCAATATACGCAAATCAATCAGTGTGATACACCACATCAACAAATTGAAGAATAAAAACTACATGATCATTTCAATAGATGTAGAAAAAGCTTTTGAGAAAATTCAACACCCGTTTATGATAAAAACTCTCCAGAAAGTGGGCACAGAGGGAACCTACCTCAACATAATAAAGGCCATATATGACAAACCTACAGCTAACATCAGACTCAAGGGTGAAAAGCTGAAAGCATTTCCTCTGAGGTCAGGAACAAGGCAAGGAGGTCCACTCTCGCCACTTTTATTCAACATAGTTTTGGAAGTCCTAGCCAATCAGAGAAGAAAAAGAAATAAAAGGAATCCAAATTCGAAAAGAATTTAAACTGTCACTGTTTGCAGATAACATGATACTATACATAGAAAATCCTAAAGACGCTACCAGAAAACTACTAGAGCTCATCATTGAATTTGGTAAAGTTGCAGGTTACAAAATCAATACACAGAAATCCGCTGAATTTCAGAACTACTTTTTAAAAGTGTTTCTCAAAAAAGGTGTTTAAAAGGGCACAAGCCATCCAAATTTAAATGAGAGCTGACACATGAAGGTCAGCAGTTTGCGGGGGTGGGGGGAAGTGGAGTTCTGGAAGGTGGCCTCCCCATCTAATTGCAAAGGACAAAAATAAGGTGCTGTGGGCCCCATTTAAATGGATAATGAAATGGACACAGCCTCACGAGCATGGCACTGCCCCATGTCTGGACTCCCACCCTCTTGCCCAGGCTTATGTTGAATCAGCCAGTCTGAGCCTTACCCAGCAAGTAGTCCTGGCTCCTGGCAATGTACTCATGTGGATGGCCTCTGTCCCTTTTACCTAATTTTGAAAGCAACCTCATCATGAGAGGGAGAACAGCATAATGATTAAACACATGGACTCTGGGGCCAGATTACTTGGGTTCAAATCCCAGTTACTTCACTTCTCTGTTCCTCAGTCTTCTTATCTATAAGATGGGATGAACTATAGCATCTGACTCTCAGGGTTGTCCTGACAGTTGACACAGTGGACACCAGGAAAGTGCCTGGATCAGGGCCTGGTGCCTAGTAACCACCATCTAAATGTCTGTTAAACACCTGGGCAACCAATGATTTCACTGTCCAGCCTCTGTTACATCACTTCCAAAAATGATGAAGTTTTTTCCCTTTGAACCCAGCAAGTCATCGTCCAGAAATGTAAGAAAACAATCCGACACAGTTTATGTTTGAGGACATTACTTATAACAGTCACAAACTGTCAACTATTTATACCACTCATGAGTGAGGAAAAGTTTAAAAAATCCTGAGTGATACATCATATAACAGAACATAGAATAAAAATGTTCACACAGAAATAACTGTATGAAAAAAGTGGCTACATGCTTAACTACATTAAGTTAAAAGGAAAGAAAAAAAGGAAACAGGACCCAGAAGCATAACCCCAGTTTTGTTTCAGTCTTACACACATGCTGGCACATTTGCAAACAACTGCATGTATTTAGAAAAAAATGTCTAGAGAGAAATACACTAAAATGAGAATAGTGATTTTTCTTGGACAGCAGGTTGTTTTAATTTTATTCTTTTTACTTTTCTGGATTTTCCACATTTTCTATAAAGAAAATGTATTGCTATTAAAATTATAAAACAATGAAATTTTAAAAATGCATTGGGAAGACTGGGCAAGTGGGGTGTGACCTAGAAAGGGCCCTGCTGTCTGCCTGTTTTTATTTTCAAGAAAAAACAGAAACTCGGTTCTTTTTTTTTTTTAAGTGAACTCTCCAGATGTTTAAATGTTGGCACTAATTGGAAAAAAAAAAATTAAACACTGTGACCAAACACAGACTTTAGGCCACATGATCTGCAACTTCTGATTTAAACTTAAAATTTGCCCACAAAGTGCTCTATGTAATTTTGGCTTTGCTACTGTGACTGTCAAAAAACAGAGGCACGTTTATTTATAATTATAGTGATGTTTTACTGGGGAGAAACAGAATGGAAACTTATAAGTCCCAGGAGCCTCAAAATTAAATTATTTAATGTAACTAAAACGTCCTAAACATGTGAAAGTACCTAGAAACAAACCGACAAAAAAAGCAAAGGCCCTCTTCCATGATCAAATCTGTAATTGGAAAAGAAAACAAAATTAGCTTCTGTTTGAGTTTTCAGTGACCCCCTCAGCTTTTACAAATAGGGACATTCACATTCAACACATCACATCCCAAACCAACCTCTAACCTGATGAAATATCTACAAAATGCTTTCCGAATAGAAAACACAGTGAAACAGGTTGGTCTGTGATGTGAAACTGTCAAAGGCTTTAACAAATACTTCTAATATTTAGAGGTGCTCTGTCAACCCACAAATGTACTTGCCCAGTCAAGGCTAAGGAATGCTAGTCAACAGATCATCTGTAACATCCCCTTACTGAAATCTTCCTGTGTGGCTCTAGGATACCATATTTACTCAATGCCGAGCAGGGCCAGCTTCACGGGCACGTGACCTGCGCAGTGGCACAAAGCTGTACTCCTAGGAGGGCACCTGGTCTGAAGCTCTGCTTTACCATCCTGAAATTCCCAATAGTTTTTGCACAAGGGGCCCTACGTTTTCATTTTGCACCGGGCCCTGCAAATTATGTAGCCGGTCCTCATGGACTGGTCCTTTTATTACAGATGATCATGTTTGTAATTTATAATTACTTAAGAAATAGATAAATGCGATCCAGAGATAGTACTCAAATCCCAGTTCAGAATTTATTTTTGTTAAGCAAGTATTGTTACAACGGACAGTTCACGATGAAAACGAAGTCATCTGGAAACTACTCCTCTAACAAATTAACCATCTGTAATTTTTCTACATTGCCTGCCTGCTCTTGACCACAGACTCATTCCATGTCGCATACAGTTGCACCTGCTGTCATGTGACACATAACTACCCTTTTTACTGGTCACCTAAGGGTTCATCCATAAGTTCAAACTTGACACAGTTTGCCACCTTCCTGCTAATGGACATGAATAGACACTTCAATGTATCAGTATATCTTCATGAATATAAGTTTGTTTTTTTTTCCTGATGGGGGGGTCGTATTGTCTGCCTAGGATAAAAGTAACATGGACATCCCTACGACTGTAAGTGAAGAGTACAATTATTTTCTAAGGGGGCTGTGCTCATAATTGATCCTGATTCAGCACTGCATCCACCAGCCACATTCTCAAAAGCACTGAGCATTCCTTTTTTTTTTTGCGGTATGCGGGCCTCTCACCGTTGTGGCCTCTCCCGTTGTGGAGCACAGGCTCCGGACGCGCAGGCTCAGCAGCCATGGCTCACGGGCCCAGCCGCTCCGCGGCATGTGGGATCTTCCTGGACCGGGGCACGAACCCGTGTCCCCTGCATCGGCAGGCGGACTCTCAACCACTGCGCCACCAGGGAAGCCCCTAGCATTCCTATTTTTTAAAATTTTGCTTATTTAGTAATCTAAAAATGACTTAGCCGATAATTTTTTGTGTGTGTGCACCGTGTGGCATGCAGGATCTTTGTTCCCCGACCAGGGATTGAACTCACGCCCTGTGTATTGTTAGAGTGGAGTCCTAACCACTGGACCGCAAGGGAATTCCCACAATAATTTTAACTTAGTCTCCACTTAATTCATTTAACAGGGTAAACAAGGACTTGGATTTTGCCTTTCTTCTTCCCCTATGTGTCTATACTGCAAATCAAGTGATGGCAAACTGTAAAAAAGCTTGAAAAGAAGGTGAGAGACAGAATGAGGGGCCGGAAAAAAATGCAAAATGGAACACCAGCTTAGAAACTGAGAATTAATAGTTCATTAGATGAATAACTTCCTTATTAGACCAAATTTGGCCCACAAGCCTAAATAAACCAGATTTTGACACTTGAAAGAGATGAAGACCAAAAGATGCCTCTTGCCCTTTCAAGATAGGAAGGCTTTTTATACATCTTCTCTTGAAACTGATGAATCAACTTTCACCAAACTAAGCAGTCATGTGGTTAGACAGCTGAGTTCTCTGATGGCCAGTGTCCTTTCAGCCTTCAGATACATGGGGTGTTGTGAAATCTCTGTCCTTGGAGATGTAAAAAGTACAAGAGAACTATCTGCTTCCCATGGATTTCCATACAATCCTGCCAAGAGGCAACAACAGGCAGCTGGCCTCAGGTTCCTTAACAACCTCCCAACCCCAGCTCCCAGTAAGAATGCCAACAGAAATGTCGCTTACTATTTATACTGCACCTGGTAGACCACCGGCCTTGCGTCATTGTTCAGGGACACGGGCTCCCAGCTCAGAGCCTGCTGGGCGTTGTACAGGTGAACCTTCAGGTTTCGAGGAGCAGGCAGCTGGAAGGGGGTGTCTTGACAGGGACAGAGAATAAGAGAAGGGGGGAGAGGCGGGAGAGAAAGGGAGGGTCAAGAGGAGAAAAATCGATTACAAAAATATTCCAATGCACTCTACCAGACCATTCCTACACCTTGGTTTTTTTTTTTTTTTTTTAACTAATTGCTATTGGAGTATAGTTGCTTTACAATGCTGTGTTAGTTTCTACTGAACAGCAAAATGAATCAGCCATACATATACATATATCCCCTCTTTTGGATTTCCTTCCCATTACGCCTCAGTTTTTGGTATTACCCATTCTCCCCTACTCCTTTAGCCTTTGACTAAAGATGGCACCACTGACACAGACCGTGGGAAAAAGGGGGGCTTGGGGATGCCTTTCCACTTGCAGGTTCCAGTCCTTATGAATGGGTCCTGGTTATGGCGTCTGGCTGAACCAGAATGCCTGTTTTACGTTTAGTAAGTGTGGGTAACTTAACAGCCCGGGCTTCTGTTTCTTCGTCAGGAGTAAGGAATAAGTAACAGTAGACTGCAGAAGGCCGTGGAGAAAATTAACTTGATGACTACTTAACATGCATTAGACCCAGACTTATACCAAAGGAGTGTTTGGTAAACGTCCACAAACATGGGTGCGCGCGCGCACACACACACACACACACACACACACAGAAACATACCCCAAACCAGGCGTGCAAAGCCCACAGACACCTGGGAGGGTGAGGACTTGTCTTCTGGGCTTCATCAGAGTCGTTGTGTTTCTCAAAGACCCCCCCAACATCACAAGCACTGAAGTTAAAATGCAGATTCCCAGGCCACACCCCAGACCAGGAATTCTGCATTTTCAACAAGCTTCCCAGCTGATTCTCATGCACACTGAAGTTTGAGAACTACAAACGATAGAATAACACATTCCCCAGGGAACTGCCACCAAGATCTGAATCCCCCTTTTCGGGGTGACCTGGGAGACACAACTCCAAACAGGTGCTTTACAGGATTGGGCTAGAGGCTGCCCGCACGGGAGCCTTTGCTCTAGTTAGAAAACAGACCGTAATGATAGACTTTCTCTGAGATTTAAAGATTAATGGGGACTTCCCTGGTGGCGCAGTGGTAAAGTATCCGCCTGCCAACGCAGGGGACATGGGTTCGATCCCTGGTCCGGGAGGATCCCACATGCCACAGAGCAACTAAGCCTGTACGCCACAACTACTGAAGCCCGTGAGCTGTAGGGCCCGTGTGCTGCAACTACTGAAGCCTGCATGCCTAGAGCCCGTGCTCAAGCCACCGCAATGAGAAGCCTGTGCAACAAAGAGTAGCCCCCGCTCGCTGCAACTAGAGAAAGCCCACGCACAGCAACAAAGACCCGACGCAGCAGACAAAAAAAAAAAACAAAAAAAAAACATTAATGAGAAACACCCAGAGGTGGAAAGTAAAGTTTGAAAAACATGCCGTTCCAGAATTCAAAGCAGGAAACTCAAACCACACAATTTCAGTAAATGCATCCAAGCTTAAAGAAGGATGCCCGGATCAGCTGATAGCCTGGCCCGCTGCTCTCCTCTGAAAGGTACATTACCTAGAGTCTGTGGCCACTTGTTTACTTACAGAATGTCCGCTGTCTTCACAGCTATGACCTTGGGCTGACCTCCATTCTAGATCTTAATTCAAGCAGCTCACCAGCACTGCTGCCAACTCACACCAGGCCTCATGGAAGCTGGGCCAAAGGCGCAGCATGGCGGGAGGCTGGTCTCCTGGTCAGGCCCATCCCGCTCACTGTGGCTGCTATAGCCCAGTGGATGCCAAAGCTGAGCTGAGAGATGAAGTTCTGCTTCCAGGGAGGGATGTGCAGGGTCTCAGGGGTGAGTGCTTGGTTGGGGCTGGGCACCCATCAGAGCATACCGGAGACCTTCTACTGTCTATATTAGTTTCCTAGTTTTAAAAAATTAATTAATTAATTAATTTTTGGCTGTATTGGATTTTCATTGCACACGGGCTTTCTCCTAGTTGTGGTGAGCTGGGGCTACTCTTTGTTGTGGTGCGTGGGCTTCTCATTGCGGTGGCTTCTCTTGTTGCGGAGCAAGGGCTCTAGGCGCGCGGGCTTCAGTAGTTGCAGTACACAGGCTCAGTAGTTGTGGCTCGCGGGCTCTAGAGCACAGGCTCAGTAGTTGTGGTGCACGGGCTTAGCTGCTCCGCGGCATGTGGGATCTTCCCGGTCCAGGGCTCAAACCCGTGTCCCCTGCACTGGCAGGTGGATTCTTAACCACTGTACCACCAGGGAAGTCCCCAGTTTCCTACTGATGTTGAAAGAAATGACCCCAAATGTAGTGTCTTAAAACAACCCAGATTTATGCTCTTACAGCTCTGGAGGTCAGAAGTTTGCAGTAGGTCTCACTGGGCCCATGTCAAGGTGTCGGCAGGGCTCTGTTCCTTCTGGAAGCTTGCCTTTTTCCTTGCCTAGAAGCTGCTCACATTCTTTGGCTCATGGCCTCTGCCTCCGGCAATGCTGGGCTGAGTCTTTCTTGTGCTGCCGTCTCTTTGGTTCTGACTCTCTTGCCTCCCTCTCCCATCTTCCAAGGACCCTTGTGATTGCACTGGGCCCACAGAGCCCGACAATCCAGGATAATCTCCCCAGCTCAGGACCCCTAATTTAATCACGTCTGCCAAATCCCTTCTGCCATGTAAGATAACGTGGTCACAGGTTCCGGGGATGAGGATGTGGACACCTTTGGGGACCCTTATTCGGCCTGCCCCAGGGCTCCTCCCCATCTCCCCATCTCTGGGGAGGGGCCAGAGGCGTTCCCCCTCCCTCCGCCCTTCTCCTGGCACCCTCTCCCCCGTCTAAGCATTCAGCTGAGAAAGGGAGCGACAGGGGACCAGTGAAGTCTTCCACCCCAACTGGCACGTGGACCAGAAGAAAGGCTTCTGGAAAAGCTGGGGTCTCCAGATGAGTCTTCCACTTTCTTCAACTTTCATTTTACTGAGGTGTGGAGAGAGGACCTGCAGTTTTGCTCTCGTATTTGAGTTTCTTGGACTCCCCTGTCTCACCACATTCAGAGAAGAAAATGAGTCTTACGGCTGTAGAGTTCACAGTGAAGTACCAGAGGCTGCCCACTCATTAACACCAACAGCTTCAACCCCGGCCCTGCACGCCTCTCAGGAGGCCCGTCCCTCCACGGCCTCCCGTGGCCTCCTCCTTGTTCCTGGGAAGCGCCGGGAACCCTCCCACCTCGCCTTGCCCTTGCTGCTGCCCTTCTCTCCCCCTGTGCCAGGCTCTCTCCCCCGCTCCCTTCATGTCTCTGCTCAGATGCCACCTTATCAGAGCAGCTTCCTGCCTACGAAGCCCAGGGCAGGCCACTCCCGATCCCTGCTTTCCTTTTCTCCTAGCTTTCCCACCACCTGCGTCCTTTGTTTACACCCCGGTGGTGAGAGGCATGGATTCCAGAACTTGACTGCCTGGGTTCAAAGCCACGCGTGCTTTGCGGGACCTTGAGCAAGCTGTTTCCCTCTCTGTGCCTGGTTGCCTCCCCTGCGAAATGGAAACGAAAACAGTGCAGACTTCAAAGGGTTATTATGAGGAATGAGTGGGTTAATTTCACATGCGGTGCTGAGAACAGTGCGAGCACCACGTGATCGTTTCCTCTCCTCCTTGCTAGCAGCTCACTGACAGTCTCCCCCAACACTAGAGCAGCGAGCTCCAGGAGGGCTGGGTGTTGCCACACTTGGGGGCTGTTTCATCCCTAGTGCCTGGAGGACCAGGCACGCAGGATCTGGGGAGCGAGTGGCTTGCAGCCCAGCGGCCTGAGTTGCTTCAGGGATTATGTAGCCAGTTTCTGTGTCCTCAGGGTTGCATTTGTCCACCCGAAACCCACGCTAATCTCAGTCTCTCTTTCTCTTCCTTGCTTTATGTGTAAGTCCTGCCTTTTCTCTGGTCTCAGTGGCTGAGGCAGGGAGTGGGTATAACTCTGGACCATGGACTTATCTGGATGGCTCTAAAGGGTCAATATATTTAGGGCCATAGCACCTTCTGTCAACAGTGTTGACAAAGGCTCTGTGGGAAGGGAAGAGAATTTCTGGACAAAGGGCTTTGGCTGGAATCCTGATCCTGCCACCTAGAGCCATGGGATCCTACCACGACCCCACCTGAGCCTCAGTTTTCCCATGAATAATGAAATGATACCATCTCTCCCAGAGATGGAGTGAGGGGCAAATGCAGGACCACGAATGAAAGGCAAACCAGACACTGCTGCCTAAGTGTGATTTTTAAGACGTGCCCATTTCAGGGTGATCTGATGGATGGCTGCTTCTGCAGGTGGCGAGCCGCAACCCGATACCCAGACCCTGCCTTCAGTGATCAGCAACAGAGGGCCCAGCCCCATGCTGATCACTGCATTCAATGGTCTGACCCTGCTGTAGGCAGAACAGTGGCCCCTCCCAAAGATGTCTGTGTCCTAATGTATTCACAGGACACAGATATCTTTGGGAGGGGATGAAACTTAGGGTTCTGAGGAGGACACAGGGCGTGCACAGCCATGTGGCTGACAGGGTCTTGGTGCTCGGCCAGGTGTCAGGCCTGAGCCTCTGAGGTGGGAGAGCCAAGCTCAGGACACTGGTTCACCAGAGACCTCCCAGCTCCAAGTAATATCAAACAGCGAAAGCTCTCCCAGAGATCTCCATCTCAACGCTAAGACCCAGCTCCACTCAACTACCAGCAAGCTACAGTGCTGGACACCCCATGCCAAACAACTAGCAAGACAGGAACACAACCCCACCCATTAGCAGACAGGCTGCCTAAAATCATAATAGGATCACAGGCACCCCAAAACACACAACCAGACGTGGGCCTGCCCACCAGAAAGACAAGATCCAGCCACATCCACCAAAACATAGGTGCCACTCGCCTCCACCAGGAAGCCTACACAACCCACTGAACCAACCTTAGCCACTGGGGACAGACACCAAAAACAACAGGAACTACGAACCTGCAGCCTGTGAAAAGGAGACCCCAAACACAGTAAGTTAGGCAAAATGACAAGACAGAGAAATACACAGCAGATGAAGAAGCAAGGGAAAAACTCACCAGACCTAACAAATGAAGAGAAAATAGGCTGTCTACCTGAAAAAGAATTCACAGTAATGATATTAAAGATGATCCAAAATCTTGGAAATAGAATGGAGAAAATACAAAAACCGTTTAACAAGGACCTAGAAGAACTAAAGAGCAAACAAACAATGATGAACAACACAATCAATGAAATTAAAAATTCTCTAGGAGGAATTAATAGCAGAATAACTGAGGCAGAAGAACAGATAAGTGACCTGGAAGATAAAATACTGGAAATGACTACCACAGGGCAGGATAAAGAAAAAAGAATGAAAAGAGTTGAGGACAATCTCAGAGACCACTGGGACAACATTAAATGCACCAACATTCGAATTACAGGGGTCCCAGAAGAAGAAGAGAAAAAAAAAGGGACTGAGAAAATATTTGAAGAGATTATAGTTGAAAACTTCCCTAAGATGGGTAAGGAAATAGTCAATAAAGTCCAGGAAATGCAGAGAGTCCCATACAGGATAAATCCAAGGAGAAACACACCAAGACACATATTAATACAATTATCAAAAATTAAATTCAAAGAAAAAAGATTAAAAGCAGCAAGGGAAAAGCAACAATTAACATACAAGGGAATCCCCATAAGGTTAACAGCTGATCTTTCAGCAGAAACTCTGCAAGCCAGAAGGGAGAGACAGGACATATTTAAAATGATGAAAGGGAAAAACCTACAACCAAGATTACTCTACCCAGCAAGGATCTCATTCAGATTCAATAGAGAAATTAAAATCTTTACAGACAAGCAAAAGCGAAGAGAATTCAGCACCACCAAACCAGCTCTACAACAAATGCTACAGAAACTTCTCTAGGCAGGAAACACAAGAGAAGGAAAAGACTTACAATAACAAGCCCAAAAGAATTAAGAAAATGGTAATAGGAACATTCATATCAATAACTACCTTAAATGTAAATGGATTCAATGCTCCCACCAAAAGGCACAGACTGGCTGAATGGATACAGAAACAAGACCCATACATATGCTGTCTACAAGAGACCCACTTCAGACCTAGGGACACATACAGACTGAAAGTGAGGGGATGGAAAAAGATTTTCCATGCAAATGGAAATCAAAAGAAAGCTGGAGTAGCAATACTCATACCAGACAAAATAGACTTTAAAATAAAGACTAATACAAGAGACAAAGAAGGACACTACATAATGATCAAGGGATCGATCCAAGAAGAAGTTATAACAATTGTAAATATTTATGCACCCAACATAGGAGCACCTCAATACATAAGGCAAATACTAACAGCCATAAAAGGAGAAATCGACAGTAACACAATCATAGTAGGGAACTTTAACACCCCACTTTCACCAATGGACAGATCATCCAAAATGAAAATAAATAAGGAAACACGAGCTTTAAATGATACATTAAACAACGTGGACTTAATTGATATTCAAAGGACATTCTATCCAAAAACAGCAGATTACACTTTCTTCTCAAGTGCTCATGGAACATTCTCCAGGATAGATCATATCTTGGGTCACAAATCAAGCCTTGGAAAATTTAAGAAAACTGAAAATTGTATCAAGTATCTTTTCTGACCACAACACTATGAGACTAGATATCAATTACAGGAAAAAGTCTGTAAAAAAACCAAACACATGGAGACTAAACAGTACACTACTAAATAAACAAGAGATCACTGAAAAAATCAAAGAGGAAATCAAAAAACACCTAGAAACAAATGACAATGAAAACATGATGACCCAAAACCTATGAGATGCAGCAAAAGCAGTTCTAAGAGGGAAGTGTATAGCAATACAATCCTACCTCAAGAAACAAGAAACATCTCAAATAAACAATGTAAACTTACACCTAAAGCAATTAGAGAAAGAACAAAAAAACCCCAAAGTTAGCAGAAGGAAAGAAATCATAAAGATCAGACCAGAAAGAAGTGAAAATGAAATGAAGGAAACAATAGCAAAGATCAATAAAACTAAAAGCTGGTTCTTTGAGAAGATAAATGAAATTGATAAACCATTAGCCAGACTCATCAAGAAAAAAAGGAAGAAGACTCAAATCAATAGAATTAGAAATGAAAAAGGGGAAGTAACAACTGACACTGCAAAAATACAAAGGATCATGAGAGCTTACTACAAACAACTATATGCCAATAAAATGGACAACCTGGAAGAAATGGACAACCTGAACCAGGAAGAAATAGAAAATATAAACAGACCAATCACAAGCACTGAAATTGAAGCTGTGATTAAAAATCTTCCAACAAACAAAAGCCCAGGACCAGATGGCTTCACAGGCAAATTCTATCAAACATTTAGAGAAGAGCTAACACCTATCCTTCTCAAACTCTTCCAAAATATAGCAGAGGGAGGAAATACTCCCAAACTTATTCTACAAGGTCACGATCACCCTGATATCCAAACCAGACAAAGATGCCACAAAAAAAGAAAACTACAGGCCAATATCACTGATGAACATAGATGCAAAAGTCCTCAACAAAATACTAGCAAACAGTATCCAACAGCACATTTAAAGGATCATACACCATGATCAAGTGGGGTTTATCCCAGGAATGCAAGGATTTTTCAATATATGCAAATCAATCAATGTGATAAACCATATTAACAAATTGAAGGAGAAAAACCATATGATCATGTCAATAGATGCAGAAAAAGCTTTTGACAAAATTTAACACCCATTTATGATAAAAACCCTCCAGAAAGTAGGCATAGAGGGAACTTACCTCAACATAATAAAGGCCATATATGACAAACCCACAGTCAACATTGCTCTCAATGGTGAAAAACTGAAACCATTTCCACTAAGATCAGGAACAAGACAAGGCTGCCCACTCTCACCACTATTATTCAACATATTTGAAGTAAAACTGTCACTGTTTGCAGATGACATGATACTATACATAGAGAATCCTAAAGATGATACCAGAAAACTACTAGAGCTAATTAATGAATTTGGTAAAGTAGAAGGATACAAAATTAATGCACAGAAATCTCTTGCATTCCTATACACTAATGATGAAAAATCTGAAAGAGAAATTAAGGAAACACTCCTATTTACCATTGCAACAAAAAGAATAAAATACCTAGGAATAAACCTACCTAAGGAGACAAAAGACCTGTATGCAGAAAACTATAAGACACTGATGAAAGAAATTAAAGGTGATACAAACAGATGGAGAGATATACCATGTTCTTGGATTGGAAGAATCAACATTGTGAAGATGACTATACTACCTAAAGCAATCTACAGATTCAATGCAATCTCTATTAAACTACCAATGGCATTTTTCACAGAACTAGAACAAAAAATTTCACAATTTGTATGGAAACACAAAAGACCCCGAGTAGCCAAAGCAATCCTGAGAAAGAAAAACGGACCTGGAGGAATCAGGCTCCCTGACTTCAGACTATACTACAAAGCTACAGTAATCAAGACAATAAGGTACTGGCACAAAAATAGAAATATAGATCAATGGAACAGGAGAGAAAGCCCAGAGATAAAGCCACGCACATATGGTCACCTTATCTTTGATAAAGGAGGCAAGAATATACAATGGAGAAAAGACAGTCTCTTCAATAAGTGGGTCTGGGATAACTGGACAGCTTCATGTAAAAGAATGAAATTAGAACACTCCCTAATGCCATACACAAGACTAAACTCCAAATGGATTAAAGAACTAAATGTAAGGCCAGACACTATAAAACTCTTAGAGGAAAACACAGGCAGAACACTCTATTACATAAATCACAGCAAGATCCTTTTTGACCCGCCTCCTAGAGAAATGGAAATAAAAACAAAAATAAACAAAAGGGACCTAATGAAACTTAAAAGCTTTTGCACAGCAAAGGAAACCATAAACAAGACAAAAAGACAACCCTCAGAATGGGAGAAAATATTTTCAAACGAAGCAACTGACAAAGGATTAACCTCCAAAATATACAAGCAGCTCATGCAGCTCAATATCAAACAACCGGGGCTTCCCTGTTGACACAGTGCTTAAGAATCTGCCTGCCAATGCAGGGGACACGGGTTCGAGCCCTGGTCTGGGAAGATCCCACATGCCGCGGAGCAGCTAAGCCCGTGTGCCACAATTACCGAGCCTGCTCTATAGAGCCTGCGTGCCACAACTACTGAAGCCCGTCTGCCTAGAGCCTGTGCTCTGCAACAAGAGAAGCCACCGCAATGAGAAGCCTGCACACTGCAACGAAGAGTAGCCCCTGCTCACCGCAACTAGAGAAAGCCCACATGAAGCAACGAAGACCCAGCACAGCTAAAAAATAATAAATAAGTAAAATAAATAAATTTAGTTTTAAAAAAACCCCAAACAAACAAACAACCCAATCCAAAAATGGGCAGAAGACCTAAACAGACATTTCTCCAAAGAAGATATACAGATTGCCAACAAACACATGAAAGGATGCTCAACATCACTAATCATTAGAGAAATGCAAATCAAAACTACAATGAGGTATCACCTCACACCGGTCAGAATGGCCATCATCAAAAAATCTACAAACAATAAATGCTGGAGAGGGTGTGGAGAAAAGGGAACCCTCTTGCACTGTTGGTGGGAATGTAAACTGATACAGCCACTATGGAGAACAGCATGGAGGTTTCTCAAAAAAACTAAAAATAGAACTACCATATGACCCAGCAATCCCACTACTGGGCATATACCCTGAGAAAACTATAATTCAAAAAGAGTCATGTACCACAATGTTCACTGCAGCTCTATTTACAATAGCCAGGACATGGGAGCAACCTAAGTGTCCATCGATAGATGAATGGATAAAGAAGATGTGGCACATATATACAATGAAGTATTACTCATCCATAAAAAGAAACGAAACTGAGTTATTTGTAGTGAGGTGGATGGACCTAGAGACTGTCATACAGAGTGAAGGAAGTCAGAAAGAGAAAAACAAATACCATATGCTAACATATATATATGGAATCTAAAAAAAAAAAAAGTTTCTGAAGAACCTATGGGCATGACAGGAATAAAGACACAGATGTAGAGAATGGATTTGAGGACACGGGGAGGGGGAAGGGTAAGCTGGGGCGAAGTGAGAGAGTGGCATGGACATATATACACTACCAAATGTAAAACAGATAGCTAGTGGGAAGCAGCTGCATAGTGCAGGGAGATCAGCTGGGTGCTTTGTGACCACCTAGAGGGGTGGGATAGGGAGGGTGGGAGGGAGGGAGATGCAAGAGGGAGGAGATATGGGGATGTATGTATATGTATGGCTGATTCACTTTGTTATAAAGCAGAAACTAATGCACCATTGTAAAGCAATTATACTCCAATAAAGATGTTAAAAAAAATTAAAAAAAAAAAGAAATTTAGGGTCCAAATCAGAAGACCTAAAAACAGATTATCCTGGAGTATTTGGGTGGACCCGATGTCACCATAAGTATGTTTGTCTAGAAGCTGGAAAAGGCAAGGAAGTGATTCTTCCCCTAGAACCCTCAGAAAGGAGCACATCGCTACAACACCTTGATTTTAGCCCAGTGAAAGCTGCATCTGACTGCTGACCTCCTGAACTGTAAGACACTAAATTTGGTTCTAGGCATCTTCACCATAAGCTTCTTTGCCGTAGACATTTTTGCCACAGCATTTTCACTGCAAACATTTTTGCCAAATAAGTAATTTGCCATCAGGCGATTTAGCTCTAAAAAGTAAAATAATGAAAAATAAAAGAGAGACAGTGCATAAGACATAATGAAACATGAAAAGTGATGACAAAACTTAGAAGACTTTATTGCAAAATACAAAATATTTGAATCCATTGAAAATGTGTGTAGATGCAAGGCAATACTGCGCAAACAACTGATTTTATTTTGTGGGCTTTACAAAGCCCTTGTCTTCAAAGTCTTTCGTTCATCATATTATACGTTGTTTTGTTTTTTTCCTATTGACTTGTTTCATGCTTTCTCTTTTTCACTAAGATTTCATATTGCATTAAGCGAGGTGTCAGTTTCTGAACACTGGGGTGCATGTTTGTAACTGAGCTTTGTACTGCGTTGTGAAAGCCTCTACGCTATTGTGTGGTCTTGGCATACTGTCACGTGTCCCTTGAGAAACGTTTACTTCTATGGGAAACGTTGGTTCAACGCTGCACCTTTAAGGCCGTTGGTCTCTTTCTCTTCCAGGGTAGTGTGTTTCAAAATCAGAAACAAACTCATCATCATCGGTCAGCTCGATAAAGTCATCAGTAACTTCACTAACTGGAAGAAACGCTGCTGACACATTTCAACCGCTTGAAACCAAACTATCAACCAGTTATTTTATCTTTTACAGCAAAATCGCCTGATGGCCAATTAGTTAGGCGACGAACATGTTTGAGGTGCCAAGTTGGTAGTCATTCGTTCCAGCAACAACAGGAAACTAATACAGTCCCTGGAGGTGGACACCAGGCCTTTAATGACACCCCAGCTCCTACAAGATAAAAGCTCACAGTCCTAAGTAGCGTGTACAAAGCCCCACTCTACTTGTTTCTCCACGGTCTTTGGGGCAATGGTTCACTAACTGTTAATGGTAAAAAGAGATAACCTAGGGAGGTGCCAAGTGTGTCCTCTGTACCTCACAACCACAGCTCCTTCTGTTCCACCTTCCTGCCCCAACCGGCCACCTCCGATACACCCTGGATCCAGGTGTTTGAGATTTTATACATTTTTAAGAATAGTCTCTCCTGGGTCTTAACAGCATAGTTTGATAAACACACATCACACACAGATAATAAAGTACTGCTAACATCAAAATTAATCATTTAATCTTTTTTTTTTTTTTTTGCGTTACGCGGGCCTCTCACTGCTGTGGCCTCTCCCGTTGCGGAGCACAGGCTCCGGACGCGCAGGCTCAGCGGTCATGGCTCACGGGCCCAGCCGCTCCGCGGCATGTGGGATCTTCCCGGACCGGGCCACGAACCCGCGTCCCCTGCAATGGCAGGCGGACTCTCAACCACTGCGCCACCAGGGAAGCCCTAATCATTTAATCTTGACAATCGAACACCCTTCAGAATCTTCCCATGGATGGGTCATTATTATGAACATCAATGATCTCACCTCCCTGCAGATGAGGAGAAGTCAAAAAGACATTCCCTGAATCCTCACCCATAACCAGGAAGCTGCTCTCGTCTGTAAATACTGGACATCAGCTTATTTACCTAGACCATTTGTCTCTTCCTATAAAGGATGGTTTGGTTTCCCAGGGAGTAAAATGGGGCTCTTATCCACTTCAAAATATGGGTGAGGAAATTAGGAGAGATCATGCATAGAAAGCACTTAACAGCTTGTCTGAGTTAAAAGAGTAGCCCAATAAATGGTGGACATTACTATCATTTATAGAGTTTGCCCCCAAACATTTCAGTTACATAGTAGTTTCCACTGTTGAGATTATGGACAAACAGGAGTTACTTAATACACATTTATCTGCAATGGTTTTTATGTGGTCGGGGATTTATGGTTTTTCTCAGTGGTCTCTAAGCTCTCAGAAGCTTTGGATGTTCAAGCCAGCAAGTCATGGTGAGAAAATTTTGTGGCCTAAGGACATTCCAATCTGCTAGACAATAAGCAGCAGCTATGACAATTACAAATAGAAGTCTTAATTCTTCAACATTCGGGTAATTAAATTACTAAAGAGTAGGTTGACTTACTGCACTTTAATGCTTTGATTAGCTTCTATCTAAAGCACCACCTACTACAGATTGGGTCAGGTCCGGTATTTTACATATGTTATCCTTCTAACAACTCGAAGGGGTAGATATTGCAAGTGCCCCTTTAAAAATTTTGTTTCCAGTACTTGTATTTTTCCCCCCTCTGACCATAAAAGCAATTACGTGACTACTGAAGGACACCTGTAAATTATGGAGAAGTCTGGAAATTTTTCTACTTACTACCCGTTTACTATATAATCGTTAATCTTTTCACTTTGTGTTTTGACCAGCAAAGAGTTTCTCTTAAAAATATCCCGGTTAGTTTTCAATTGTTTATTATGCAAAATTTCAAATAGTCACAAAAAACAGATTAGTATAATGTGGTGCTGCTTTGCAAAGAATCTGTGGTGAAGGACCAGTTTATTTCCAATGCATCACAGAGACCCAAACTTTTGCAGAATACAATCAAAGATAATCACTAGAAAGATGGACCTAGGACCACCTTGGGCAATTACTAACATTTTACGAGTGCCCAAATCTCATGTGAAGGAAGCAGGGAAGGGGCAGACATAGGTTGTTCAAGGCTTGAAGCTGGGGAGGAGCGGAGTCGAAATTCAAACCCATCTGTCCGACTCCCAGGGGAAACAGCCATTTAACCAGGAGCACACATCCCCATATGCAAGGCTCCCCTCAGCCAGGATCTACCGCATTTAAGGGCTTTAGCAAGGGATGCTGATAAAAGAAACAAACGCAAACAACACCTTGAGAATTCAAGTGGGAGGAAATTTCTAAATTCTTGAGACTTCTTAAGTGTTACCCAATCTATGATACCGGCTTTTCTACAGGAAAGAACCCAGCAAAACACAAACACGTGGACATGCACAGAATGTTCTCACACATCCACCTTTGTCATTGTTTTCTCTTTCTTTCTCTCTCTTTTTTTTGTAGTTTTTCTCTTTCGCTCATAAGTATGGTCAGTTAGTGTCAGAGGTAAGCAGATGGCCGATCTCAGGTAAAGGGCCGTCCAGATGGGAACGGAGCTGGGATTAACAGTCTGGTTCAGCTGACCGACCTCCTTACCCGCAACGCGACATTTCTGGGTCCTGCCCTGAGCGCAGCCCCGCCCCGCCCCCTTCCCCCCCATCTATCCGTTCCCCATCGGGGTTTCACACCGGTATCAAACACACCCGGCCACAGTAAGACTGAGTTACAGTCACAACCTCCAAGACGGAGGTCCCTGCCGGTGGCTGGCCTCCACGGCACGCAGCTGCCAGGAAGGCAGGCCTGGGACCTGCTTCCAGCTCAGGCCACTGGGGAGGCCGTGCCAGACGGGGCTACGTTCAGGCGGCCCAGGAGAAGACTCTGTGGCCCGCAGAGGCGGCCTTTCCTGGAGCCCTGGATTCGGTTTTTCCTTTGTTCATTTTGAGACATTCGGAGTCGGGCCGCGCTGGAGTTTGGGCGGCGGCGCGGGGGTGGGAGAGAAGGAGCTAGAGTGTGTCCAGATTCAGGCAGGGGCAGCTTGGGCCCCTCCTTCCTGCCAGCGATGTCCAGGGCGCCGGGAGAGGCGAACGGCGTCCAGCGGCTCCTCCCGCTGCGCCAGCTCCACGCCCCGAGACTGCCCGGAATTCTCCCCTACCACCCCACACCCACTTCGGGCTCCCCGCGGACCCCGCCCGATCGGGGCAGCCCTGTAGCCCCTCAACCGATCCAGGTTCCCTGCGGATCCCAGCCGCTAGGGACACCCCCGTTTACCCCCAACCTATCGGGGTTCCCGTGGGCACCCCACCTACTCCGGGCTCCCCGCTGACACCCACCCGTGCGACAACGGTTCCGGCCGGCCTCTGGGTGGGTGGGGGGCCCAGGCCCCGCTTACCTGCCGGGGGCGTCGCTGCGCCGCAGCTACTGAGCAGTAACAGCAGCGGCAGCAGTAACAGAGGCGGCGGCCGCATGGCCCGGGGCTCTGGGCGCTGCGGCCTCAGCGGCACTCTGGGCGCGGCCCGGCCCCGGCGCGGGGTCGCCAAGCCGCTCACGTCGCCGCCTAGGTGGCCATGGCGAGCGCAGGGCGCTGGGGCCTGCCTCTTCCAGAGCGGCGGCGGCGGCGGCGGCGCGTCCCGGGCGGCAGGAGAGCCCGGCTCGGCCGCCGCGCCCAGGCCAGCCCCTCCCGGCGCCCGCGCCCCGCCCAGCGAGGCCGCCAAGTTCCTGCGCCCCGCCCGCCGCGGGGATTTTCCCGGCGCCCCCCATTCGCGCCGGCGCTCCCGGGAACCGCGGCCCGGGGCCTCCCGGCCCCCCCACCCCACCCCGTCTACCCGCGGCCGAAGCGCCCAGCGCGGCCCGATCCCGACCTCTGCGGCCGCCCGAGCTGGGGTCTCCCGAAGCGAGGCCTGGGCCTGGCACAGAGGACGGGGTGGGGGGGGGGGGGAGAGGGAACCCTGCCAGACGCCACCTTCGGGGGCCTTGCGACCCCCTCGAAACCCAAGGCCCTCGGTGGGCCTCGCGCGGAGCCCTCCATCCTCACCCCACCCCGTCTTCTCCCACTGCTCCCTGATTCCAGGGGTTGCACAGTTGGAGCATTCCTCCCTTGAGCTGAAGCTTTTGCTTGCTTATTAGTCACTAAAGTACCTACTCAGCTTTGAACCCTTTTTTGAAAATAGGTTTTAAGGGTATAGTGGATTGAAAGAGCCTGCGAGAAGGAAGGAGTGGGGCTTCGGGGCTAATGGGCGCCCAGTATCGCGGAGGGGGAGAGAAATGTCCTACATTTCAAAACGGCCTGTGGGTTTGGCCCAGTTTCAGTCTGTGAAGGAGTGTATGAGGAAGTAACCGCAGGCGCTGGGGCTGCGGGGGTGTGTGTGGGAGGCCTGCCCTCAGGCCGAGTCTGCGCTGTTTCCAGTTTGATGCCAGCAAGGATTTGAGTCTCTGCTGTTCTCCCAGGATGAGCCATAAAGCAAGTTCAGCAGGGAAGGAAGGGGGGCAAAAAAGGGAGGGAGTTGTGGGGATGGGACGGGGCGGGGAGACCAAGAGTGAAGGAAGAGGGTTGTCGGTCCCGCTGGGGGGCCCTCCTGGGCTAGTTGGCCACGTAGTGTTTGGCAACATCCAGCTTTACTTTTGGACTTTCTGCATTTTATTTCCTTACTGTAGAACTCTTTGGAGTTCTACAGCCACTGTTGCTCACACATGTGATGAAATATCTAGCAGTATTTGAATGGTACTTTGAGTGAGTTTTTTAAGACAAAGGCATCTTCGTATGTTGTGAAAAAAAGCAGAGTCCTTGCAAAAATGACGTATTGAGAAAGACTGGAGGGAATATGCCTAAACGCCGATGTGAAATAGGGTGTGGGATTATGAATGGTAACAGGTTTTGTTTGTTTGTTTGTTCAATGCTTGTCTCTTTTTCCCCCAATGGGCATATTTTACTTTTATAATCAGGAAAAAAAAAAAGTCAAGTTAAAGAAAAGGACACAAGTTCATGTGTCTCAGCCCAGGCTAGGGAGGGCTTATGATCTCCCTTGATGTAGAATTCTCAGGGGCAGCGGCAATGAAGCCTGTGGTCCTCGAGGGGTACCTGAAAACCCCCAGAGTATTTCTCCTCAGCTGGAGAATCTCCTTCCAGAGCTCTTCTCTGCTAAAATGTAGGGGGTTTACATTTTCCTTACAGTTCCTGGCAGAGTACTAAAAGGAGCCCTTCCCAGTTTGCCACTTGGGTGGGCATCCTGCGGTCACCTCAGGCAGAGTATCCCCAAAGCAAGTAACTGTCCCCCGATTCCAGGGCAGCTCTCCATAGAAAGGCCACTTCTCTCTGTGGTTGGCCTTTCCTTTTCCTCTTCCTCCTGGCTGAGAGACTGTGAAGTCGTGGATAGATGACTCTGCTTTCTACGGAATCCTCAGTCTGAAGAGAACAGGAAGACAGTCTTACTGGCATTTTTGATGAAGGATGTCTAGCACCCACTGCCCTTTGTCTGGTTCCATCTATCCCCCTCAGAGCCCATGCAGTAGCTCCGTTTATTGCAAATAATCTTTGTAAGTGGGTTCCCTTCTGTAACTGCTCCCCTTTGGAGGCAGATTCACTGAGAAACCACTGAAAGCTTACACCTCAGTAAAAGTGTGAAAGGGACTCTCCTTAACACAACCTCTTCCACGGCCATGGAAGGGGCTCCCCACACTGTGTTCACATGGTCATATGCTTTTGTGAAATCTGCCAAGTAAGAGATTTTAACCACAGTCATTCAGACCTCTGTCTCTTTCCTCTTCGACTTCTCCTTTAACACACTTCTCCTGTATGGCTGTGTTGGGGTGACTCTGGTGTTTTCGAGAAATGTCTTGACATGATATAGCAACAGCAGACTGTGAAGTTAAAAGACACTTTTCTAAATTGTCAATAAGAAGAAACATTTTGATAAATCATTCTAGAGGAAAGTTTGAATTAACTTTCTATTCTTTCTCTACAGCATATTTTATGTATTTTTAAATTTATTAATATTATTTTATTTTATTTTATTTTCTTGGCTGTGCTGAGTGGCTTGTAAGACCTTAGTTCCTGGACCAAGGATCAAACCCATGCCCCCTGCAACAGAAGTACAGAGTCCTAGCCACTGGCCTGCCAGGGAATTCCCTAGAGCAGATTTGAAAAGGTTGTATGTAGACGCAAAGATTACACAATCAAATATGTAGGTAAAGAATATTAGAGAGGTTTGTCAGGCAGTGAGCTAAGACAAATATTTTATTTTTCTGAATTTTGCAATGTTAGTGGTATTGGGCAGCTTTTAAAAATTTGTAACTTGTGATTTATTTTCTCATTCTAAGTGAATACTTTTATTTTTTAATTTTTTTGCGGTACGTGGGCCTCTCACTGTTGTGGCCTCTCCCGTTGTGTAGCACAGGCTCCAGACGCACAGGCTCAGCGGCCACGGCTCACGGGCCCAGCCGCTCCGCGGCATGTGGGATCTTCCCGGACCGGGGCACGAACCTGTGTCCCCTGCATCGGCAGGCGGACTCTCAACCACTGCGCCACCAGGGAAGCCCTAAATGAATACTTTTGTATCTAATTTTATGCTCTTAATTGTGTAGTCTTTTACAAATTTATATAAACATAAACTTAAGCCTTACAAAACCTGAATCACCCCATTCCTTTCCGTTAATTTGCTGCCTTCTGACTAGTTGATCTTCATGCAAATAATCTAGAGATGCTCCCCTCCCCTTCCTCAGGAGGGTGGATGAGGGGTGGAGAAAGAAGCCAACATTGGTTGATGGCCAGGGGTACTTCTGCATGTGTTACACCACTCAGCCCTCACACTTAGGGCCCTCATGACTGCTGTTTCACAGATGAGGAGACCCAGGCTCAGAGCATTTAGTAACTCGCCCTGCGGTGGATTTGTAGGGTATCAATTTAGCTAAGTCATAACTGCATTTCCTAGAATTCCCTTCTTGCATAGTTCTGAGTTAGCATGGGCCAAGGGTTTTTTTTTTTTTTTTTACAGGATTTGGAAGGTAGAAGTGAAGGTGCAGGGGCTTCCCTGGTGGCACAGTGGTTAAGAATCCACCTGCCAATGCAGGGGACACGGGTTCAAGCCCTGGTCTGGGAAGATCCCACATGCCGCAGAGCAACTAAGCCCGTGTGCCACAACTACTGAGCCTACGTGCCACAACTACTGAAGCCCGTGTGCCTAGAGCCTGTGCTCTGCAACAAGAGAAGCCACCGCAATGAGAAGCCCGTGCACCGCAACGAAGAGTAGCCCCAGCTCGCTGCAACTAGAGAAAGCCTGCACGCAGCAGACCCAACGCAGCCAAAAATAAATAAGAGAAATTAAAAAAAAAAAAAGAAGTGAAGGTGCAGCCACATTCCTCTACTCTCGGGAGACTGGGGCAGGGAGTGGGACATTGCTGCAATTCACAACACTGTGGCTTATCTGCTCGCAGCCTGGAGGGCGGGGACGCAGCCAGGCCTGAGACTCCTCCAGCACCTGCCAGATCCTCTGCTACAGCTTCCCTGTCTCCTGGGCCAGGTGCATGTTTAGCTCCCCGGCAAAGGACACCAGCTTTTCCTGCAGGACACCTTGCTGGAGGCTTGGAGGTGGTGAGAGACTCACGGTTCCGGCTTGTCCCTGCATCCCCTTCCGCTCGTCCACCTTCTCTTCCCCACCTCCTGCCCTGAGAACTTCAGGCTCCAGCACCAGCCATAGAAAAAAAGGGTCTCACATAGACTGTGTAGCCGACTCCCATGATTTCTTAGGGTCAAATCCCTATCTCTCACACACACACACACACACACACACACACACACACACACACACAAATTCCAGAGTGGTTCTGCTTCTCTGATCAAAATCTGACTGATCATACCCCAAACTGCACAGCTGATACATGGTGTGGTGAGCTCCTAGCCAGCCCTGTCTAGCGCCAAAGCCCCTTGCAACTCACGCCAAACTTCTTATCTTGACATTTCTGTTTCCCCCTAAAATCAGGCCCGGCTTTGCCCGCCCCATCATACTTTCTGAGGCTCTCCAACAGGACCCTGCTGTTCCATCTGTGAGTCTTTAAGGATTTTTTAAATCGAAGTATAGTTGATTTACAATATTGTGTTAGTTTCAGGTGTACAGCAAAGTGATTCAGATATATATATATATATATATATATATATATATATATATATATATATAGTGTGTATATATATTCTTTTTTTCTATTCTTTTCCATTATAGGTTATTACAAGATATCGAATATAGTTCTCAGTGCTATACAGTAAATCCTTTCTGTTTATCTGTTGTCTGTATGGTAGTGTATATCTGTTAATCCCACTCTCCTAATTTATCCCCCCACCATCCATGAGTCTTTGAAGATGTACTTCACGAAAGCCATGAATGTGCTAGTTCTTTTCTGATGCAGTTCACCCCACCCATATACCCCTCTTCCTTCCTTCACCTCTCACCACTCCCCCACTCCCCAAACCCACAATCTCAATTCTAAAACTCCATTTCTTGTCTGAACTTCCACTTCCCGAGAATTGTGTCGCTGTCCCAGATTACCATCTTCTGCTGTTCAACACCATCTCATGTCACCGTTGATCTCTGCTGAGATGGGCGCCCCCAAAGTGTAGGTAGATGAGTGACCCCCATCGATTCAAACAGAGCAGCAAGAGCTCTGAACCCAAAATAGGCCCTGAGCATTGCTAAGTGGGGCCTTGATGGGGTGTTCTAAGAAATTCGAGCAGCAAGGTCGGAGGGACTGGCATATAAGTCAAAGGACACATTCACCGCAGGTCTCTAGGGACAGGGTCCTGTCTCCTCACTGTGTCTATCACAGGCCATACCGCCCTCCTTTCAATTCCATGCAAGTGTTGCATTTGTGCTTCCCCAGTGGGGCACCGTAAAGCCCCATTCAAAAAATCATACTATTTTCTCCTCTAGTCCTCCCTATGAAGGACCCTTGCAAGAGTAACTATTTCAAAACATGACATTCTGCATTTCATTCCTCTGTAAAACAGGGGATGGTTAATATCCAGAAGTACGGCAGGGAGAAGAGAGAGAGTAGGCAGAGAGAAGGAAATTTACAGGTCCTTTTAACCCCTATAGAAACAGACACTATGGCTACATGTTAGGTAAATACCAAAGCTTTAATATTCCTGCCCCTGGCGAGTCCCCTGGGAAAGCCCCTAGAGTTCCAGGGAAGGGGCCCAGGGCTTCAGGAAGCTGCCAGTGGGAACTGCCAGGGGCAGGCGGGAGGTGTCTTCACGGGTCCTCAGGGCAGGATTTGTGTGATTAATTCAGAGGAACTCAAAAGGAGTCCTGTTTTCTGTAGAGATTAAGATCATATCATTATCCTTCTGGGTTTAAATTTGCCATCTGGGTCCTGTAGACTTCCAGGAAAAACCTGGCAGGTTGTACATGAGTAAGAGTGGTTCATTAACAGACAGACTCAGACTAGGCAGTAGCTCAGTGCAGCTGGGAAGTGGCAGGCAGAGCTTCTGATGAGTCACCACAAGCACCATTAGCAAAGCGGGAGTCAAGCCTACACCCTCCTGTAAGAGACCCTGCCCTAGGTCATCCCTCCACCTCATTATAAGCCTATGAGGTCAGGGCAGTGATTGTTTTGCTCAGCACCCTTGGTATATCTGGGGACTTCTCAGCCTTATGAGTTCTCCCCCTTCCAGAAAACTCCAGGTCCCAGCCTCCCTCACAGCCCTGTTACTTAGCCTGAGTCAAGCCTCCATCACTAGACACCTTCTCTGAGCCAAAAATCATGAAAAATTTCACCTCCAAGAACCACCAGGAGTTCCCTCTCAGACTCCGGTTCTTCAGTAATTTCTCATGAGGGAAATTAGTCCCATATAATCAAAAGAATTTTATGTTACGTATCTTAAAAGTTAAAAACACGTATTATTCCACCTAGCTGGCCTATAACTGAGTCACCAAAAGGTTTTGTTCTTTACTTTATTCTTACTTATTTTAGAATTCATTATTTCACACTCATAAATGCTTATTGTCCTTGTAATACATCTTTTGGGAAAAAAGACTAAAAAAAAAGAAAAAAGGAAAAGAGGCTTTTAAAACACAAATTGCTAAAAGGACTCTTTTGCCCAAATTTTAATAATCACAGCCTCCTTAAAATTGCTTGCCAAAGGTAAATACAGATTTTGAAAGACTTCCACAAATAATAAAAGACTTCAGAGTGAGTAAACAATTTATTCCAACTGATATTTATAAACTAGTGAGTTTTGTATTTTGCCTGGTGTTTGACTAAAGTTTTAGAATGAAAACTAAAAAAAACAAAACAAAACGAACATATTATTCTAACTCTTTTTCTTTGCAAGCATTTATAGAATATCCTTTCAGATATATTCTTTTCCTTGTTTACTGAGATTTCCCTTGTTTTAAAACATATACTTGAATTTTTTTTCAAACATCATTCTAATTTGATTACTGTTACTCTTTGTGTTTGGAACATGTGTACTGGAACCTCTTGTCAGATGTATACTGTATGTTTGTTTGTCTGGGAGAAACAAGGATCATCCTTCCCTGTGTGTGTGTTTGGAGGGGTGTTATGGACTGAATGTCCTCCCCAAATTCATATGTCAAAGCCCTAGCCCACGCCCCCCCCCCCCCGCCCCCTGTGATGGAATTTGGAGGTGGGGCCTTTGGAAACTAATTAGGGTTAGATGAGGTCATGAGGACATGGCCCCCCTGATGGGATTAGCGACTTTTCTGCAAGCCAGTGTCAACCTAAATAAACCTAGGAGTCAATAATCCAGCAAAAAGTGTTTATTTGGGATCAAAGACTGGCAATTCAGAGCATACAGATTCCCGCTAGAGACTGAAAGTCAAGGACTTTTAAAGGCAAAGAAGGAAGATTGCATTACAAAGAAGTTTAATTAGAAGTGGAGGCAGAAGCTAGTCTTGGCTAAACAAGTAAGAGTTCTCCACTGTGACAAGTTTCAGGTGTTCTTGCAGAGTCGTTAGCATATTTATATTGTTTGCCCAATTCAAAAGTTTATGGTTCCACCTTGTGAGGATGTGTGTAAAGGCCAACCTCCTTAATGGCCTCCTGCCTCCATTAAAAAACCCCTTGACGGGCTTCCCTGGTGGCGCAGTGGTTGAGAGTCTGCCTGCCGATGCAGGGGACACGGGTTCGAGCCCCGGTCCGGGAAGATCCCACATGCCGCGGAGCGGCTGGGCCCGTGAGCCATGGCCGCTGGGCCTGCGCGTCCGGAGCCTGTGCTACACAACGGGAGAGGCCACAACAGTGAGAGGCCCGTGTACCGCAAAAAAAAAAAAAAAAAAAAAAAAAACCCTTGACATAAATAACTCCATGTTGTTTCACATTTCACACCTGGAAGAGAGCTCTAACCAGAACCTGACCATGCTGGCACCCTGGTCACAGACTTCCAGCCCCATAACTGTGAGAAAATAATTTCAGTTGTTTAAACCACCCAGTCTATGGTATTTTGTTATGGCATCCCGAGCTAAGACAAGGGGTCTTGATCTCTGGCTATGACAATGTGTATAAGAAAGCTCATAAAACAGGTGTTAGGAACTGAACTGAATAAGTCGCCTGGCCTCAGTCTGAGGGATGATCCTCTCACTTTATGGAGATATTGTTTACGGAATAGCAAGAGTCACATTTTGAAAAGTCTGTGCTTGTACTGTCAGAACATAATCTCCCCGCATAACTAAGTCCCGGATAATGCAGTTCCTGTTTTACGGTCACTCAGAAGTTGCTAGTCAGCATTGCTGATGGCAGAACCATATTGCCACATGGCAGGGGTACAATTCCACCCACAAGTAAAGAAATTTGATGTTTTAAACCACCTGAAAAGCCTTACTGGGAGCAAATTAATGACTTCTCTGGGGCTTTGTGAATTGTTGAGACAAATCTGGGGGCCTTCATTCCTTCCATCAAAGATTCCCAGTGATGCTCAGACCCAGGCTGGGAACCCTCAGCTCTCAGATGGTTGAACCAAGGGACCCTCCTGTCTGTGTGCCCTGTGGAGGCCTGCCTGGGACCCCCTCTTCTTGGGGGCTTCATGAATTTCCCATTGCTGCTGTAACAAATTATCACAAACTTTATGGCTTAAAATAAAAATATATTATTTTGGGCTTCCCTGGTGGTGCAGTGGTTAAGAATCTGCCAGCCAATGAAGGGGACATGGGTTCGAGCCCTGGTCCGGGAAGATCCCACATGCCATGGAGCAACTAAGCCTGTGCGCCACAACTACTGAGCCTGCGCTCTAGGGCCCGTGAGCCACAGCTACTGAAGCCTGCACGTCTAGAGTCCATGCTCTGCAACAAGAGAAGCCACTGCAATGAGAAGCCCGTGCACCGCAAGGAGGAGTAGCCCCCGCTTGCTGCAACTAAAGAAAACCCGGAGATAGCCTCATCCACCTGAGGGCAGAGAGCAGAAGCAACAAGAACTATAATCCTGCAGCCTGTGGAACAAAAACCACATTCACAGAAAGGTAGACAAGATGAAAAGGAGAAGGCTATGTACCAGATGAAGGAACAAGATAAAACCCCAGAAAAACAACTAAATGAAGTGGAGATAGGCAACCTTCCAGAAAAAGAATTCAGAATAATGATAGTGAAGATGATCCAGGACCTAGGAAAAGGATGGAGGCAAAGATCGAGAAGATGCAAGAAATGTTTAACAAAGATCTAGAAGAATTAAAGAACTAACAAACAGAGATGAACAATACAAAAACTGAAATGAAAAATACACTAGAAGGAATCAATAGCAGAATAACTGAGGCAGAAGAACGGATAAGTGACCTGGAAGACAGAATGGTGGAATTTACTGCTGTGGAAAAGAATAAAGAAAAAAGAAAAGAAATGAAGTCAGCCTAAGGGACCTCTGGGACAACATTAAACGCAACAACATTCGCATTATAGGGGTCCCAGAAGGAGAACAGAGAGAGAAAGGACCCGAGAAAATATTTGAAGAGATTATAGTCGAAAACTTCCGTAACATGGGAAAGGAAATAGCCACCCAAGTCCAGGAATTGCAGAGAATCCGATACAGGATAAACCCAAGGAGAAACAGGGCGAGACACATAGTAATCAAATTGGCAAAAATTAAAGAAAAACTCTTGAGAGCAGCAAGGGAAAAATGACAAATAACATACAAGGAAACTCCCATAAGGTTAAGAGCTGATTTCTCAGCAGAAACTCTACAAGCTAGAAGGGAGTGGCATGATATACTTAAAGTGATGAAAGGGAAGAATCTACAACCAAGATGACTCTACCTGGCAAGGATCTCATTCAGATTTGATGGAGAAATCAAAAGCTTTACAGACAAACAAAAGCTAAGAGAATTCAGCACCACCAAACCAGCTCTACAACAACTGCTAAGGGAAATTCTCTAAGTGGGAAATACAAGAGAAGAAGAGGACCTACAAAAACAAACCCAAAACAATTAAGAAAATGGTAATAGAAACATACATATTGATAATTACCTTAAACATGAATGGATTAAATGCTCCAACCAAAAGACACAGGCTCGCTGAATGGATACAAAAACAAGACACATGCTGTCTACAAGAGACCCACTTCAGACTTAGGGACACATACAGACTGAAAGTGAGGGGATGGAAAAAGATATTCCATGCAAATGGAATTCAAAAGAAAGCTGGAGTAGCAATACTCATATCAAATAAAATAGACTTTAAAATAAAGAATGTTACAAGAGGCAAGGAAGGACACTACATAATGATCAACGGATCAGTCCAAGAAGAAGAGATAACAATATAAATATATATGCACCCAACATAGAAGCACCTCAATACATAAGACAACTGTTAACAGCTATAGAAGAGGAAATTGACAGTAATACAATAATAGTGGGGGACTTTAACACCTCACTTACACCAATGGACAGATCTTCCAAACAGAAAATTAATAAGGAAACACAAGCTTTATATGACACAATAGACCAGATAGATTTAATTGATATTTATAGGACATTCCATCCAAAAACAGCAGATTACACTTTCTTCTCAAGTGCACACAGAACTTTCTCCAGGATAGATAACATCTTGGGTCACAAATCAAGCCTCAGTAATTTTAAGAAAATTGAAATCATATCAAGTATCTTTTCTGACCACAATGCTATGAGATTAGAAATCAATTACAAAGAAGAAAACGTAAAAAACACAAACACATAGAGGCTAAACAATACGGTACTAAATAACCAAGAGATCACTGAAGAAATCAAAGAGGAAATAAAAAAAATACCTAGAGACAAATGACAATGAAAACACGATGACCCAAAACCTATGGGATGCAGCAACAACAGTTCTAAGAGGGAAGTCTATAGCAATACAAGCCTACCTCAAGAAACAAGAAAAATCTCAAATAAATAATCTAAACTTACACCTAAAGGAACTAGAGAAAGAAGAACAAACAAAACCCAAAGTTAGCAGAAGGAAAGAAATCATAAAAATCAGAGCAGAAATAAATGAAATAGAAACAAAGAAAACAATATCAAAGATCAATAAAACTGAAAGCTGATTCTTTGAGAAGATAAACAAAATTAATAAAACATTAGCCAGACTCACCAAGAAAAAGAGGTAGAGGACTCAGGTCAATAAAGTTAGAAATGAAAAAGGAGAAATTACAACAGACACCGCAGAAATACAAAGCATCCTAAGAGACTACTACAAGCAACTCTATGCCAATAAAATGGACAACCTGGAGGAAAGGGACAAATTCTTAGAAAAGTATAGCCCTCCAAGACTGAACCAGGAAGAAATAGAAAATATGAACAGACCAATCACAAGTAATGAAATTGAAACTGTGATTAAAAAATCTTCCAACAAACAAAAGTCCAGGACCAAATGGCTTCACAGGTGAATTCTATCAAATATTTAGAGAAGAGCTAACGCCCATCCTTCTCAAACTCTTCCAAAAAATTGTAGAGGAAGGAAGACTCCCAAACTCATTCTATGAGGCCACCATCACCCTGATACCAAAACCAGACAAAGATACTACACACACACAAAAAATTACAGACCAATATCACTGATGAATATAGATGCAAAAATCCTCAAAAAAATACTAGCAAACAGAATCCAACAGCACATTAAAAGTATCATACACCATGATCAAGTGGGATTTATCCCTGGGATGCAAGGATTCTTCAATAAATGCAAATCAATCAATGTGATACACCATATTAACAAATTGAAGAATGAAAACCATATGATCATCTCAATAGATGCAGAAAAAGCTTTTGAGAAAATTCAACACCAATTTATGATAAAAACTCTCCAGAAAGTGGGCATAGAGGGAACCTACCTCAACATCATAAAGGCCATATATGACAAACCCACAGCAAACATCATTCTCAATGGTGAAAAACTGAAAGCATTTCCTCTGAGAGCAGGAACAAGACAAGGCTGCCCACTCTCACCGCTTTTATTCAACATAGCTTTGGAAGTCCTAGCCACGCCAATCAGAGAAGAAAAAGAAATAAAAGGAATCCAAATTGGAAAAGAAGAAGTAATACTGTCACTGTTTGCAGATGACATGATACTATAAATAGAGAATCCTAAAGATGCTACCAGAAAACTACTAGAGCTAATCAATGAATTTGGTAAAGTTGCAGGATACAAAATTAATGCACAGAAATCTCTTGCATTCCTATACACTAATGATGAAAAATCTGAAAGAGAAATTAAGGAAACACTCCCATTTACCATTGCAACAAGAAGAATAAAATACCTAGGAATAAACCTACCTAGGGAGACAAAAGACCTTATGCATAAAAGTATAAGACACTGATGAAAGAAATTAAAGATGGTACCAACAGATGGAGAGATATACCATGTTCTTGGATTGAAAGAATCAATATTGTGAAAATGACTATACTACCCAAAGAAATCTACAGATTCAATGCAATCCCTATCAAATTACTGATGGCATTTTGTACAGAACTAGAACAAAAAATCTTAAAATTTGTATGGAGACACAAAAGACCCCGAATAGCCAAAGCAGTCTTGAGGGAAGAAAACGGAGCTGGAGGAATCAGACTCCCTGACTTCAGACTATACTACGAAGCTACAGTAATCAAGACAATATGGTACTGGCACAAAAACAGAAATATAGATCAATGGAACAGGAGAGAAAGCCCAGAGATAAACCCACACACCTATGGTCAACTAATCTATGACAAAGGAGGCAAGGATATACAATGGAGAAAAGACAGTGTCTTCAATTAGTGGTGCTGGGAAAACTGGACAACTACATGTAAAACAATGAAATTAGAACACTCCCTAATGCCATACACAAAAATAAACTCCAAATGGATTAGAGACCTAAATGTAAGACCGGACACTATAAAACTCTTAGAGGAAAACATAGGAAGAACACTCTTTGACATAAATCACAGCAAGATCTTTTTTGATCCACCTCCTAGAGTAATGGAAATAAAACCAAAAATAAACAAATGGGACCTAAGGAAACTTCAAAGCTTTTGCACTGCAAAGGAAACCATAAACAAGACCAAAAGACAGCCTTCAGAATGGGAGAAAATATTTGCAAACGAATCAACGGACAAAGGATTAATCTCCAAAATATATAAACAGCTCATGCAGATCAATATTAAAAAAACAAACAACCCAATCCAAAAATGGGCAGAAGACCTAAATAGGCATTTCTCCAAAGAAGACATACAGATGGCCAAGAAGCACATGAAAAGCTGCTCAACATCACTAATTATTAGAGAAATGCAAATCAAAAGTACAATGAGGTATCACCTCACACCAGTTAGAATGGGCATCATCAGAAAATCTACAAACAACAAATGCTGGAGAGGGTGTGAAGAAAAGGGAACCCTCTTGCACTGTTGGTGGGAATGTAAATTGATACAGCCACTATGGAGAACAGTATGGAGGTTCCTCAGAAAAACTAAAAATAGAATTATCATATGACCCAGCAATCCCACTACTGGGCATATACCCAGAGAAAACCATAATTCAAAAAGACACATGGGGCTACCCTGGTGGCACAGTGGTTGAGAGTCCACCTGCCGATGCAGGGGACACAGCTTTGTGCCCTGGTCTGGGAGGATCCCACATGCCGCAGAGCAGCTAGGCCCGTGAGCCATGACCGCTGAGCCTGCGCGTCCAGAGTCTGTGCTCCGTAATGGGAGAGGCCACAACAGTGAGAGGGCTGTGTACCACAAAAAAAAAAAAAAAAGACACATGCACCCCAATGTTCATTGCAGCACTATTTACAATAGCCAGGTCATGGAAGCAACCTAGATGCCCATCGACAGATGAATGGATATAGAAGATGTGGTACATATATACAGTGGAATATTACTCCGCCATAACAAGGAATGTAATTGGGTCATTTGTAGAGACGTGGATGGATCTAGAGACTGTAGTACAGAGTGAAGTAAGTCAGTCAGAAAGAGAAAAACAAATATCGTATATTAATGCATATATGTGGAACCTAGAAAAATGGTACAGATGAATGGGTTTGCAGGGCAGAAATTGAGACACAGATGTAGAGAACAGAAGTATGGACACCAAGGGGGGAAAGCAGTGGGGGTGGGGCGGTGGGTGGTGGTGTGATGAATTGGGAGATTGGGATTGACATGTATACACTAATATGTATAGAATGGATAACTAATAAGAAGCTGCTGTATAAAAAAAAATAAAATAAAATTCAAAAACCAAAAAACCCACATGCAGCAATGAAGAAAAAAATTATATTTATATATATATTATATATAATTATATATATATAAATATAAATATATATATATATATATATTTATTTATTTATTTATTTTCTTACAGTCTAGAGGCCAGAATTCCAAAATAGGTTGACAGGGCTGCCTTACTTCTGGAGGCTCTAGGGGAGAATCTGTGTCCTTGCCTTTTCCTGCTTGTAGAGTCTGCCTGAATTCCTTGACTTGTGGACGCTTCCTCTTCTTTAAAGCCGACAATGTAGTGCCTTCAACCTTTCTTTCTCCAATCTCTGCTTCTGTCATCACATCTCTTTTTCTTTTTTTAAAATTTGCGGGAGTTCCCTGGTGGTCTAGTGTTTAGGATTCCGGGCTTTCACTGCTGGGGCCTGATTCAATCCCTGGTCAGGGAACTGAGAGATCCCACAAGCCTTGCCGTGTGGCCAAATATTGAAAAATTTCTTTTTCATAAAAAAATAAATTTGAGATATAATTAATATATAACATTATATTAGTTTCAGGTGTACCACATAATATTCAATATTTGTATATATTGCAAAATGATCTCTACAGTAAGTCTAGTTAACATCCATCACCACACAGAGTTACAAAATTTTTTTCATTGTAATGAGAAGTTTTAAGGTCTGCTCTCTTAGCAACTTTCAAGTCTGCAATACAGTATTATTAACTATAGTCACCATGCTGTACATTATATAATCAGGACTTAATTATTTTATAACTGGATGTTTGTACCTTCTGACCACCTTCACAAATTTCACCCCACCCCCTGCCTCTGAAAACCACCAATCTGTTCTCTGTATTTATGAGTTCAGCTTTTTCTTTCTTTCTTCCTTTTTTCCTTTTTTTCTTTTTAGATTCCATATATATGTGAGATCATATGGTAATTGTCTTTCTCTGTTTGACTTATTTCACTTAACATCATACCCTCAAGGCCCATCCTTGTCACACATGGCAGGATTTCCTTCTTTTTTCATGGCTGAATAATATTCCGTTGTATATATACTGCAGTTTTCCTTATCCATTCATCCATCAATGGACACATCTTCTTTTCTGACACTCCTGCCCCCTCTATCCCTTATAAGGACCCTTATGATTACGTTGGGCCCACATATATAACGGAGGAAAATCTCCCCATCTCAAGATCTTTAATCTAATCACTCCTGCAAAGTCCATCTTGTCAAGTAAGGTAACATATTCACAGGTTGTGGGGATTAGAATGTGGACACTTTCGGGGGCCATTACTGAACACACCAGAGGAGCTGCACGGAATGACACCAGACAGGTGGGTAGCTGCTCTTAGCACCTCTGCTTTGGGCTCTTGCGCCAATTCAGCCTTGCACGCCCCCTCACCTAGCACACCCACACCTCTAAATCCTGGCATCCCCAGGCTGGCCACTACACCACACTCCCTCTCTCTCAAAATCTGAAAGCTGTGGACCTTGCAGGACTCTGCCTCCTAAGACTGGCGTTCACCCTCTTCTTGTTAAACTCAGTGCACCGTTAACTTGGTGGGTGTAAAAGCCTACCTTAAAACAAGAAGGGATAGAAGAATTAGCTTAGTTTTCTAGAGCTTGGGGTTACAGCAGGTGAGAGTGGAAAGGATTGGCTGCATTTCTCCAGTAATCTGTATACACTCATTTGTGAAATAGGCTATGACTTTCTGTTTGCAAAAGAGCATTCATTGGGCCATGATGTGGGTAGTGCTGGCCAGTCATTAAGTCTACAGTAAGTCCCCTACCTACGGACCTTCAAGTTGCAAACTTTCAAAGATGCGAATGTGCATTCGCATGTCCAATCACGTAAGTTCATGTGTCTGGTGTACCTTGTCATGTGCGTGCCTCCTCTACAAGTGGTTGTGCTTTGTGTACTTTACAGTACTGTATAGTGTACAGTAGTACAGTATCTTTGTTTCAAGCCCAGGATGTCTGGAAGCAAGAGTAAATGCAGTGGGTATACAGCCAACTGTGTTATTTGGGTACCTAGGCTAACTTTGTTGGACTTACGAACAAATTGGACTTAAAAATGTGCTCTCGGAATGGAACTCGTTCGTATGTAGGGGACTTACTGTACTGGTATGGAAGAGAAAGCGTTACTGGGAACAACAGGCTTCTTCATTTATCTCCTTCCTCAACACTAACAATTCTTTCTGGGTACACATTCCCCTTAAAAAGGCTTGTGCCAGAGTTGAGACTTCCAGGAAAAGCTGGTGTTTGATGTAATAATGCGTCACCTGGATCAGCATATTGGCTTAGCTTGGGCAGGACCTATGAAACATCAGCTGATTTCTAGAACTCAATAAGAAAAAAAAAATTCCATACCTCGTTCTGTAGAATTTTAAGGCAGCCTAGAATAATAAATACACTATATGGTGGTGTAGACTATTTTATATATGGTAGTGTGCATCTGTTAATCCCATGCTCCCAAAGTATCCCTCCTCCATATGCAAGTATTTTTTTTTCTTTATAAATTTATTTGTTTTTGGCTGCATTGGGTCTTCGTTTGCTGCACACAGGCTTTCTCTAGTTGCAGCGAGTGGGGCCTGCTCTTCATTGTGGTGTGCGGGCTTCTCATTGCGGTGGCTTCTCTTGTTGCAGAGCACGGGCTTTAGGCGTGTGGGCTTCAGTAGTTGTGGCATGAAGGCTCAGTAGTTGTGGCGCACAGGCTTAGTTGTTCCGCGGTATGTGGGATCTTCCCGGACCAGGGCTCGAACCTGTGTCCCCTGCATTGGCAGGCAGATTCTTAACCACTGTGCCACCAGGAGGTACAATGAAATCTTTTATGTTTAAAACGTGGTTTTTGAGTAACTATTACTGGATTCATTTTATATACAGTGTATATTTTGGATAATTTTAGATTTACAGAAAAGATGCAAAGATAGTACAGAGTATTCTGTATGCCACTTATCCTGTTTTCAGTTTCTCCTAAGGTTAAGATCTTACATTTGTCAAAACCCAGAAACCAAACTGACACCTTAATATTAACTAAACCCCAGACTTTATTTGGATTTCTCCAGTTTCCACATTAATGTTCTTTTTCTGTTCCTGGAGTCAAGTCCAGGGTACCACCTTACATTACACTGGATTCGTTTTGAACTGGCAGATATAGGATTACAAAAAGTGTAGAGTTAGTTATATGGTTTCTTGTTGGTACCATTGAAATCTGGGCACTTTTCGTTTTGAGTTTTGTTTGCTTTTTGAAAATAAACTAGATCATAAAGACAAACACCTGGATTTGTCCCTTACAAGCAAGCGTTTGCTAAGGGGGAAAACTTTAAATTTCTTGATAATTTCAACATGCCTTACTTAAAAATTGTGCACAATGAAGAAACTTTGGAGGTGATGGATATCCGTTATTTTGATTGTGGTGATGGTTTCACATATGTAAAAACACATCCAAAGGTATATTTCAAATGTGTACAGCAAAAAGCATACCAATTATACCTCAATCAAGCTGCAAAAAAAGAAACAAAAAAATTGCATGTCATGTTTAAGATCTTAAAATAGGGTTGCAAAATGCTTAGTCGATGATTATCGAGGCATCAGATCAATCTATATATTCCAGGAGTCAAATTCTACCTCTTAGAAAACCTCAGTGAGAGAGAATTTTAACTGTAAAGATATTCCATCCTTAATGTGAATTAGGAATTTCTCCCTTGGAAATGAGACCAGGACCCATATAGAAAATGATCCCCATTCAATGCTAGTGGCTCTGATCTCCTAAGGTGGTTCCACACTGGAGAGACTCCAGTGTCACTTTGGACTTGGAAATACCAACAACACAGTGATGCAAACTGGGCCTCACATGCAAACTGGGCCTCACTCCACCTGCCTGGCCAAAGGTCACTGGGGCTGATAAGAAGTGAAAATGTGCCAAGAAGCCAGAGTTGTCTCCACTGAGAATTGGATGTGTCATATTTCAGGCTGGTGTTGAAGGATTTAAAAAAACCAAGTATCACAGAACAAAATAATTAGGCCATGGGAAAATATAGTAGATACAATACAGGTGCACAATTCCAATCCACAACTCCAAGATCCAAAGAGTCTGAAAATCACAAGCTTTCGTAATTTATGACCTGAGTTAACATGAAGCTATATATACCCTTTAATTATGCCATAAAATGCGAACGTTACACGTTTCCCTTGAGGATGATCAATGGTATGATTACAGGGTGCTGGCCCATACACTGCCACAGGGGCTACATGATATCACCTGCAGCATCTCACCTTTCTAAAACCCCAAACTGCAAAATATGACTGGCCCAAGGTTTCTAGGTAAAAGGTTGCGCTTCTGTGCTGATAACCACTCCCAGTGACCACACATCAGTACCTGGTATCTTGGGGAATCTTGTCAACCAACCTGTAAAGAGGAAATTGGTATCCCCTTCTTACCTTCCTACTCTACATTGGAAGTCAGGGTCTAAATTGGAAACAACAGAACCCACCCTAGCTAGTTCAAGTAGAAAACAAGTGTCTGAAAGGGTATCAGGAAGCAGAATCCTTGAAGAGCCAGAAACCAGGCCTGGGGGCCCCATGGACAGGAAGGGTTTTCACATCACCTGTGGGCAGTTCTACTGGGCACATTCTTTTCCTACAGCCTCACCAGCACCAAGGTTTTAAACTGGGTGATTTTTGCCCATGTGGTAGGAAAAAAAAAAACTTGTGAGATTTGTATCTTTTGACCATGAATAGGTTGACTACCTTTTGTTTAAGAACATTTGAGTGTCCTTTTCTATGAACTGTCTGATCGCATCTTTAGCCTCTCTTTGGGTGGGTTATTGTCCCTTTTAAAGTTGATTTGTATTAGTGATATTAGCCCTCTTTAGTCATGTGTGTTGCAAATATGTCCCCCAGATCGTAGTTTGTCTTTTGAATTGGTTTGTGGTCATTTTTCCCATATAGAAATTAATACTTTTTATGCAGAACAATGAAATATTATACAACTGGAAATGAATGAGTCAGAACCAAATTGACAGATAGAGGTTGATCTCTTGTTTGGAGCAAGTGAAAAATCTTAGGGGCATGAGAGTGTGTTTAGTGCACTCCCGTTCTTATTTAAAAAATATGGTTGTGCATGTGCTCTATATTCCGTAAAGATACACAGGAAAACACTAATGATGGTTCAATACATGAACATGCATTGCTTTTGTGTGTATATATACCCTTTAAAAAAGACAAATGTTCTTTTTGAATTTTGTGAACTGTGGATGTGTTATCTTCCCAAAAAAACGATTAATCAATTATTTAATGTAATTAAAGTGATAATTACTTCCCTTTCTGCTTCTGAATTTTTTTTTCCTTAGAAGGAAAGAGATTCTGTAGTTTAACATTGTTAACAGATCCATTCATGTTTTCTTCTAGGACTTCGTTTCATATTTATTTAATTGTAATTCATATTTATGTAAAGAATAAAGTTAGGATCTCAGTCCTTTTCTTCCTGTTGACATTTTAATTGGGATAGTCCTGAATTTAGAAAATCATGCGGTGAGAATTGACATATTTTACAACCAAGTGGACCTTTCTATTTATTCATCTTCTTTTATATTCCTCAAAATAATCCCTTCTAGTTCTTGCTAAGTTTATGCCTCAGCATTTCATCTTTTTCTTTTTTTAAAGAACTTCTTTTTATTTTATTTTTTAAATTTTATTTATTTATTTTTGGCTGCGTTGGGTCTTCATTGCTGTGCGCGGGCTTTTCTCTAGTTGCGTCGAGCAGGGGCTACTCTTGGTTGCCGTGCGCAGGCGTCTAATTGCTGTGGCTTCTCTTGTTGCAGAGCACGGGCTCTAGGTGCGCGGGCTTCAGTAGCTGTGGAACGCGGACTCAGGAGTTGTGGCACACGGGCTTAGTTGCTCCGCAGCATGTGGGATCTTCCCAGACCAGGGCTCGAACCCATGTCCCCTGCATTGGCAGGTGGATTCTTAACCACTCAGCCACCAGGGAAGTTCCTGCTTCTCATCTTTTGATGTGTTATTGCCGTGATTGTAGAAGAGAACTTTTCTTTCATTATATTATTTTATTTTTCTGATAGGCAGTGTTTTTGAATGTGTTTGTGCTTCTGAAAGAAGGCATAGGTATTGAAAGTAATTTTTTTTTAAACTGAGACATAATTGACATATAACATTGTGTTACTCTTAGGTGTATAACATAATGATTTGTTATATGTATATATTGCAGAATGGTCACCACCATAGGCTTAGTTAGCACTCATCACCACACATGGTTACAAATTTTTGTTTGTGTATGTGATGAGAAATTTTAAGAGTTACTCTCTTAGTAACATTCAAATGTACAATACAGTACGGTTAACTATAGTTACCATGCTGTACATTACATCCTCAGGACTTATTCTTCTTATACCTGGAAGTGTGTACCTTTTGACCCCCTTTAACCCATTTAGCCCCCAGCCACACCCCCTGCCTCTGGCAACCACCAATCTCCTCTCAGTATCTATGAGGTCTTTTTTCTTCTTTGTATTGTTTTTTGTTTTTAGATTCTACTGGTGAGTGAGATCATACAGTATTTCTCTTTCTCTCTCTGACTTATCTCACTTAACATGATGTCCTCAAAGTTCACCTATGTTGTCATCAGTGGCAGGCTCTCCTTTTTAATGGACGAATAGTATTCCATTGTAGCCATGATGTCTGTAGGACTGGTTTTTGTTTCTCTGCAGGAAATTTGCTTTGTATAGCTTACTTTCATAAGGTGTTCCATGATTAAATCCCCTGTTTGTTTCTAATACCTTTCCCATTGATGGTCTTCGGTTCCTCACCTTCACTCTCACATCATCTTCTACGGGAATGATTTTGCCTCCTCTTTCACCTGCCATCACACACCATTCAGATGGAGCCCATGTTCTGAGGTGTTGTTTCCAGAGACCTAAAAATGCACAGACCCAGATGATGCTTTGGTGTTTATAAACAGCGGCACGGCCTCGGTTGGTGGGTGGACCCGGGCTAAGGCTTTAGCGCGGTCAGCGTTCGCGATCTTGCCTTCTTACCCAGCCTGCCCCTGAGCAGATAGCTGCTCCTCTATCTTCCGGGCCCTGGACAGGATTTAGACTGGGTGGCTTGGTTGCCAGTTAATGGTACTGTTTACGTAGAGCATCTCCCCTTAGAGCTGGCAGGGCCACCCCACAGGGATGTGGTATGTGAGCAGTAAGATTCCGAAGAGTCCTAACTGTTGCCTGGAAGGGGGTGGGGGCCCTGAAAAGATGCCAAGGTTCCGGGCTGGCGTGGGGGACCCCCGGGACAGATTTCTCGGTGTAACTCTGGGGTCAGTTTCGCCAACAACAATGGCAGAGCAAAGCCTGGAAATTATTGAGAATTTCAACGATTCTCCCAGGAGGGGAGAGGAGTCGAATGAGAAAGATGCCTCGTAAAGGAGGGGATTCGAGTTTCTCAGCTGGTAGTTCACTCAGAGGAGTCACCCCCGTTGGGGGCCAGAAGGAGAGGAGAGCGAGTTTCCCAGAGGTGATGTTGTAGGGTGGTGAAGTGGCCTGGGCTGAGGTCCCCTGGGGAAGGTAGACTCTCAGGGCAGGGAGGGCTCCTGCCAGGAGAGGAGAGAAGCGTCGTGGCCTGGAGGTGCGCCCAAACCCTTGATACTGGTGGCCAGTTCCCTGCCCCACACGCCCACTGGGCAGGACCTGCCCTCCTAGGAGCATGTTCCACTAAAGCTGGGGAAAGGACAGATGGCAAAGGAAGAAAGCATGATTGCAGCTGGGAAGGCCCTGAACATGCTTAGGTAAACACAGATTGGACTTTCCTAATGGCATCATCATTCAGATCCTGGAATCAGCCCCGGGGTTGCTTAAGAATAACAGAAAAGAGACGATAGAGGAGAGTTAGCTTCCCAGAGCAATGTTTTTTGGCTAGCCTACACTCAGCGGAGCCCAGGCAATTTTGCAATTGCCTTGTAATTTGTACACAACTCGCTTAGTGAAAATAGCCATCTGGTTCACATCATACGATGTGTGCTGCTATGTGGTTGATGTGAGAAGACACTTTTACCAGTGGTTAAAGCCCTTCGGATTTTTTACCGTTGATTGAGAAGACAAAGTGACATGTGGTTATTATGTTATAACCACACAGTATCAAAGGTTACCTAGCTAAGTGTGAAAGTAATAGTAAGCATGGCAAACATCAAGAAACTTAGGAGACTATTCCTCGAAGCCTTTTGAATACATCCAGTACTGCACAAAAATCAAATACGTTCTTCTCAGATCAAGGTCATGTGCTCTTGCATGTGCTGAAACCCCCTCTCAGGGTGCCGAGGAATCAGACCCTGGTGAACGAGTCTCCTTGGTACATTCTTTCTTTTTAATTTTTAAAATTGAAATATAGTTGACTTACAATGTTGTTTTAATTTCTGCTGTACAACAAAGTGACTCATTTATACACATAAATACATTCTCTTTTATATTCTTTTCCATTATGGTTTATCCCAGGATATTGAATATATTTCCCTGTGCTATACAGCAGGACCTTGTTGGTTATCCATTCTATATGTAATGGCTTGCATCTGCTAATCCCAAACTCCCAATTCATACCCCCCACCTCCCCTCCCCCTTGGCAACCACAAGTATGATCTCTATGTCTGTGAGTCTGTTTCTGTCTTGTAGATAAGTTCATTTGTGCCATATCTTAGATTCCACATATTTCTGACTTACTTCAGATTATCAGATTACTTCTGATAATCTCTAGGTGCAACCATGTTGCTGCAAATGGCATTATTTCGTTCATTTTTATGGTTGAGTACCCTTCCATTGTATATACGTACTTGGTACATTCTAATGTCCCATAGAAGAGTGATAGAGAGGTTTTTAATCATGTCGCTGAGATGCAGGGTAGTTTAGAGAAGGATAGGTGGACTCTGTCTCCTTCTGGAAATAGATGTAACAAACAGCTCAAGCGACTTCACATCAACAAATACTGATGAACTGACTAGGCATGTGACATTCCAAAGGACGTAAAATGATAACATAGACTCTGCCTCCAGGATCTTGCAATCAAATAGCAGAATAAGATGGGAACTCAAATAAGGCAGAGGAGGAGGAAAGCAAAGAGAGTTCTTAGTAGGAGGGGGCTGGTCGACAGGGTCCACCGCTGCAGAGCAAAAAGATGGGAGAGATTGGACCAAATCTTGGGGTGTGGTTGCCGGGGACAGCAGTGGCTTTCAGAGAGCAGCAGGCAGGGAAGCCAAACTGAGAGGGATTCACCAATGAGTGGGTGTGAGGAAGCCGAGAAAAGTGTGGTGCTGAGGTACGGTGGTGAGCCCAGGAAGTGGTGGGGCTGCAGGAAGTTTGTGTCATTTTTCTTACGTAGAGGAAGACCTGAGGATGTTTATAGATGTGGAGAAGGAACCAGTGGAGGAGGGATTAAAGACGCCGAACACGTGAGAGTGATCACCAAGCTCTCTCCGTGCCCGGTATGCAGACCTAGCCGCGCTTCATAACTGCTGGAAGGCATTCAGAGCACGGGTGTTTCATCGCTTAATGAGTATTGTTTTGAGTTTTGTTTGCTTTACAATGAGAACCTATTAATATCCTACTTGTGAGGTTAAAAACAACAGCCAGAACAGGTGTTTGTTGAGGTCGACCTTGTTCCCCGGAGGGGCTCAGGGCAAGTTTGAGCTCAGCTCAGACCTTCAATAACAACATAACAACTATGGATAAATAAACGTCTATGCATATAATGGAATAGTGTTCAGCTGTGAAATGGAACAAAGTACTGACACGTGCTACAACATGGATGAACCTTGAAAACATTATGCTAAGTGAAAAAAGCCGGGCACAAAGGGTCACATACTGTGCGATTCCATTTATATGCAATGTCCGGAACAGGCAAATCCAAAGACACAGAATGTGGATTGGTGGTTGCCGGAGACCTCGGGGAGGAGGGGTGTGGTGTGACTGCTTAACGGGTACGGGGTTTCCTTTCGGGGTGATGAAAATATTTTGGAATTAGGTATAGGTGGTGGTTGTACAACATTGTGAATATACAAAATGCCACTGAAATTATAATATACTTTAAAATGGCTAATTTTATGTTATATGAGTTTTATCTCAATTAAAAAAAACAACAACAGGGAATTCCCTGGCAGTCCAGTGGTTAGGACTCCGTGCTTTCACTGCTGAGCACCTGGGTTCAATCCCTGGTTGGGGAACTAAGATCCCATAAGCTGTGCAGTGCGGCCAAAACAAACAAAAAACAAACAAAAAACAGCTCAAAATGATGCTGGGCGCTGCCCATTGCTGGACTCTGCATTCTTCCCTTCAAGGGTTTGTTACTCACTAGCCTTGCAAGTCAGCCCAGTCCACAGTTTGCTGGTCTCTGAAATAGGGATCCTAACATGCATTAGGGCAATTAACCTCCTGGCACCACGTGACTCCAGCTGATCTCCTGCTGTCCTCCTCACGGCGTGGATTGCGTGCCCCTTCCCAAAGCTTCATTGCATCTCAGTCTTTAGCCGATGTTGTGGCTGAAATGTACCAGGCTCTGCAGGGGCACCCACCGTCCTGGTTAGTCAGGGATGGGGCATTTCCTCAGAAGAGGGAAGTTCAAGTGCTGAAACTGGGAAAGTCCCGGGTAAACAGGGATGAGTGATTGCCTTATCTTGTGCTCTGGTCAAACGATTTGCAGAAGTCAAGACTAAGATCTCTCCAGTTTTGGGGGACAGTCCCAGGTTCTCTCATCCTGAGATGGTCTTCTCTTGAAGTCATAGGGTCACATTACAGATGTGTGACAGGGCTCCCGTGGGCCAGGGCAGGAGGCTGGATCTTAAGATTAGTGAAGCCACACCAGCACTAGATTAGGGGCTGGATCAGTTTCTCCTTTTGTAGTGGAAATTGGAATTTCTTTTGAGGTCCACTTTGAGGTCAGGTTGCAAGGTACAGAGATGCAAGGCAAACTCCCGAGGATTATGCTAATGGTAGTGAGAGGACCTTGGCAGGACCGTTAGGGCTGGACAAGGACCTGGGGCTTAGATGCAGTCAGTGGGGGAAATTAGGAGATGCCTCAACCTGGGAGATGCAGATTTACTGAGACACCAGGGAGGCTCCGAGAGAGAGTGACTGGGACTCTACTGTTTTGCTTTGAAGTTCAGTGTTACTGGAGCCCATCTGATGCATGGAGGGTGGGGAAGCTTAACTGAGGCTGATGGAAGAAAGATCAGTGGGGGTCCTGATTCACCTTAAGGGCCGGGTGTGTGAAGGGGTTAGGACCGAGGGGATCTGAACAGTGGTCTTGGAGCCTAAGTCATTGGGGAGGAGTGTTAGTCTGGGTCAACCTATGAGGGACACGACCACCAGCGCATTGTGGGGTGCCTTCTGGGAAGTGGTTGTGTGTGAATCAAAAGTGGGCTCTGGGACTTCCCTGGTGGCGCAGCGGATGGGACTCTGCGCTCCCAATGTAGGGGGCCCGGGTTCAGGGAACTAGATCCCACATGCATGCCACACTAAGGAGCCCGCCTGCTGCTACTAAGGAGCCCACATGCTGCAACTAAGACGCAGTGCAACCAAATACATACATAAATAAATATTTTAAAAAAGGAGGCACTAATGCACTCTTCGTAACAGCCCCAAAATGGGAACAACCCAAATACCCATCAATTTATGGATGGATAAAGAAACTGGTCTAACTGTATAACGGAAATTATTCAGCAATAAAAAAAACCCCAAGTACTTCCCTGGTGGTCCAGTGGGTAACATTCTGTGCTCCCAATGCAGGGGGCCTGGGTTCGATCCCTGGTTGGGACACTAGATCCCGCATGCATGACACAGCTAAGAGTTCTCATGATGCAATTAAGAGTTCTCATGCCGCAACTAAGTCCACATGCTGCAACTAAAAGATCCCACATGCCGCAACGAAGATCCTGCGTGCCACAACTAAGACCTGGTGCAGCCAAAAATAAATAAATAAATAACATTTAAAAAAAGAAAAGAAAAATGGAGAAAGTCAATGAACCCAAAAGTTGGTTCTTTGAGAGATCAATTAGAAAACAAAAACCAAAGAAACAGCTAAAAAAAAAAAACCCAAAGTGTGCACGTTACAACGTGGATTAGCTATGAAAACCTTGTGCCAAATGAGAGGAACCAGTCAGAGGTCACATGTATGATTCTCTTTATATGAAATGTACAAGATAAGGAAATCCATGGACAGAATATAGATTAACGGATGCCAGGGGATGGGAGGAGGGGGATGGGGAGGGACAGTTGCAGGGTACAGAAGGTCAACTCGGGGGGTCACACATTCTACCAGTGTGCCTCCCAGAGTCATGCTGTGTAACCTCTGCGGGGCCCATTATCCATGGGCTCTGTTTATGCTTCAAGACCAGCGCTTTGTGAAGGAGTCTCTGACGCATGGAGGTGATGGGGAGGGAGGACAACACAGCCCAGATGCTCTCGACGCTCTCAGTCTCTTTTGCTCAAATGTGGGTTTTCTGTGTCACAGAGCTGAGTTTTGCCCTGAAGTTGTGGTTTCCTGTCTCTTGCCAAGCTTCTGTTTGCCATCCTTTCGTGTGAGTTAGAACAAGTCATAACTGGGGGTGTGGGAGGCCAAGAGACGGCCCAGCTCAGTGCTCTCAGTTCTGGCTGCACTTTAGAAATACCTGGGTCTGTGTAAACACTAGCAACGCCCAGGATTGTACACAAAGTCTCTTGAGTCAGTTGCGGTGGGTGGTGAACACCCACACCTTGACTGTACAGCCAGGATGAGAACCCCTCTTCTGCAGAAAATATTACAGAATAGATCAAAGTGCATGCAGGCAAAACAGAGGGGGAAAGTATTCCAGAGATGTCTCAGGCAGTGAATTAATACAAATACTGTGTTATTTTCCTAGGTTTTGTGATGTCCAAGATATTTGATTCCTTTATGAGATTTGTAAATTGTAATTTTATTTTCTCATTCTACACAGCTGTTCACTTTTGCACCAAATTTTGTATCCTTTTTCTCAAAAAGGGACTCCCAAGATTCTATGAGTTTTATGCCCCAAAACATTTGGGGTCTGCTTCTCGTCTAAAGGCTCACTTAGGTTCACGTTTAACATTTTGGCAAGAATATTTCACACATATATCACATTAGTGCTCCCATAATGACTGTGTGTCTCAATTTTAATGACCACTCAGTTAAGGCATGACAAGCCAGATCTGTCCACTGTAAAGATCCATTTGTGCCGTTGCAATTAGCAAGCAGTCAGTGGAGTAGTATGTTGTCACTGTGCAAACATTCCACTCCCCAACTTTTCACTGAATGGTTTTAACAAGCATTGGTGTTCCTTTCTTGAGTCAGTTACACCACTGGGAGTTGCAAAATGCTAATTGTATGATTCTTTCACTCATTTTGCCTTTATTGTCTGTAATTCTTCTATGAAGAAAGCTTTCCCTTGTTGTTTCACAGATGACTTTTTTTTTTTTTTTTGCGGTATGCGGGCCTCTCACTGTTGTGGCCTCTGCTGCCGCGGGGCACAGGCTCTGGACGCGCAGGCTCAGCGGCCATGGCTGACGAGGCCCAGCCGCTCCGCGGCATGTGGGATCTTCCTGGACCGGGGCACGAACCCGCGTCCCCTGCATCGGCAGGCGGACTCTCAACCACTGCGTCACCAGGGAAGCCCTCACAGATGATTTTAATGTCAACCAAACGTCGTTTAGAAGCAGCGACTCAGTCCAATAGCCACATTTACAGAGGAGAAATACCGAGGTTCAGGTAGGTATAAAGATTTGCTCAAAATCACACAGTAACTGGCAATCAAAGGCTCCTTTTTTTTTTTATACCAAAAGAAAAACCTTTCCCTTGAAACAATTCCAAAACACCAGAGCAGTGCATACCAAACTGTTGTTCTTTTAGAACTCCTGTCAACACGTCCCAGAACAGGACCTGGCTTGGAAAATACTACCAGGTTTTGGGAAACATTAGGAGGCTTTTCATTTCATCCAGGAATGGAATTAGCTCCCCACTCTCTCATGGCCATTATTTATCATGGTTCTGAAGGTTCTGGCTAAGAAAGTAAGATAAAAACTAAAAAAGACGTATAATTGCTAGAAATAAGAATACAAAATCACCACTATGTAGTATAATACTTTTTCTAGAACAGCAGTTCTCCTTTTGGCCTCAGAACCCCTTTACCTTCTTAACATTTACCCTCTTAAAAATTACAAAATGGCTTTTTAAAAATGTGATATATATATATATATTTACCATATGAGAAATTAAGACTGAGAAAAAACCTTTAAAATATTTACTTATCCATTCGGAAGTAAAAAAAACCAATTACGTGTTAATGCAACGAATTCTTAAGAAGAATGATTATATTTTCCCAAACAAAAAGCATCTGGTAAGAAGAGTGCTACTCTTTTGTAGATTCACAGATCTCTTTAACCTCAGGCCTGCTGGAAGGCAGCTGGGTCCTTATGTTTGCTCTGTACTCAGTAGGTGCACTGTCATGCGTAATGCAGTCAGTGGGAAATTCCACTTCACACACATGAGAGAATGAGTGAAAAAAGCAAATAACCTCTTGGTTATTATTATGAAAATAGTTTTGACCCTGCGGACCTCCTGAAAGTGTTTCTGGGACTATAGTTTGAGAACAGCTGTTCTGGAACACTCAAGAGACTCAGTTAAAAGCTTTACTAGTATCTATTAGCTTGCTAAAGTGGCTGGATAAATGATAAATATATGAAGACAAATCGCTTTCCCATATACCAGCATCTCTGGAATGTCCCAGGCTCAACACAGTGTGTGTTGTGTGTGTGTGTGTGTGTGTGTCCATTGTGTCACCTTTATAGCAAATCTGGAATCTTAACAATCCAAGGCTCATGTTGCTGGGAGTCTAGGCTTTTCAAGTGTTCCTTTTCCCTAGCCATTCCTTCTAGGGCTCCTGGATGGGGCAAAAAGGGCAGACAAGATGGGGAGGCAGAGAATGAGGGCTCACATATATCATCAGAACTGTGCCTGCTGTGAGGAGCCCTACTGTGTGCTGTTGGCCCTCCCTCCAAGTCCTCCCCCACACTGTACTGCTGACATCCGCCGGCCAGGCCTTGCAGAGAGGATCCCATGCTTCTCTTGGTGCTGCCTTGATCTTCCCATGGCTCCTGGGCACTGAGGGGAGCAGGTGATTGAGAGGTTGGCCCAAGGGGTGGTCAGGAAGGCACCTCACAATCTCTGGGATCTGCCACCCTCTCTGGCACTCTGGCCCACCAGCCAGACCTCTGCATTCATGGAGCATGTCTCAAAGGGGCAGTGCTTTCTCTTCCTCCAGTTCATCTCCCTTCCAGGAGCTGCCATCAGGGAGCGGAGTTTGTACAGGTGGGTCCCTGAGCCTCATGTGAATCAGTAGGTGTGACTGGGTATCTGTGTCTGTGTCCTCACATAGTCCAGGGCCCTTCAGAAGGTCAGTTGAGCAGGCAGTGGCCTTGGTCAATTGAGTCTCATTTGACACATGTCAAAAGGCTGGGAAGACACAGTCGTGCCGTGAGGGTGGGAAATTTCAGTAGGATGGAAAAAAAAAAAAGAAAGAAAACAAGGGGCCAGGTGAGCAATAGTGTCCGAGTCTTCTGGAAGGTTTTGCCTGAGGAGACAGGAAGGAAGCTCCTTCCTCCAGACACTGCTGGGAGCCCAGTGTGAATGTCCTTCTAGCATGAAGGGAGACCCAACCTCTTCCGGGAGACCCATGACTTCTTTGTGGTTAAATCCAAAAGATGCTTTTTAGTCCCCTTATCCCAAAGCAGTGGACATTTTCAGTGTCATTACAAATTTATAACAAAAAAAACTTGTTTCCTTTGTAAACAGAAAAAAAGGTTTTTTTTAAATGATTATTTTCTATGCCTGTCAGAATTTTCTTCATGGTACTATATTTCAAGTGTCCCCAGACTTTATCTTAATTATGTTGAAATACTATGGAATCTAGTTTTGTTGCAGCCTTGGAATTCTCTTGTTTGGATGTTTTTTCATGAAATAGAAATGCTTTATGACTAACAGTTCATTTATTGCCCAGTTAATTTTTAAAAAAATAGGTTTTAAGGTATAATTTATATGCCATAAAACATCCATCTTAAGTGTATAATTCAATAATTCTTAGTAATTATATAGAGTTGTACAACCACTACTGCAGTCCAGAATATTTGCTCATTTTTGTTTAACTCTTAAAAACACCTTAAGTACAATTAGTGTTAGAGAAAATATGGATATCTATTTTTTAAAAACCCAGAAATTTGAAAGTCTTTTAAAGTAGTGTTTTTGCTTTCAGTGACAATAGCTTAAACTAAGCCAATTGAACTCATTTTAATGAATCAATCAACTATTCAAAATTTTATCAAGCATAACATAGTGGCTCATTCTATGGGTCAACCTGGCTTGGCTATGACACCCAGATATCTGGTCAAACATTATTCTAGATGTTTCTGTGAAGATAGTTTTTAGATGTGTCCTAATCTCTTCTTCTGATAAAGACAGCAGTCCTATGGGATTAAGGTCTACTCTAATGACCTTATTTTACCAGAATTACCTCTTCAAAGGCTCTGTCTCCAAATACAGTTACATTCTGAGGTACTTGGTGTTAGGGCCTCAATATCTAAATTTTTAGGGGACGGAGAGAGACACAATTCAGCCCGTAGCAGATGAAAAGCTAGGCTACTTGGCTAACTTCCTTTGAATTTCTTTCATCATTTTTCCTCTCAAGACATTCACTTGAAAAAAAGAGTTTCACCCAGTGTCTTAGTCAGTTTGGGCTGATATACCCAAAACACCATAGACTGGGTAGCTTATAAACAGAAATTTATTTCTCACAGTTCTGGAGGCTGGAAGTCTGAGATCAGGATGTAAGCAGGGTTGAGTTTTGGTGGAAGCCCTCTTCCGGGTTGCACACTGCCGACTTCTTGTGTCCTTACCCGGAGGAGAGCAAAGAGGGGAAGCAAGCTCTCTGGTGACCTTTATAGGGGCACCAATCCCATTCGTGAGAGCTCCACCCTCGTGACCTCATCTCATCCTAATCACCTCCCCAAACATCCACCTCCTAATACCGTCATGAGGGGTGAGGTTTCAATGCATGAATTTTGGGGAGACACAAATACTCAGTCCACAGCACCCAGATTAGAAAGTCAAATTTTAATTTTTAATCATGTGAGCTCGTTAAGGGTTTGACTTAACATTCTTGTCAAAGTGATGATGTCTGGAGAATGACTGTGGCCGTGGCTGCCTGTGTTTGCTTGAGTTTTCAAAGGCGTGGAGTAAACTGAAATCTCTGTAAAGAAGATTTTATTTCTCCCAGTCTGATTTCCCCTCCTACGCGTCCCTCCAAGTAAAGTCAACAAATAGGGCTTAACACTTTTAGCTTCTCGTAACACTTTGTAATTTAGTGAATAGATCATTCATCTGTTCATTCATCACTTAACCATAAATTATTAGTAAGCATCTACTGTGTAGATGTGCCAGGTAATTTCTAAGATCGGGGATACAGCAGTGATCAAAAGAGATTAAAAGAAAAAACCAAAAATTCTATCCCGCTTACATTTTAGTGGGGGAGACAGAAAATATTTAAGAGATATAAGATAATTTTTTTTTTCCTAAAGAGAAAAATAAATCAGGGAAGGGGGTTAGGAAATGTGTGTGTGTGGGGGCGGGGGTGCAATTTAAAGTAGACTGAGCAGAACAGGCCTCCCTGAAAAAATAACATTTAAGTCAGAACCTGAAGTGAAGGGCTTCCCCGGTGGCACAGTACTTAAGAATCTGCCTGCCAATGCAGGGGACACAGGTTCAAGCCCTGGTCCGGGAAGATCCCACATGCCACGGAGCAACTAAGCCCATGTGCCACAACTACTGAGCCTGCGGGCCACAACTACTGAAGCCCGTGCGCCTAGAGCCCGTGCTCTGCAAAAGGAGAAGCCACCACAATGAGAAGCCCGGGCACTGCAATGAAGAGTAGCCCTCCGCTCGCTGCAACTAGAGAAGGCTGGTGCGCAGCAATGAAGACCCAATGCAGCCAAAAGTCAAAAAATAAATAAATAAAATTTATTTAAAAAAAAAAAGCCTGAAGTGAACGTGTGAGCCATGGGGATAAGCATGGGAGAAGTGCACGCTAGGCAGAGCAATTGGCAAGTGCAAAGGTCCTGAGGCAGGAACATGCCCAGTGTGCCTGAGGAGCAGTGGAGGCCAATGTGGCTGGAGAGAAGGGAGCAAAGGGGGAGATGAAGCCACAGGGGTGATGAGGTGCCCCATAGATCACTGGAAGGATTTGGGACTTTGCTTTAAGAAGGGAGCCATGGGAGGGTTTGGAGTCCATGGGTAGTGTGGTTGGCTTACAATGCTGAATGGTCACCTAAAATCATTGAATAGGGGAAAGGGCTGAAGGAGGAAGGAAGGTCAACTAGGAAGCAATGCAATCATCTACCAGGAGATAATGGTGGCTTAGACCAGGTGGTAGCCGCGGAGTGGGTAAAAGTAGTCAGACTGAGATGTTTTGGTGGGATTTCCCAACAGATAGAATGTGAGACAGGAGTCAAGAGTGGCACAAGCTTTTTGGCTTCAAAAAAATGAAAGAAGGGAGTTGCCATTTACTGTGAAGGGGAAGACTGAGGGGGCAGGAAGTTTGATTTGGTTTCAAATCAGCATAAACATATCTTATTTTATAACAAGACTTTTAATTTTTTTTGGCAGCATCGTGTGGCATGTGGGATCTTAGCTCCCTGACCGGGGATCGAACCCGAGCCCCCCTGCAGCGGAAGCATGGAGTCTTAACCCCTGGACTGCCGGGGAATTCCCAGAAGACTTTTTAAAAAAGAGATACTCTGTCTGAGGACATGATTCCAGGATCTTCTAGATGATCCTGCAACCCATAAATTGTCCTAAAAACTGTACATTAGCTCAGTAACTGCTTATCTTAGCACATCCATGTGACATGGTGTCACCTGCCAAATTTCTGTTTATTACTGTCTGATGTGTTATGTTACACTTGTGTTGTAATTAACGATCGCTCATACATACTGAGCACTTCTCGTGTTTCAGGCAGAGGTGAAGCTGTTTGCCCAAGTTCATCCAGCCAGTAGGTGGGACCTGAACCAGTTTGCTGAACCCTGAAGCTCTTATCCGTCTGACACACAATTTGGTGCCTAATTGCAAAACTGAATGTTGTGCCCCGTCGGAAAGAAGTGCTTGAGAGTAATTCTGAATTATCCATTCCCACGCTCGAGAACAGCGAACTCAGTAAGTTATTTGTTCTTAGGGCATTTGAGTTTTTGCCTGAGATCCACACTTGAAAAAATAAGCTTCCCTGCGTTAGAGGAAGTGTAGCTAGATAACTGCATGCTTAGTCAAGGGGAAATTTTCAAAATAAAAGACAGTATACATTTGAGGAAGTGGGTTAACAGGCCATTGCCCAAGAGGCCAACAAAGAATCAGAGAAATTCACACTTCTCCATAATAATTGTTTAAAACTGAATGGACAACTCAAAAGCAGTATACATCTTAATTTGTAATCAGTCTAAGTCGATGATCCCTGAACATGGTAATGAAGAGACCTGCACGGTGAGGGGGCATACAGTACACAATCGAGGTTTGTGGGATGAATGAATGTTCTTGGCTTTCTTTTTTTTCAACTTCCTTTCCCTGAAATGACAGACAGCAACAGAACTAGGAAGACCCAGTCTTCAGCTGACGTATTTATTCTTTTTTTTTTTTTTTTTTTTTTTTTGTGGTACGCGGGCCTCTCACTGTTGTGGCCTCTCTCATTGCAGAGCACAGGCTCCGGACGCACAGGCTCGGTGGCCGTGGCTCACGGGCCCAGCCGCCCTGCGGCATGTGGGATCTTCCCGGACCGGGGCACGAACCTGTGTCCCCTGCATCGGCAGGCGGACTCTCAACGACTGCGCCACCAGGGAAGCCCAGCTGACGTATTTATTCTTGATGGTTATCGTCATCAAGATGTAAGTTACAGGAGGCAGATACCAGCTAGTACAGGGCCAGTTACAGAGGAAAGCTTTTGGGTACACCCTCAGTATAGTTTCCAAGGAAAACAAATATGCAAGATAAATGCTTCATTTTACCAAATCCTTTTTCTTAAAAAAAAAAAATCAAAATGCATCTAGTATTTTCCATATGGTTATGATTTTAATAAAATCAAATGAACACGTCTCATTCAGGGTAAATATGTACTCAAATCCTTTAAGTCATTGGTCATTTAAGATGAATTCTCCCAATATCTAAGCCTGCAGGTTTGTTGACCACAGCAAGTAGGCATGGCCAAGCGCTCTGCTCAACATATAATAAGGTAGAAATCAAGGTGTTGACTGGACTGAGTTCTCGTCTGGAGGCTCTGGGGGAGAAAACCCTCCGTGAAGCCTGTTCTTCTTGTTGGCAGAATTCCAGTCCTCGAGCTGTAGGACTGAGGACTTGGACCGTATTTCCATGCTGACTGCCAGCCAATGGCTACAGGCCCCCTGTATTCCTTGCCATGGGGCTCTTTCCCTCCAGCAACAGGGTGTTGAATCTCTGTGCTTCAAATTTCTGACTTCCTCTTCTGCTATGATGAGCCAGAGAAAACGCTCTGCTTTTAAAGGTCTCATAAGTCACGCCCACCAGGATAATCTCCCTATCTCAATGTCAACTGTGCTCTATAATACAACCTAACCATAGGAGTAAAATCCATTATCCTCACAGGGCTGGGGATCATACAGGGTGTTTACACCAGGTGTGGGGATCTTGGGAACGATCTTTGAATTCTGCCCACCCCATCCAGCTTCAGGAACTCATGGCCAAAGTTGTTTCCTCTTGTTGCAGAATCAGCTCCCTGGGAAGCAGGTGCTGGCTGAGATGAAGGTTAGCTTGCAGGAGGCTTAGTGAGAGCGCTCTCAGGATCAGCGCTATGCAAAGGAGGAGACTGAGGTAGGGCTGCGAAGAGGGAGGCAGAAGCTGGGATGGTCCTTCAGAGGTGTCTCAAGGTGAGGCAGCCCTGCATGGGCAAGACCCTAGATGTGGGCTGCCCCAGGCAGGGGTTCTCTGAGGGCAAGGCAGCAGTCCGCAGCAAGGTTCTCCCTGAAAATGCTGACAGTAGGAGGTAAGGGAATAAACTTTTCATTTCTGATTGATACATTACAGTGTTTGCATTGCACTGCATTTCTACTCCCCTCTCACTCCCATTCATCCTGTAATATTTTGAATTAAATCCAAGATATCATATAACTTCATCTATAAACATTTCAGTCTGTCTTCGAAATACAGGAAACCATGATATCCTTATCTCATCCAAACTAAATTAATAATTCATATTATAAAAATGCAGTTAGTGCTAATTTTTTATTTAAATTGTCTCATAAGTGTCATGTTTCTCCCCCCCCCCCCCGCCATTTCTCTCAAGTTTGCTTGTTTAAGTCAAAATAGAAAATAGATGAACTCTCTCTTTTTCCTTGCACTTGATTTATTAACGACACCAGACAACTTGTCTTGGAGACTTGATCAGAGTCTGGGGTTTGCTAATTGCATCTGTATATAGGAAGTTTCTTTGTCCCCTGTACTTCGTATAAGTTAGTAATTGGACCTAAGGCTGGATTAGATGAAGATTTATTTTTTTGGCTAGAGTAGTCCACAGATGGTCACGTGCTCCTCCAGCAGGAGGTGCATCATATGTAAATATTCAATACATTTTCTTTATCCATCCATTCATCAATGGACATCTGGGTTGCTTCTGTCTCTTGGCTGTTGTGAATAATGCTGCAGTGAACATGGTTGTGCTAATCTCTCTCCAAGATCCTGCTTTCAGTTCTTCTGGATATATACACAGAAGTGGGATTATTGGATCATATGGTAGTTCTATTTTTAATTTTTTGAGGAACATCCATACTGTTTTCCATAGCAGCTGCACCATTTTACATTCCCAAAAATAGTGCACAGAGTTCCAATTTCTCCACATTCTCACCAACGCTTGCTATTTTCTGGTTTTGTTTGTTTCTTGTTGCTTTTTGATAGTGGCCATCCTAATGTCTGTGAGGTGATATCACATTGTGGGTTTTTTAAAAATTTATTTATTTTATTGATTTATTTTTTTTGGCTGTGTTGGGTCTTCGTTGCTGTGCACGGGCTTTCTCTAGTTGCGGTGAATGGGGCTACTCCTCGTTGCGGTGCTCGGGCTTCTCATTGCGGTGGATTCTTTTGTTGCAGAGTACGGGCTCTAGGTGCGCAGACTTCAGTAGTTGCAGCACACAGGCTCAGTAGTTGTGGCGCACGGGTTTAGTTGCTCTGTGGCATGTGAGATCTTCCCAGACCAGGGCTCAAACCCCTATCCCCTGCATTGACAGGTGGATTCTTAACCACTGCGCCACCAGGGAAGCCCTCACATTGTGGTTTTGATTTGCATTTCCCTAATGATCGGTGATGTTGTGCACCTTTCTTTTTTTTAATTAATTAATTAATTAATTAATTAATTTTTGGCTTCGTTGCTGCACGCAGGCTTTTTCTAGTTGCAGCAAGCGGGGGCTACTCTTTGTTGCAGTATGCAGACTTCTCATTGCAGTGGCTTCTCTTGTTGTGGAGCACGGGCTCTAGGTGTGTGGCCTTCAGTAGTTGTGGTGCACGGGCTTAGTTGCTCCATGGCATGTGGGATCTTCTTGGACCAGGGCTCAAACCTGTGTCCCCTGCATTGGCAGGCAGATTCTCAACCACTGCACCACCAGGGAAGCCCTGCACATCTTTCATATGCTTATTGGTCATTTGTACATCTTTGTTGAAGTATCTAATACTTTGTCCTATTTATTTTTAATTTTATCTTATTTTTGACCATGCTGTGTGGCATGCAGAATCTTAGTTCCCCAGCTGTTGCAGGAAGGGGGACCCCTTCAGGACCTGAGAGTGGGCTCTTGTCTAACACTCAGAAATTAATTGTCCGAGGAGACACACGTGCTGATAAAGCAAGAGATTTTACTGGGAAGGGGCGCCCGGGCAGAGAGCAGCAGGGTGAGGGAACCCAGAACTGCTCTGCCACGTGGCTCGCAGTCTCAGGTTTTACAGTAACAGGGTTAGTTTCCAGGTTGTCTCTGGCCAATCACTCTGACTCAGGATCCTTCCTGGTGGCGTGCGCATCACTCAGCCAAGATGGATTCCAGTGAGAAGAATTCTGGGAGGTTGGCGGGACATACGGACTGGCGTCTCCTCTATCTTTTTGACCTTTCCTGAATTCTTCCAGTTGGTAGTAGCTTGTTAGTTCTGCATTCCTTACCAGGACCTCCTGTTGTAAGATAACTCATGCAAGTGGTTACTATCTTGCCTGGCCAGAGCAGGGGGTTTCAGTCAGCGGTTCCCCTAACACAACCAGGGATTGGACCCATGCCGCCTGCAGTGGAAGTGTGGAGTCTTAACCACTGGACCACCAGGGAAGTCCCTCCTTTGTCCATTTTAAATCAGGTTATTTGATTTTTTTGTTGTTGAGTTGTAGGAGTTCCTTATATGTTCTGGACATTAGCCCCTTAACAGATACGTGATTTGCAAATATCTTCTTCTTTCTGTAGGCTGCCTTTTCACTCTGTTAATTTTCTTCTTTAATATGCAGCCATTTTAAAGTTTTACGTTACCTGTGTTGTCTATTTTTGTTTTGGTTGCTTGTGCTTTCGGTGTCACATCCACCCCCCCAAAAAAAGAAATCATTGACAAATTCAATGTCATGAAGCTTTTCCCTTATGTTTTCTTCTAGGAGTTTTATAGTTTTAGGTCTTACAATTAGGTCTTTAATACATTTTGAGTTAGTAGAGAGTATAAGGTAAGTGTCCAACTTCATTTGTTTGCATGTGGATATCCAATTTTCCCAATACCATTTGTTGAAGAGGCTGCTGTCCTTTCCCCATTGCATGGTCTTGGTACCCTTGTCAAAGATCATTTGAGCATATGTATACTCAAAATTTTTATTGGGTTCAGTAGACAAAGAAGGAAGGAGTGATACCAAACTCTGTCCCCAAACTGCACTCTACCCATAACCTCAAAGTTGTACCTGGCATGGTCTGGCCTCTCCCTGGGGTGATGGGGCAGGAGAAGCAACAGTGTTAGCTATCTGTCTTGGGTAATAGCTCCAACTGTTCTGTACCACCCCTGTCTTCAGTAGCTTGTTCAAGAGGTGAAAGAGGATGAGTCAGAATCAACTCAGTCAGAAGAGTGTGCAGGAGGGGCCAGGGCCATCTCCTTTCAGGTCCAACTCAGCTTTGAAGCAGGGCCTACTTCTTCCCATCCTCTCTAAGGGTATTTCTACGGATGTGGGGCTTCCTTCTCAATGATTCATTTACTACAAAGTCCTACTTATTAAAAGGCAAAGGTGGTTGTAGTAAGGGAGGTGGTGGCTACGTACTTGCTCAATTGCTTTATCTTGCTTAGTAAAACCAACAACCAAACCATTTCTGGGGCAAGTTGTGGTGACCAGCACAAGATTCTTACTTTTTCTTTCCTTTCCTCCTTGTTCAAGATGAGGCATTCACAAATAGAAGAACTTCACAAAGCTCCCTGTGTAACCATACTTTGAGGAACTATCTTCTGAGGGTAATAGTGCCAAAGGATTCCCATGAAGCCCTTTAGAAAGGATTGAGGCACACCATTTAAGAAAAGTTTTAAGCCAGTGTTTTTTAAATTACAGGTTTATTTGTAGGGTATCCTAGTTCGCTTCCAGAAATTTAAGAATTTGCCTTCACTTTGGTGGTAATCTTTAAAAAACCAATATAAGCATATTCTGGAATCATCAGAATAAACCTATTGTTTAGGATCTCCTTGAGATGTACGAGCACTATTTTGATCATTTCCAGATAATGGGACCTAAACAGAGACAGACTTAATATGTTCTATTCCAGCCAAATGTAATCAAATGGTATTAACCATACTGTACAATCAGAGAGTCATGGTAGTTTGATCTTAAAAAAAAGCAATGGCTAAATTGGTTAATTATAGGGTGCATGGGAGACAAGCCATGCTGAACTCAGAAGAACTTTCTCTCTGACCAGATTCATTCTGACAGTGGCAATTTAACTTGACCAAATAACATTATTTTAAATACTGAATTAATGTTTTTGCTTTAACTTTATTGTTTTTCAGTTTTGATTAGAATTCATTTATAAATTTGATTTGGTTTTGTGGTTGTATGAGAGCTATAAACTGAAGATTATATTTGGTTTTAAATTCACACATATTTAAGGAATATTATAATTTAAAAATTGTCAATATTAGGAGATGCCAAAGAAGGCAATTACAATCCAACTTCCCACAAAGAAAAGCTCAAATCAGCATGGTTTCACTGTTGAATTTTGCAAAACATTTAAAGAAAAATGAACACTAATCCTTCATAAGCTCTTCCAAAAAATAGAAGAGAAGGAAACCTTTCCCAACTCATTCCATGAGGCCAGCATTACCCTGATACCAAAACCAGACAATGGCATCAGAAGAAAACTACAAGTCAATATCCTTTATGAATATAAATGCAAAAATCCTCAACAAAGTACTAGCAAACTGAATCCAGCAACATGTAAAAAGGATTATACACCATGATCAAGTGAGATTTATCCCAGGATTGCAGGTTGGTTTAACACAAAAAAACTTATCAATGTGATGTGCCATTTTAACAGTATAAAGGAAAAAAAAGATGATCTCAGCAGACACAGAAGAAGCATTTGACAAAAATGTAACACCTGTTCATGATAAAAACACAAAGCAAACTAGGAATAGAAGGGAACTTCTTCAATCTGATAAAGGACATCTATAAAAAAACCCCACAGTTAACATCATAGTTAATGGTAAAAGACCATAAGCTTTCTCACTAAGGTCAGGAACAGGACATTCTTTCACTTCTATTCAACATTGTATTAGAGGTTCTAGTTGGGGCAATTAGGCAAGAAAAACAAATAAAAGGCATCCAGATTAGAAAGGAAGAAGTAAAACTATCTCTATTTACAGATGATGTAATCTTGAATATAGAAAATCCTAAGGAATCCACAAAAAAACCCCACCCATCCAAACAAACAAAAAACTTGCTGAACAAAAAGCTAATAAATTCAATGAGGTTACAGGATACAAGATAAATATAAAAATAATTTTGTTTCTATACACTAGCAATGAACAATTTGACAATTAAATTAAGAAAACAATTCAATTTACAATAGCATCAAAAAGAATAAAACAATTAGGAATAAATGTAACCAAAGAAGTACAAGGCTTTCACACTGAAAACTAAAAAATATTAAAAGAAATTAAAAGTGACCTAAATAAACAGAAAGCTATCCCATATTCATGGATTGGAAGATTTAATATTGTCAATATGGCACTATTCCCCTAAACTGGTCTAGAGACTCAATGCAATTCCTATCAAATTCAGCTGGCTCTTTGGCAGAAATTGAAAAGCTGATCCCAAAATTTATTCTTCACTGTCCTGTGCATTGTAGGATATTTAGCAACATCTCTGGCCTCTGCCTGCTTGATGTCAACTCTCATCAATCCTCAGGTAAAATGCGCTTTGGAAACTAGAGATTTGGAAGTTCCCTCAGGCTTGGAAACATTAAATGCAAAGGAGATATGGGGAGGCACCAGTAGCATCTGCTATAGTTAACCCTTATACCATCAGAACAATTTTTGCCCCACATTAACTCACTTTATACTGTAACTGCTTCTTCCAGGTGATGGCTGGTCACGATTAAAAAAGAATTTTAAAAATCATCATAATAGGGAGATTAGAGGGACAGCTACAGTCCCTATTTCTGAAGATGTTCTTAAGGCCATAATAGACACTCATCTTCCCCTCTTCTCCCACCGATTTGAGATTCTCCTCACTCTAAGCCAGCACTTCTGATCTGGGTTGCTTGCCTGATGGGATAACCCAGACCTTTATCCCTTAGTGATCTGTACCCCCATGACTGTGCCCTTATCAGGCCATTACTTTAATTGTCCATTCCCAGTCATGACTTGGCATGGAAGCATGAAGACATGCCTCAGGGAATTCCCTGTGTTTCAGAACCACTCCTTCTTGTCCCATTATGTAGTTTTATCACCTCATAATAATTGGGGTGAATTACGCTTGCCTTTACAGCATCTCCTTTTTCTGTCTTCTGGTCTATTGGCATGAGGAGCTCAAAATAACTAAGTTTTAGCCACAGACTCAGGTTTAGTGGGGTCTTATGTCCTTTTGCAAAACACCCCCTTACCCCCATCAGGAAACTGAGACCTCTAGTCCAGCCAAACCTAAAGTACAGATTCCCCAGGGGGACCCTGGGAGTGATGGTGAGAGATGCCACTAGACTTCCTTCCCTTGGTTCCCAGACCTTTGAATTCTACCTATCAGAAACCAAACCCTCAATCCTTCAGCAATCACCTGCCAGCTGGTGCCTTAGCTGTGGTGTTTCAGACCATCCCAATGTTTTATCAGACTGGTAGCTTCTAGGTGATGTTCCATACAGTAGCATCACCGGATCCCAGGATCATGTGCCCATTGTTGTACCTGCTTTGACATAAAATGGAACCCTTGGTCTGAGGCAATGTGTCAGGATTCAACCAGAGAAGCAGAACCACCCTGAATGACGTAGAATAACGTATTGTTGTAGGCAGAATAATGCCCCCCACAAAAGATGTCCACGTCCCAATTCCTGGAACCTGTGAATGCATTAGTTTAGGTGGCAAAGGGGGAATTAGGGTAGCAAATGGAATTGAGGTTGCTTATCAGCTGACCTTAAAATTGGACTATCTGGGTAGACCCAATGTAGTCACGAGGGTCCTTAAATGTGGAAGGGGGAGGCAGAAGAGGAGGTCAAGCAATGCCAAGTGAGAACTTGATCTGTTGTTACTGACTTTGAAGATGGAAGAAGGGACCACAAGCCAAGGAATATGGGTGACTTCTAGAAGCTGGAAAAGTCAAGGAAATGATTCTCCCCTACAGCTTTCAGAAAGGAACACAGCTCTGGTGACACCTTGATTTCAGCCCAGTGAGACCCATTTTGGACTTCTGAGTCACAGAACTTACAAATCAGTCATATAATAAATTTGAGCTCTTTTTTAAAAAATAAATTTATTGATTTATTTATATTTATTAATTTTTTTCTGTGCTGGGTCTTCATTGCTGCGCGCAGGCTTTCTGTAGTTGCGGTGAGGGGGGGCTACTCTTTGTTGTGAAACACGAGCTCTACGCGCATGGGCTTCAGTAGTTGTGGCACATGGGCTCAGTAGTTGTGGCTCGTGGGCTCTAGAGCACAGGTTCAGTAGCTGTGGCGCCTGGGCTTTGTTGCTCTGCGGCATGTGGAATCTTCCTGGACCAGGGATCAAACCCATGTCCCCTGCATTGGCAGGCAGATTCTTAGCCACTGCGCCACCAGGGAAGTCCCTAAATTTGTGTTCTTTTCAGCCACTGTTTGTGGTAATTTGTTAGAGTAGCAACGGACAGCTAATACTGATGTTTATTATAGGGATTAGACCCTTGGCAGTTATGCTGTCAGGAAGGAAAGCTGAACGTGAACTGACCAGCTGCTGTCCCACACCAGCAAGGCAAGCAAGCGAGTCAGCAACCATCTGCCCAGCTGCCCAATGCCATGATGGATGCTTGCCTCTGTCTTAAACATCTTCGGCAAATTGCTTCCCAGGGGGCTCCTAACCTGCAACAATACAGAGAAGGAAATTCTGGGAAATGTAGCTTCTGCATAGCTATTTTGACACTAAAATGCCACCCAGTCTTTTGACCTTTGGATGGTGATGGGGACTAAGGCATTGCCGGGCATGTAAGAAATAGCATTAATCCCAGTAAAGTGAATTGCTAGCCCTCCAGGTGGAAGTGGTCAGATGCTTGGAGCGTGGGTGGATGAAGGCTATGACTGTGTAGGATTCAGCATCCATCTAGGCTGATGTGGGGTTGACCGGCCAGCCTTGGTGACAGGGAGCCCAGGCTGTTGGGCCCGTGCATAGCTTCTTTCATGGCTGCTCTAGTCCTGGGCACACTGTGCAAACACCATGGGGGCTGAAGATGGAGACTGGTTGACCTCTATAGGATGAGTGGGCCTCTCCACTCAGTGGCCCAGGGCTCCCCCATGGTGGAAGCTCTCTGGTGAGCACTGGTAACAGACACCCAGACCTGCCCCTTTCGCAGACCTGTTTGTCCATGATTTTCTAATTTCTTTTATTCCAGGCCATTTGGTGGATTCATGAGTACAAGTAAAGGCATGTAATTTATTCGTTCATTTAAAAACTTGTATTAAGCTCCACCCTGTGCCAGGTGTGATGCTGAGCACTGGGGTCACTGTAGTGAGCAAGTGTCACTGTCCCCGCCTCCAGGGAGCTGGCAGTCTAATAGGGGAAAGGTCATTATACGAGTTCTTTCTAGGGTGATGTGGAAGCACGGAGTGCTGAGGGGCCTGTAACAGGAGGACATAGCCTAGTCAGAGGGTAACAGTTCAAGGAACAAGAGTAAGGCCGGGAAGGTCGGGCTGGAAAAAGGAGCCACATTAGGCGAGGAAAGGATTCAGGGCTTAACCTAAGAGCAATGGGAAAGCATCTGATAGGTCCCAAATATTGTCTTTAAAGGGCCACTCTCTCCTGTGAGGAGAATGACTTAGAGAAGGACAAGAGAGGAGCAGGACCGGTTAGGAGGTGGTGTGTGGGGACCAGATGGCGGTGTAGACTAGGGCAGGGGTGATGGACACAGAAGCGGAAGGATTCAAGAGCAGCTGAGAAGGTGGAAGGAATGGGACTTGGGGAAGGATTGGATAAGGAGTGAGGAGGAAGGAAGGGTCAAGGACACCTTGTGGGTTTCCAGTCTGAGCAAAAGGATGGATCCATTTCCTGAGCGTGCACAGAGTGCAGTGGAGGGGAGCCTGGAGGTTCATTTCTTCATCTACGTTTACTGATTTCTTAGGAAGAGGTCAGTACATGGAGGTGCTGAAAAGAGTAGAGTAAAAGGCTGTCCCTGCCCTGAAGGAAGGCAGTCTAGTGGGCAAGAAAGAAAGGCAGACCAATACATGGAAGGTAGTAATTCAGCTGGCAAAAATATTCTTTTTTTTTTTTTTTTTTTGCTACGCTGTGTGGCATGTGGGATCTTAGTTCCCCGTCCAGGGGAACATTGGTAGGGTGGAGTCTTTTTTTTTTTTTTTTAACATCTTTATTGGAGTATAATTGCTTTACAATGGTGTGTTAGTTTCTGCTGTATAACAAAGTGAATCAGTTATACGTATACATATATCCCCATATCCCCTCCCTCTCGCGTCTCCCTCCCACCCTCCCTATCTCACCCCTCTAGGTGGTCACAAAGCACCGTGCTGATCTCCCTGTGCTATGTGGCTGCTTCCCACTAGCTATCTATTTTGCATCTGGTAGTGCATATATGTCCATGCCACTCTCTCACTTCGTCCCAGCTTAGGTAGGGTGGAGTCTTGACCACTGGACCACCAGGGAAGTCCTATTCTGGCTTTCTGACCAAGTAATCCTACTCTTAGAGAGTGATATGAAAGAAATAACTCTAAATGAAACAGTGAATTCATTTCAATTCAACAGATCCCTTTTTTGAGCAACTACTCACGGTATGTTGGGCACCATTTGGCCTGAGGAATAAAAGACAAATGAATACAGCCCTTCACCTCATGTTGCTCACAGTCCGGCAGGAAAGACAAGCATGTGAGTAACTGTGATGTGAAAGAACATGTGAACAGAACCAGCTGAGAAGTGAGTGGAAGGTGGTAGCTGGCCAGATTCTTCAGAAGGTCCCCACCCCACGGAGCTGCCTCCCTCAACGCCTTCATATTGGGACAGAATTAGATTAGCATTCATTTTTTCGGCTTGCAATGCTTGCAATGTTGACTGTCTTAAACATTGTTTATTTATTTAGGCTGCGTTTGGTCTTCGTTGCTGCGTGCTGATTTTCTCTAGTTGCAGCTAGTGGGGGCTACTCTTCGTTGCAGTGTGCGGGCTTCTCATTGTGGTGGCTTCTCTTGTTGCAGAGCACGGGCTCTAGGCGCGCAGGCTTCAGTAGCTGCTACACGCGGGCTCAGTAGTCGTGGCTCGCAGGCTCCAGAGCGCAGGCTCGGTAGTTGTGGCACACGGGCTTAGTTGCTCCACAGCGTGTGGGATCTTCCTGGACTAGGGATCGAACCTGTGTCCCCTGCATTGGCAGGCAGATTCATAACCACTGCGCCACCAGGGAAGTCCCTTAAACATTGTTTTAAATTGTGAATAAAACATGTTATGTGTGATGAAGCTAGTATACATTTCTGTACGAAACATTATTTATATTGGTTTGGGAGGTGTTGGGAGGGCTAGTAGTATTTTTGAAACTTAACATCCTCAGCGTTGCCCGATAAAAATACACAATTAAAATTATGCTTTCACATAAGCAGATGAATAATGTTTTAGTGTATGTCCCAAATATCGCATGGGACATTACTAAAAAAATTTTGTTGTTGTACAATGCTTTGAATACTCTAGCATTTTACATAGAGATGATTATGAATTTTTTAGTATAAAACAAGTTTTGAAATCTTCTAAGTGAATTCTGTCACATAGACATGTAGAAGTCATCTTTGTGGCTCATCTGTAATTTCAGACAAATAACAAAAAACTTTTCAGTTTATGTTCCATGCAATATTTGGGACAGACATATACTAAAAAATTATGTATTGTTTACCTGAAATTAAAATTCAATTTAAATTTAACTGGGTGTCCTGTCTTTTTGTTAAATCTAGCAACTCTAAACGGTATACACCGTCTTCAGCAACACATTGCTTTCTTTGTATTTCCTCACGACACAGAGGTTTAGGAATCTATTTCGAAAATACCAACTAGCTGTGAACCTAAATAGGATGACTTATCTTCCCCTAGTGGCGAGTCCAGTCAATGTATGTAATTCAATGCCCACTTAATCACTTACTAAACACTTACCAAGTGTCAGCTACAAAGTTAAAAAAAAAATAAAGCTAGTCCTTGCTTTCATGGAGCGTGTTATCTAGCAGAAGGGGATACATATGTTGGCAAGTGCTATAAAGTCTCTCCAAGGGCAATGTCTCTGCTGGACAGACATGAAGGTAAGATGGGCACAAAGGCGACTTCTACATGTGTACATGGTGGAGGTCTTCTAGGAAGATTTCAGAGTGGATGGTGCACTTTTATTCTGAAACACTCATAATCATCTTTTTTAAAAAAAATTTTACTTTCTTTACTTATTTATTTTTGGCTGCATCGGGTCTTTGTTGCTGCGTGCAGGCTTTCTCTAGTTGTGGTGAGCGGGGGCTACTCTTCGTTGCCGTGCGCGGGCTTCTCATTGCGGTGGCTTCTCTTGTTGTGGAGCACGGGCTCTAGGCGCATGGGCTTCAGTAGTTGTGGCATGCGGGCTCAGTAGTTGTGGCTTGCGGGCTGCAGAGTGCAGGCTCAGTAGTAGCGCACAGGCTTAGTTGCTCCATGGCATGTGGGATCTTCCCGGACCGGGGCTCGAACCCGTGTCCCCTGCACTGGCAGGCGGATTCTTAACCACTGGGCCACCAGGGAAGCCCAATCATCATTTTTTTTTTTTTCCAGCCATGCTGTTCGGCTTGCGGGATCTTGGTTCTCCGACCAGGCTTCGAACCCTGCCCACTGCAGTGAAAGAGCCAAGTTCTAACCACTGGACGGCCAGGGAATTCTCCAGCTCTTTTTAAAAGTTAAATTCCAGGGTATTAAAGCCTTATAAAATCTGGGAACAGACAATAGTACACAAAATGCACTCTGCTATCTGTTATGCAGTTAAGGACTAATTCCAGTCTTTTGGAAAAAATGGACCATCTTTCTATAGGAGAGATAGGAAAATGCTTTTCTTCTTCAGTCATTCCCTTTCCCCTCAACTTCTCCTCTCTGATGGATGCAGGAAGTTTGGGGATGGAGGACCAGGAGTGGCCAGTCACCGTGAGGAGAAATGTTTAATTTCAACCTGCTCCTGAGAGAATTTTTCCATTTCCTCCCTCTTCCCAAGACCTTTTTCTAAGCCAGCATATCGACTCTGCCCACTTTTTCTTTTCTTGGTCTGCATCAATTACTACTTCTTCGCCCAGAAGGTATCTTCTGCTACAACATGAGTTCTACTGGGGACAGAACGTGGGAAGGGAAGGTATATCCTTTCCATGAAAGACGTATCAAATTCTCTCTTCTTGCCTTTTTTTCACTCAGGTGAAAAAACTGGATGTTACTGGTATTTGTCATTACTGTTAAGTAACAAGGCGTTTCCCGGGCGTCAGAGATGAATTTACTCATATTTACTTCCCTCTACAGTTTGAAAAAAATTTGCGGAAGCTTACTAAAAACACACGAAGGGTTCCCAGCCTGAATGTCAGTGGTGTTTAACTTCAGATTCAAACGTGTCTAGAAGGCAGATCAATTTACATGTGGGACTAGGGAGTCTCCTTAAAGAGCTTATCCTGAGAAGAAATGTTGGTAAAAGGAAGCAGTGTAGTTCGACGGAGCAGAGTCTGCACCACACTGCAGACTCACTGGGTCAAGGCTGTGCTCCGGCCAAGTCTAAAGTTGAGGCTGTGAAAATGCAAAGGGCAAGCAAGAGAGCTCCCTGTCCAGGAGCTCCGTGGGGCGGTGACGGCAGTGGGGTCCCCTTCAGGATACCAACGCCGGGCATGCGCACACCGGGTACAGGGACCAGCCCCCTCGGTTGTGAATACCTTGTGAAGACAGCAGTTGCCACTCCTGTGATGCATGTTTAATCAGTTCAAGCAGAACCACCATAAAAGCCAAGACTTTTGGCCTCAGTGCTTATTACAGAAAACTGTTTAACAAACTGTTTAAAAAACAGCAATGGGGGTTAAGACAAAGTACAAATGAAATAAGATACAAAGCTCACTGCATAGAAACATTGGAGACATGGTTGTGTCCTTCCACAACTCAACAAGACACACAAACAGTGTCAGAAACACCCATTTGGTTCAAATTTTAGATTTCAGTCATTTGACAATGATTTCCTGCGCACTTTTTCCGTGTGAGGTACCGCACTGTGGTAGGTGCTGGGGATACAGTAATAAGTGAAAGTAAATTCCTGCTCTCACAGAGCTTCCGGTCCCCTGGGGGGCAGACAGACACCACGAAACAAACATGTCAGGTAGTCAAAGGGTTACGGGGAGGAGCGGGCAGGTAGGCAAAGTTTCTGTACACTCTCCAAATTCTTAGGAGCCATCAGAGGCTGCTTTGAAGGTCACGGGTTGGGGAAAAGATACAAACTCTCAATTATATTTTTGAAATAACTTTTTTATAGGTTGCAAATTTCTGGTCAGACTGTTTAGTTCATGGTCCTCGAGCAGCATTTATACTTTTCTAACTAGAAGCTATGCTAAGTCTTTACGGCTGTACTACCGGAGTATGGCCCACATCATGCATGTGCACGTGTAGGTATAAGTATGCACGTATGTTTACAGACGTGTGTCACCACTTACGTATATGTTAATCTACATTACGTATGAATACATTATTTCTGGCTGTAATGATACAAATCTTTTACATAAATGCGTAGGTTGTATCCAGCTTCTCCAAGAACTATCGATATTGTAGTTCTGAGGCAATTTATTGGTGCTCCCAAGTATATGGTATTTCCAAGTAGACTATGCTTCAGAAAAAATACTGGTCACTTTACAAGCACATCCTGATGAAGCAACATGTGGACCACAAAGAAGAAGGGGATGGAATTGCATTTTTAGGTCAGAAGACAAGGCAAAAATCGAGGGTTTTTTGTTCGCTGCTGCTCAGATGCTTGTTCGCTGAAAACCACAGGGGGTCCTAAACCCCAAAGACACACAGACTCCCACATCCAGGGACCTGGCGACTTGTGTGGTGTCTTTTCATCCTAATGCCCGAGTTTTCCCTCTTCCACATCCCATGAAGGAAGTGCTGCTTCCCTTTGGGATGTCCATTCTGAAGCAGCCTTCTTCCTGTGGTAAATCCCGGGCCCGCGTGCTGACCAGGCCTGTCGCGCTGACACAGCGTGGAAGCCCGGGTTGACAGGGTCCTGGCATGTTCCTCACTTCCTCGCTACAGAGGCAAATTCCCACTGACAGGGCCTTCACAAGCGAAGGGCCAACCCAGATTTGCTTTGAACCAAAGGCCTCCGGTCAGCAGGATCAAAGGTGTGCGTGGGTCCCCGTAGGGATTCTGCAGCAGAGAACTGCCTCGGCGGGGATCCCTGGCCCATACTGTATGCTCCCCTAGGAGCCGGACCGAGGTCCAGGGAAGCACACGGTGTGCTCTGCAAAGGACGTGCTGAGCGTCACGGCCCTTCCCAGGGCAGCTGCTTTCAGCCTTTTCTTCCACCCAGAAGACCACAGCGGACCACTGTGTAAATAAGACTGGCCTGCCGTGATGCTCTGGGTAGCTCCATCTCCCTTCCCTTTCACTGGTCCTTCTGCAACGACTGAAGCTGAGAACCCGGCCTCAGAGGCCACCAGAATTCCTCCACTTCCCTCCTCTGCAGGATCTCCATGAATAATCCCAAATAGCGAATCATTTAAAAATAAGCTATAGATGCCTTTGAAAGGCATTACATATTTTAAAAATTGTTTTCTTCCCAGGTACATTTCCTCCCACACCTTGATAATAAACAATTTGCATTTTCTTGAGGGCATGTAGGCTGAGCAGAAGGGGTACCTGAATACTTCCGGACGGCGTAGAGAAGCTGGCCTGGCGTTAGAAACGATGCAGATACGCCACAAAAACAAACCACCCTCAGGAAGTTAGTCATCAACAGTTGATTACACACATTATTCTTGTTTTTCGCTAAAGTCACCTGCTTCTTTCCTACTGAATGACTCTACTTCTTACTCTGTCTCTTCTCTCAGTACCACTTTCTGGTCCCAAGACTTCTTACATCCGCTGTGACTAATGTCACATACTCCCATATCTTAAAAGATAATAGTAAGCTATCTACTCAGATAGTTTCCCATTTCTCTGTCATTTTAGTGATTATGCACTGTAATCAGAAGCTATTGTTCCAATGTTCTGAATCAGGAAGACTTCATGGACATATAGCAAAAGATTATCTGGTTTTAATCCTAAACCGTAGAAGGGATAGGTAACTGTGATGTAGAAGCCAATGTAATTGGTAAAACGGATAGAATTCCCCTGGAAAATCTGTAAGGACCATACCATGTTTCTGGCATCTGCAGCTGTTTTCCAGAGTAAGCTACCTTTTCAGAAAACCAAGTGATGGTGGTATTCAGGCTTTTCTAAAGACATTTCCAAAGGGCCTACTTTCGTGTCCAAAGAAAAGACCATTATGTTCTAAATGTGTCCTGAAAAATAATGGACTGTAATACTGGGATGGAGGAGGGACAGATGGTATATGCAGCAGCAGTGGCAGCACGGCGACAGGATCAGCCGATGGGAACACAAGCGCCGCCCTTACCACACGACGGCGCGGTGGAGCTTAGGGAATCATTAGGAAGACAGAGGGCATCTTCTGGATTTAACTTCTCACATCCAGGGCGGTCCCATGACAGGTCTTTCAAGACCTTACACGTGGAAAAGAATGTAGAAAACTCTTCTCCAAATTCCTTTCAAATACTTAAGCGCTTGCCTGTATTTTTAGGACCTACGATCTGAAGATGATCTTTCTTCCCCCACAAGCAAATATTCTCTTGCTAGTTACTGAGAGGAGTGAGGAGCCCAGGCTCCCACTGCAACTCCCGCAAGACTCCCTAGTATTTTCGAGTTCATTCCTGGTCACACAGTTTCCTGTTCCAGAAGTTCTTCACTTATTTTACTTTCACTGTTTTCGTCTTCATTAGAATAGTTTCCTGAGTCTTGACTAGTTTGGGAATTGTACTTTTTGTGATCTTCAATTGGATTAGTCTCTTCTATGACAGTAAGAGTGTTTGCATTTTCAATTATAGAACATCTTTCCGTTTGTTCCTCAGAAGTGGAAAGGAGTAGATTCCTTACTGGCCGTTCAGAGAAATACTAATTCAAAAGGGAAAGAACAGAAACAGATTATTTAAAATCACAAAAATTAGTTTTCTAGTTCTAATAAGCTGTGGTTTCTTCAGTTTTCTAGAAACCCTATCTTTTGACATGCATATTAAAAAGCAAGCTAAGAGCACATGGATTGCACTATAACGTTTAGAATAAGACCATCGCTAGTGAGGTCACGTACATGTTGGTATCGTTTTTGGGAATTATATGAAGAGTTCCTAAGAAAGGTCCACTGTGCTATCAAGGGGTGGGGAGTGGAAGAGTGTGGGCGAGGAAGGAAAGGGAGAACACTGGGATTTGGGACATTTTATTTTGACATAATAAAAATTTTGGTATGTAATCCACAAATACCCAGAGAGAGCACAGGGAGAAATTAATTTTTCCCCGTCCCACTAAGAATAAAGAGCTATTGTAACTTGATAGTTTTAAGTTCTTTAAATAACAGCTCTGAATAGAAGAGTATATAGAAATGATATTTAAAAACTCAGGCATAAAAGAGTAAAACGGTTCATATTTATGGAACGTTTGTACAGTGTTAGGCCCTTCTGGTTTATCTCCTGCGGTCCTCCCAATTCTGCAGGATGGTACTACTGGCTCTGTTTTACAGTCTACGGGCACTTGCTCAAGTACCCTTAAGAGAGCTGCTCAAGTTCACAGAGCCAGTAAATGCAAATACGCTACAGCCCATCAACAATTCACCTTCAGGTCTCTGGCTCCAAAGCCTGGAGAACCTGAAACAGGGCAGGCAGCGTGGAAGCTGCCCCAGTGAACACACCACCCCCAGGCTGGTGTCCTCACTCAGTTCCTTCACTAACTCTGCCAACTAAAACACCGGGTGCTGTGAAAGGAAACTCATGTTTTGCTCCTTCGTTTTCTGTGATTTTATCCACAGAATACAGTTTTTGCACTGATGAGAATGTTTTAATCTTTTTGTGAATATAGACTTTCAACAGTAAAACAAGTGCCACAGTAACCAAGCTGCCAAAAAATAGGAGATTAAGGACACACCTTACTATTCCATGTTATATTCTATTAAATGACCGTTTCTAAAGTTAATTTCCTGAAACTCTGAAGAAAAAAACCCCAAATCAGTCTGTACTATTTTCTGAATATCAAGAAAACATTTACATTCTGTTGAAATCAAATATATTTCCCATTCATTTTAAGAAAAATCCAGTTAACTGTTGAAAAGAAAAGTAACATACCTCATCTACAGTGGAAGGAGGTTTACTTGATGGAAAGAACACATAATTGATACACCTCAAGAGGACTTTCACAGCATAAATGATAACGATGATAGAAAATAGCGCAGTGCAAATTCCAGCTATCAGCCAGGTTTTGGAAGTATTTCCTAGAAACAAATAAATGGTGTTTAGCATCTATATAGGTTTTGACACACAAATACATTAAGACTGCTGACAGTTTGTGTGAAACAAATACAGCCACGTGAAAGGAAATATACATTCTATTAAATAATACCAACAATAACATAAAAAAAGTCACAACTGAACTAATTAAGGGATTGCCACATAATAATCATATTAAGGATTATATAAAAAATTAAAATAGTCTCGTTAAATTCTAAGAGTAATCATAAAAGGAAATTAATTATGCAGAGATGCATGAAATAGAAAGCATACAAAAACCACTGAACTAAGCTGAGTATTAAAAATATTTTCTAAAACTGGAAGGCTCGGCGTGAAGTACTCACACAGTTCATGAAGAAAATATTCTCTATATTTTTGTGGTAGAAAGGAAACATTTTACAACTTTCAATGAATTGGTTATTTTTATTAAGTCTTGTTACATTAAAAAAGAAAAGATGCAATCAAAGGTTCTGACCTGGTTTTGTTTTCTCACACACAGTAGCGCTAAAAACACTGCTTTTATTCCACTTGCCATTCTCAGTGAATGCTCTGGCTTTCACACAGTATACAGTCAGCGGTTTCAAGTTAGGAAAGGTAACATCCGTTCTTTTCTCTACAACTTTCCTCTATAAAAAATAAGTAAATCGTTGATAAAATTTAGAACCCCAAGAACTCATACAGGGAATATGTATCTTCTGAATTCCTTAAATAGTCAAGCTAAGATTGGCCTCTCCCAAACACTTAGTTGGTATATGTTTGAGAAATATAAATTTGTTTTGGACAACACATTATAACCAAACTCAAAAGTTAAACATGGCTGCTGCCAAAAAAAAAAAATATGTTCCTGAGACGACTCTAATTTATTTTATAAGTACATGCTGATTTGGTTTAATCACCATCATGTTATCTCTGTTTAGTGGCAGAACAATTAAGTGCAGAGGTTCTGGCCTCAAACTGCCTGTAGCAAGATATCACTCACAGCTACATGGCCTTAGGCAAGTGATTTAAGTTCCCTGGGCCCTACTCCCAGATCTGTAAAGTGAGGACAATTATTACTCCTATTTGTATTAGTCGGCTATTGCCACAATAATGTATAACAAAACATTACAAGGCCAACAAAATAATGTTGTGCAATGCTGTGTAACAAAAGAGCCTGTGGCTCAAAAGATGTTTTTCTTACTCGTGAGTGTCCCAAAGTGCTGGGGGAACGCTCACTGAGGCCGTGGATCAGGTTTAGGTCTGCTCCACAGTCTCCCATCCGCCTGGGGCCAGAGACCACCTGGAGCTTGCTTTCCTCTTGACAAATGGGAGAAGCACGCATGCGCACTTAAGGCCTCTGCTCATACCACATCCACTCCCATTCCACTGTTTACAGCCTAGTATCAATGAGGCAGTAATGAATATTCCATCCCAAGTATCTGCTGAATAGTAATTTAATCCAACTGTCTGGCAGGGTTGAAAAATGATTGAGACGATTCATGTAAAATACTTAGCCCAGTACCTGATACATAATGAGTATTCAATAAATTTGAGTTGTTATTACAATTGTAATTATTGATGTGTTACCCAGCATAGGATGGCCAAAGGGGAAAAAAAAAAGTTATTGAATCTACTATTTGTCAAGCAATGTGGTATGTATTTTCATATATTTTACCTCATTTTAAACCTTATAAACATCCTTTCAAAAAAAATTAAGTTACAATGTAATATGTATAAAATGGATAACTAATGAGAGAACCTGCTGTATAGCACAGGGAACTCCACTTCGCTGTACAGTGGAAACTAACACAACAGTGTAAAACAACTATACCCCAATTAAAAAAAAAAAAATTAAGTTACTATGACCACCACCACTTTAGAGGAGAGGAAACAAAGTTTTAGCAGTTAACCACCTTGCCTAAGGTTACACAATTTGGGGGCTTGAGACACGAATTTAGATCTTTCTGATCTAGGGATGACTGAGAACTAACCATAGTGCTCAATAGGGCTAAATTCTGCTATGGTTACAGAGTGTTCAGATAGTTAAAATGAAACTAGCCAAGTTGCTGGAATTTTCTTAGATTTTCAACAGAAAATGAAGTTACAGAGTTTACCAACTTATGTGCACAAGATTTTTAAAGGTCGATTCCTTGCTTGCAATTCCACAGGGAAAAGTGATCTAGGAATAATGTGGATTATCTGATGTATATTAGCTTTGTCAGTGGTTTTTGAATTTTAGGGTTTAAACAAGTGTTTCTCAACCCTTTTGTCATGACTACTCCCCTAAGGAGCCTTTTTAGACTATTTTTTCCTAATTCCTCCCCCTTTACAAAGTTGAATAAGATTTTGCTGGGCGAAGTTGAACACTCGAGGCAGGTTTTCCTCCTGGAGGGTCACGAACCACTGTAACAGCTAAGATTCTTTTGCGCCCTAAAAACCAATTTTTGCCCTCTTGGAGGTGCCCCACCCCCAGGGGATATGTGGCAATATCTGGAGGCATTTTGGGTTGTCAGAACTGGGACGGAGCGCTACGGGCATCTGGTGGGTAGTGGCCAATGGTATTGCTAGCCATCCTATAATGCACAAGGAAGCTCCCGCAACAAAGAATCAGCCAACCCAAATGTCAAGAGTGTTGAGAAACCCTGGTTCACGAACACCTGAGAATCCTGTTAAAAATACAAATTCCTGAGTTCTACCCCCAGAGATTCTGACTGAGAGGGAATAACCTCAGGATCTGAATTTTAGAAACTAACTTGCGGGGTGGGGGGGGGGACTTCCCTGGCAGTCTAGTGGTTAGGACTCCGTGCTTCCACTGCAGGGGGCACGGGTTCCATCCCCGGTCGGGGAACTAAGATCCTGCATGCCACGTGGCGCGGCCAAAGAGACAACAATAACAACAACAACAATTAACTGGGGCCCAGATGCAGGTGATCGTAACTCTTACTGTGTAAAACATGGGAAATGCTCATTGCTTCCTATTGTAAATATCTGAGTTAATCACATAGTCTTAAAGTTTAAAAATTTCCCTAGAATTTTAACTTCAAGCTTTGTTTAACCAAACCACCGTTATAACTCTAAATTATAAACCTATACTACATAGCTTTTTTACCTCAGCGTTTGAAGTGTTTTCCCAAAAAATAACTTCATAAATTAGTGGGTAAGGCTGGTTCACAGACTTGTTTTCAGACTCTTTTGGAGCACCGATAGAGACGTGCAGTGAGTCATCATTAACGGATTTCATGCTAATGACTGGAGGAAATATGACAGCTAGAAAAAATGTGTAAAGACACAAAGTTCAAATTAGACTCAAAAAACAATGTTAAGGGTTCGCACCAAATTGGAGCATTACAATGTAAAGTAAAAACTATCGGCTTACTTTTCATCTCAGTATTAAATATTTTCTCTTCAGACCAAAAAGATGTGCTATTTCCATTAGATGCTTGTACACGGATACGGTGAATTCCTTCTGGGAAAGCATTTTGAGGAATCACACAGCGGGTAGTTTTGACATCTTCACAGTTTGGTATTTGTTTCCATTTGTCTGAATGACTCCCAGGAATCCTTTTTAAAAACTCACTTTTAAGACAAAAAAATGTTTTTTATTCCAAACACATTAATTTAGTAAACATTTACTGAATACCTATAATACACTAGACACTCCGTTAGGGGCTAAGGTTACAGAGATAAACGGTCCTCACCCTCGGGAAACTCACAGGATGGTGGAAGAGACATGTTCACAAAAGAAAACCAAAGATCTTGCTCCAGAGTGTGATAAGGTAGTGGTGTGCTAGGGTTGGCTCGTACCGGTGCACAGAAACAACTGCTAAATTTTCAGGAATGCTGCCAGCTAGTTGTTAAATACAGCCATTTTTAAAAGTTAAGTTACATAAACTTACAAATAAATAAATTATATTAAAAACAAAAGTAATAAATACTCATCTTGTCCTAATTATTTTCCTACATTTTATTATCTATGCTCAAGGCTAGTTACGTCTATCGTGTCTATGCGGCGGAAACGCTGTATGACGGAGGGCTTACTGTGCATCTTCCCAAATGCATGTTCAGTGACCTGTTGGGAGCTTGACAGGGGCCATAATAGGAGTAGTTATATTATAAAAACTGGCAAATGCTACAGATAAGGCTTTTCCCTTCTGGAAAGCCAGCTGCTAAACGTACCAGCACACCTGTGGGTAAGTGCTGTATCAGAGATACACACCAGTGTCCTAAGAGCAAGTCTGCACAGAGCAAGACTGGGCCTGGAGAGGTTAAGTAAGCTGCTCAGAAACCAACAGCTCCAAGCATCTCAGTTCAAGCCTGGAACTGTAACAGCCTCCTGACTTGCCCCCTTGTCTGTCCTGTCTCCTTAGTCCCGCTGCACCACACACAATGTGGCCACCTTCACCCTCCTCAAACACAGGCCTCACGTTACCCGTTCCTCAACACAAAATTCCCAATGGCACTCAAATGCCTACAGGGCAGTCAGAGGCTAAGTCTAAGCTTATGCCATCCTATTAATTCAATGTTCTCTCTCATTGCTCTCCCAGGCCCAAATGTTCTGCTACTCTCAAAGCAGGTCCTCCCTTCTTGTCGGCAAAATTCCAAACGGGCCCCCCAAATTCCTACCTGCTGGTGCACAAGCCCTACATGATCCCCTCCGCCTCAGTGTGGGCAGGATCCATGAACTCTTGATTAGGTTACATTATTTGGCAAAGGTGAAGGGATCTTACAAATGAAATCAAGGTCCCAAACCAGTTGACTTTGAGTTTATCAAATGAGAGCCTATCCTGGGTGGGCCTGACCTGATCGGATAAGCCCTTTAAAAGAGGGTCTAGAGGTTCTAGAGGACAGAGATTCTCTCTCTTGATGGCCTCCAAGAAGCAGGTCACCATGAGTTCTGCAGCTGCAAGAAATGGATTCTGCCAACCACCACATGAGCTAAGGAGACAGCACGAGACAGCTTGTACGAGACAGCACCCCAGCTGACACCTGAACTGCAGCCTTGCAAGACCCTGAGCAGAGAACCCAGCTAAGCCACACCTGGACTCCTGACCCAAAGTCACGGACAGATAATAAACAGTGTGGTTTTTTTTTTTTTTTTTTTTGCAGTACGTGGCTTCTCACTGTTGTGGCCTCTCCCACTGCAGAGCACAGACTCCAGACGCACAGGCTCAGCGGTCATGGCTCACGGGCCCAGCCGCTCCGCGGCATGTGGGATCTTCCCGGACCGGGGCACGAACCCGTGTCCCCTGCATCGGCAGACGGACTCTCAACCACTGCGCCACCAGGGAAGCCCAACAGTGAGTTTTAAGCTGCTAAGTTTGTGGTAGTTCGTTACAGAGCAATGCAAAATGAACACCTCCTCGTTACCCCAACCTAATTTTGTCTCTTCATATCCTGAGCTTCCCCCTGTGTGTAGCCCCTGCCTGGGATGCCCTCTCTTGTCATTTAAAAACATGTGACTTAGCAATCAAGGCCTGGTTCACACTGCATCTCCTTCCAGAGGGCTTCTTCGGTCTCTCCAGCCCCATCCACCTTTACGCTTCTGACTCTGTAACCCTTATAGTCGGTACTCCACTCCTCAGTCCTAAATCACATTTTGCTATGCGAAGGCAGATAACTGCTTCGGATTTCTAGCGCCGTGTGTTTTATTCTGCTGTACGTTTACGATTCCTTCAGTGCTTTGTACAGCGTGCTAAGGACCCAGAAGAAACGTAGAGACCAGCCATCAGAAACCCCCATCCCTGTCTAGTCTGTGGCCCTACTGGTTAACATGCTTTTGAAAGTGAAGAATACATAAAAGACTCCTCCTGTACAGTTTCCTGATCAGTGTGTGTGTGTGTGTGTGTGTGTGTGTGTGTGTGTGTGTGTGTGTGTGTGTGTGTGTGTGTGTGTGTGTGTGTGTGTGTATCCGTAAGGGCGTGTATGACATGAATGTGTTTATTATGCAAACTGTTACTGCTTCGAAACTAACACCAAAGGGTCGAAAGCAATCAATCGCAGCAGTACTGACTTCCCTTTTCCCTCGTTTTTTCTGCGTCTTTCTAGTCTCTTGCCTCTCACTCCTCCCTTCCTGCTCTACCTATACTTGCCTTTGGCCCCTCTATTCCTCAGTCCTCAGTATCTCTTTCTTTCCCATAGTCCACTTCACCTTCCACTTGATTACCCTCTTCTCTCCTCCCTCTCTACTTATCCCCTACAGTTTTCCAACTAGTATAAACTTATGCAGTCCTCTTCCACTCACGTGGTGCTAAGCTTCACTCATATTTGACTGGTCTCTACTCAATCACGTAGAGCCCAGCTCTCTCCAACTTTCTTAATTTCCCACCAAAGCGATCACTAAAAACTCTGCCAAAGCCACTAAAATGATCAAGACAATGGGAAGGCTAACTTGAATTGAACACGACAGAGTGACTGGACTCAGATCATTTCAAGGACTCATGGAAGAAGTGGGTTCTGAAGAAAAGATCACGGCCATGTGTCAAGTATTCCAGATTGAGGAAATAGCACATGCAACTAGAATCACACCTTCAAAAAAAAAAAAAAAAAAAAAAGAGAGCCGGTAAGAACACTAGATATTATTAGAATACACCCATTTTACAACAAGTGAAGAAACTGAGGCCCAAAGAAGTTAAGTGATTAGCTCAATGACATCCTGGGACTAGAATTAAACACTCCAGTTCCAGTATATCACAACCACCTTTCCCTCAGGCCACACGTGTGCACGGAGCAGCAGGTGGCTGAAGCCGAGTGAAAAGAAACCTAACAAACTGGGCAAAATGAACTTCAAAAGGACATTTATGGAATAGAACTTACTGGGACCACTGAGCTCGAAAAGTCGTGTTTTCACGTGCGTAATCCCATTGAAGGACATAGACCTGATTTTTAGCATCGATTCGTATATTTTCTGGTGAAGGCACTTTGTGTTTCTCTAGAAGACAAAGAGCACAAAACACACACACATTTTCTCCAGTGAGATGGCAGATGGCTAGAACTCCTAACAGCATGAGCGAGAAGATAAAACGCTTGCGTCTTATCATAATGACGTAACAGCGAAATAAGTTATGGTGTGTATTCACACAGGGGAACACTACGCAGCCATTTAAAAGAATGTGATAGATCTATATGTGCCGACATAAAAAGAGAGCCTCAATATATTGGGTTAAACAAGCAAGTTTAAAATATATCTGGCAGGACCTTAGTTTTTAATTTAAAAGACAAAACCCCCCAAACTGTAAGTCCAAGTATATACTTACATAAGCCCTGAAAAAAGTATGAAAGGTTGTACACAGACTGCTGGTGATACTTATCTCTGGTAAATGGAATTGGGGGTCAGGAGGCAGGAGAGGAAACCTTTAAACCCTTCTATACTGTTTGATTTTAAAAACAAAGCATATTAAACTTATAATTAAAATAATAAATCCAAGCTCCTGCCCTTAAACCTTAATCGTTGGCAAGATGTCACTGATTAAATGTATCAGGATGCTTTCATATTTTAACATTTCATCTATAAAGGTAAACTTTTTGGAAGACTAACTGTTCTTCTAGCAACTACCTCCCTTTCTTGTGGATTCTGAATAAAAACAATTTTTTTCATTAGAAAATACTTGGATTTTATGCAAAATTTTCATTATTATTTACTTGAGACAAAAATCCCAAATAACATTTGTTGCTTACGTAAATGCTGTTAGAATGCCTTTGCTTTAATGTCTATTAAACCATCACATAAGCTTTAGCAACTATTGGAAAAATGCCCAGATTGGCAGGTTGCCAATTTATATACATGGTTATTGAATCTGAAGCAAGACTTCCTCCTTACCTGTGGTGTTTATACAATACACTGGACTATAGAAACCAACTCTTCTTGGTGAACGTAGTTCTGCTTTAACTTTTAAACAATAAGTAGTCTCTGGTGAGAGGTTATAGATTTTATCTCTGGAATAAACAGTTTCAGTCCTTTCCTATAATTAAAAAGAAAAAGAAGTCTGTTCTTTAAAAAAGTAAAAAGTCAAGTTTTAGAATGAATTCATGTCATTCTTCTCTCACATCAAACAAAGATAAAGATAATGCTTACTTCTAGACGTGAAGAGTTTTTCCAGATGACTAAGCTATATATAAAGCTGGAATGGTCCATAGCCCACATGATACTGTCTTTTGTCCCAGGAGGAGAGACGTTTATTATTATTGCCTTATCTTCAGCTTCTAAATGTACATCTAGAGGACCAATCTGAGCTGTAAAAATAAAAACATTTACTATGTAAGTTCACGAATACAAGCCCAAACATTCATACAACAAACAATTCTAAGCACTTAATATGTGCCTGGCATCTAAAACGGAGAAAATCCCTCATGGAGCTCACACTTTAGTGAGGGATGTGGCCAAAAATCCCAAATACACAAGTGCATGTAATGTTATCAGGTCACGTGTGCTATAAGAAAAAATGAAGTAACGTGAAGGGACAGAGAATGTCAGCAAGAGCTGTTTTAGGTAAGTTAGTGAGGAGAATGCTCCCCGAGACGTTTGAGCTGAAACCTGAACAAGGTGAGAGAGTCAGTCGTGCACGTCTCGAGGGGAGAAGCGTCCCCAGCTGAGGGGGCACCAAGGGCAGAGCCCCTGAGATGGGAACATGCTCACCATTTTCAAGAGACAGTAGGGGGCGCTCGAATGGCTGAGTGGTAGAAAATGAGATCAGAGAGGCAGCTAGAAGCCAGGTAACAGGCAGAACTCTGTCGTCTGAGTCTGTAGTCTCTGGAGGACTGCTGAGACCTGATTCACATCCGGGAAAGATCACCCTGGTTGATGTGTGAGGAAGCAGGGAAGCTACGGAAGCAGTTCGAGTGACAAATGGAAGTGGCCTGGCGAAGGCTGGTAGCAGGAGTGGAAGTGAGAAGGGATCCGATTCAGGATACACTCTGAAGGTTGATCACTCAGCATTTGTTGATGGACTGGATGTTGCATGAGAGAAAGAGATGTCAAAGGTGATGCCAGGGCTCTTGGCCTGAGCAAATAAATAGGTGACGTCATTAACCGAGATGAAAAACACTGCAAGAAGAGCAGGTCTGGAGGGGGAAAATAAAGAGCTCTGTTTGACATTTTAAATTTGAGACGACTTGTAGACCTCTAAGTAGAGATGCTTAATAGAGAGCTGGTGATATGAGTCTAAGGTAAGGGGAAGGAATGCGGCTGGAGTGATATAATTTGGGGAGTCAAGAGCACAGATGATGTTGAAAGCCATACGATTCCTGGTGGAGGGGGCGTAGGAGAAGAGGTTCAACGACCAAGCCCTGCAGACTGAGCCCTGCAGCTGTCCAACATTTAAAGGTCTGGGGGATGAGAAGAAACTGACAAAGGAGCAACCAAAGAGCAGCAGGAGAGGCAGGAAAGGGCAGCGCCCTAGAGATCAGAGATGGAAGGGTTTCAGGAAGGAGGGAGTAATGAACACGCCGATACCACAGGGGAACTGGGCCAGAAGAGGACAGGGAATCCACTAGGCGCTGTGGAGGTCACGGGAACCTCGGCAAGAGTAGTTTCAGGGTAGTGATGGGGAACAAAGCTCAGATGGAGAGGGCTGAAGAGGGTGTAGGAGGAAAAGTGTACAGAGAGGGGGTACAGATCATTCTCGTGTGAGTTTTGGTATAGGGCAGTGGTTCTCAAACTGTTTGGTCTTGGGACCCCTTTACACTCTTAGAGAAACTGAGGGTCCTAAAGAGCTTTTGTTTACATGGGCTATGTCATTGAATATTTAGCATATTAAACATTAAAACTGATAAAAATTTAAAATATCTACCAATTCATTAAAAAATAGTAATGATAAAACCCACTATGTGATAAAAAATGACTATATTTCCCAAAACAAACAAGCCAAAAAGCTTAGTGAGGAAAGTGGTGCTATTTCACACTCTGTTCAAATCTCTTTAATGTCTGGCTTAATAAAGAAGGCAGCTGTGTCTCACACCTACTTCTGCATTCAGTCAGTCACCATTTCACATCAAACAGCCTCTAGAAAACTCCAGAGTACACTCACGAGAGAATCAAAATGAAAAAGACAAGTAAGTCTTAGAATTACTAAGAAAATAGTTTGGACTTTATAGACCGCCTGAAAGGGTCTTGGAGACCACACTTTGAGAACAGCCACTATAGCAGCGGTCCCCAACCTTTTTGGCACCAGGGACCAGTTTTGTGGAAGACAATATTTCCACGGATTGGTGGGGGCGGCAGTGATGGGAGGAGATGGTTCAGGCGGTAATGCAAGAGGTGGGGAGAGATGAAGAGCGGTGAGGAGTGGTGGGGAGCAGTGGGGAGCGGTGGGGAGCAGTGGGGAGCGGTGAGGTGCGGTGGGGAGCGGTGGGGAGAGATGAAGAGTGGTGGGGAGTGGTGAGGAGCAGTGGGGAGTGGTGAAGAGTGGTGGGGAGCGGCAGATGAAGCTTCGCTCGCTCGCCCGACACGCACGACACTCACCTCCTGCTGCGCAGCCCGGGGTGGAAGGGGTGGTTTGGGGTCCCCTGCACCGTAGGGAAAGCAGGAAAATGATGCCATAGCAGGAAGGAGATACCGGTTTAAGGGAATCCTTGTTTGTTTGTTTGTCTTTAAAGATGGGAGACTTTATATCATGTAAATGAAAGAGGCTGTTCTGGTAATATTTAATAAAGAATACAGTGTAATTCAGCTGGCAACTTCTTACCTTCTTGAAATGGTATAAATGGCTTAACCTCATGCCATTGAGAAGTGCTGTTTCCTTTTTCTGCTCTTATGCGCAATTCAATTTTTTCATAAACATTTTTAAGCTTGACTGAAGAAAAGTTGCATTCGGTACTAGTAATATGCTGACACCCAGGCAATTTCTTCCAATTATCCATCCCTGGTCTTCAAGATAAAAAAGCAAATGAATGAATGAACATTATAAATACAAGAGTGACAAACACGTTTTCTATTTACATTAACATTATAAAGTGTAAGTAGTTATTTCTTCTACTTGAGTTAATGTCCTGACAATATTTTTGTGTGTAACATTCTACTCTTTCTCAATACCTATATACCAAGTTATTATTTATACAATGGAATAATTCTGACATATAGTTAACTTTTTAATGTAAAAAATCCTAATGCATTAGGATTTCAAAGAAGCAGAGAAAGAAAGAACCCGTAAGATAAAAGTGCACTTACTGTTGGCTTTGTTAAAGACAGTTGTGTGACTTTTGGCCAACTACTTTGTATTTTGGATCCTCTCTTCCTTACTGAAAATTTCGGAAGTGGATTTGATGATTCCCTTCTGACCTCTTCCTATGAAGAGACTTACTAACCCTAAGGAAGACCTCAGAATCGGTATGGTTTGAGAATTTCCTCTGCTCTTCTCAAAACCAAACCATCCCTTCTGCATACTGATCTTTGTTACGTGACTAGAAACAAAGAACTTAAAATGTTAACATAAACTAACAAACTTCTCAATGTGGATTTAGTCCCTTAAAAAGTTTGGGTGATATTAGATTTTTTTAAAGCATGTGAAGAAACTAAGTTGGCACAGAGTGCCTTAAACAGAAAGGACATGTTGCTACAAAGGGGACAGGAGGCTGAAGTGAAGGTGAGGGACAGAAAACAAACATTAGATTTCAAAATTTTTGCCTGTGGTAAGCCCTGTCTGCCTTAAACCAAAGAGAGAAACTATCCTCTGAGAAGGCATTTTTGTCAAGCCTAATTCATAGTTCTAGCACTAGCTGATTTTTATTTTTTTGGGTAATATTGTAGACCTCATTTTAAAGATGCTAAAGCATGTTTATTTTTTTTTAAATTAATTTATTTTTAAAAATATTTATTTATTTGGCTGCACCGGGTCTTAGTTGTGGCACTGGGGATCTTCATTGCAGCATGCGGGATCTTTTTTTTGTTTTTAGTTGCAGCGTGTGGGCTCTTAGTTGCGGCACGTGTGTGGGATCTAGTTCCCTGACCAGGGATCGAACCCAGGCCCCCTGCACTGGGAGCATGTAGTCTTAACTACTGGACCATCAGGGAAGTCCCTAAAGCATCTTTAATAAAAAGCTAAGGATGCTCTTTATTAAAAGCTAATAGAAATTAGGGATGATATCTAAATAATGTTTGTGCTGACTCCAATTCAAGTCTACCTTATTTTTCAAAAAAGAAACATCTTTAAAATGTTACTGGGACTTCCCTGGTGGCACAGTGGTTAAGAATCCGCCTGCCCATGCAAGGGACAAGGGTTCTATCCCTGGTCTGGGAAGATCCCACATGCTGTGGAGCAACTAATCCCGCGAGCCACAACTGCTGAGCCTGCGTGCTGCAACTACTGAAGCCCGCGCACCTAGAGCCTGTGCTCCGCGACAAGAGAAGCCACTGCAATGAGAAGCCCGCGCACTGCAATGAAGAATAGCCCACGCTCGCTGCAACTGGAGAAAGCCCGCGTGGAACAACAAAGACCCAACACAGCCAAAAGAAAAAAAGTTACCAATAATATACACTACCATATACACTTCATTCCTGGCGAGTTTCCCCTTCTTTACCTATCTGAGATTTACCTATTTGAGATTAGAGTTGGCATTGATAATACCTTGATTTAAATGCAAATCTTCCTGAGAAACTCCTCCACAACAGAATCTATTTTTTTAAAATCCAGACTTTAAAAATCTAAACCAAAAATTCAGATTGTTTTTCCCCTCAAATGTCATTTATTAGAAAATATAACTCCAGAGAAATTAGGAGATTAAGGAAGTTTGGGGAGTGGGTACAGTACACAGACCTCTTTAAATCAGGTGCATAGAGGGTCAAATAAAATGAGCTCCAGGCAAAAGGTCAGTAAAGCATTTCTGGTCCATTTATATGGAGAACTTTTATTATACTCAACAGAAAACCTTATAAAAAATTTAAAACTAAGCCTTGATATGGTTTTAACCCACGCTCACTCTTTACATCTGTCTTCCCTGCTCCAGGAGATGCAGCTGCCCACTCTATTACAACTGCTTTTGCATGTAAGGGAGCTACTACAGTAGTAGCTACTTTTATATTTTCTTAAAAAAAAAAACAAACTTTATCATATACAGTGTTTAGATCACAACAGAAATATAACTTGAAAATAAATGTGTAACCAATAGAAAATTCATTTCATAAAACCAGTTTCATAATAAAACTTCATGCCATCTTTGTCTCTCCTATTCACTAACGTATTCCAAGTACCCAGAAGAGTGTTTGGCATAAAAGGCATTCAATGTTTGTTGAATGAAGACTGCACACTACATACGTCATAATACACTTTATTTATTTTAAATAAATAAATAAATTCATTTATTTAGTTAATTAATTTATTTTTATTTTTGGCTGTGTTGGGTCTTCGTTGCTGCGCGTGGGCTTTCTCTAGTTGCGGCGAGCGGGGGCTACTCTTCATTGTGGTGCACGGGCTTCCCACTGCGGTGGCTTCTCTTGTTGCAGAGCATGGGCTCTAGGCGCACGGGCTTCAGTAGTTGTGGCACGGGGGCTCAGTAGTTGTGGCTCATGGGCTCTAGAGAGCAGGCTCAGTCGTTGTGGCCCACGGGCTTAGTTGCTCTGTGGCATGTGGGATCTTCCGGACCAGGGCTCAAACCTGTGTCCCCTACACTGGCAGGTGGGTTCTTAACCCACTGTGCCACCAGGGAAGTCCCCATAATACATTTTAGATATAAGTCACAAACACTGACGTCTTAGATAAGCATATGTTCTACAGGCACTGGTATCCCAGCAGCTTATTTATGTGTCTGTGTATCATTTATCACCAGTGATATGTCTAATGTTCTGAGAAACACTATATTGAAAAAAATATCTGTCTGCTGCTGACATTAACTACACTTTGGTTGACCACGTTCTCTGCACCACTGTTATGCGCACTTGATACACAATTGTGCAACACTCACAATAGCCTTCCGAGTTACATGCTTCATCACTGGGGTGTCCCAGGCCAGTCTGCCTGGGACTGTCCTGGTTTAACCTTATTGTTCCAGCTTATCTAAAATCAAGTGCTTCTGTTCACTCTCACAAGTACCCTGGTTTGAATGATAAATTACATATGATCATACTAATTTTTTATCTTTACTTAACAGATAAGGAAACTGTGACAGAGAGAATAAGTAGCAGAGGATAGATTTAAACCCAAGCAGCCTGGCTCAAGTTCATATAACGCTACATCACACTAACCGCTAAACTGGCTCCCCGAACTTGTGACCTGGCATGTTCTTACAAGGCAATTGTTTATAAAGCTAGCAGAACAGAATAGAGAAAGAACACACTGAAATAGTGCATTGGATACTAAAGTCAGAACCGACAGATTATCATGAACTGGAGAATTTAGTAGAAGTGACAGAACGTGTGAAAGAATAAGAACACGAGAGCACTGTCTATGGCTCTGTTCTTTATTACAAGGGTAATTTTATTTTATTATTTTATTTTTATTTATTTAGTTTTTAATTTAATTTTTTTGTGTGTGTGTGGCTATGTTGGGTCTTCGTTGCTGCATGCAGGCTTTCTCTAGTTGCGGTGAGCGGGGGCTACTCTTTGTTGCGGTGCGCGGGCTTCTCATTGTGGTGGCTTCTCTTGTTGCGGAGCACAGGCTCTAGGCACGCGGGCTTCAGTAGTTGTGGTGCACGGGCTCAGTTGCTCCGCGGCATGTGGGATCTTCCCGGACCAGGGCTCGAACCCATGTCCCCTGCATTGGCAGGCAGATTCTTAACCACTGCGCCACCAGGGAAGCCCCTACGAGGGTAATTTTAAATAAAGGAATCTGAAATAATCTCTATTATACCTAAAACAGTTGTTTCATAACAACATTCTGAACTAAGGCAAAGAACAAATTTGGTAACAAAACTCAAAGTTCAATTTCAAGAAAATCTCTAAAGATGAAAACTGTTAAATTATCAGCTCTGAGAAAAACCGTGTGTGTGTGTGTGTGTGTGTGTGTGTGTGTGTGTGTGTGTGTGTGTGTGTGTGTGTGTGTGTGTGTGTGTGTGTGTATACATATATATGGTTGACCCTTGAGCAACACAGGTTTGAACTGTGTGAGCCCACTTACAAGCAGATTTCTTTCAATAAATACACGTTACAGCACCACACGATCTAGGGTTGGTTGAATCCACAGATGCGTAACCGCAGATATGGACGGCCTACTGTAAAGTTATACTCAGATTTCCAACTGCACGGGATGGGGGTTGGGTGGGGTGACCATCCCTAACCCCCGCCATTGTTCAAGGGTCAACTGTATATACACACAGACACAAATTACTAACCAACAACTGGAGAACAACCGGGCTGAAGTGGCGGAATCCTGGTTCTAGAGGTCCTACACCCTGTTTCTTCACTGCCTGATTCCCTGCCTGCTCTTTCTTGGAGAGGGATCATGGTTAGCAGACAGGGTCCCAGAACCCAAAGCAAAGTACTGTACTTTCTGAGTGGTATTTCCTTCTGTAATCCCTTCATCCACAACTCCCTGTCTGCCTATCCTCTTGGCAATCATTAAGTAGAAAGTTAGCACTAGGGAAGAGGCAGAAACACCAGAAACACTGAGTCTGTGGGAAGGCAGGGTCCAATATACTGATGTATATAAAGTGTATCTAGAATTAAAACTTCGTGTATGATGGAGACAAGAGGAAAGCCTGACCACAGAAGCCTATTGCAAGACCGTGGCTAGACCTTTAGGGGCACTCTTCCATATCCTCAAGGTATGCTCTAGGTCAGCCCCTAATTTATATTTAAAGAAGTTGGAGGGCTTCCTTGGTGGCGCAGTGGTTGAGAGTCTGCCTGCCAATGCAGCGGACACGGGTTCAAGCCCTGGTCCGGGAAGATCCCACATGCCACGGAGCAACTGGGCCCGTGAGCCACAACTACTGAGCCTGCACGTCTGGAGCCTGTGCTCCGCAGCAAGAGAGGCCATGACAGTGAGAGGCCCGCGCACTGCGATGAAGAGTGGCCCCCGTTTGCCACAACTAGAGAAAGCCCTCGCACAGAAACGAAGACCCAAGACAGCCAAAAATAAATAAATAAATAAATAAATAAATAAATAAATAAATTTAAAGAAGTTGGAGCATACAGAACAGAGAAGGTATGGCTGTGGACTACAGAAGTTGTCTGCTAGCCTCGTCCCCCAAATCTCTTGCTTCAATACCCAAAGATGAATTTGACTGTGTCTCTATTTGTAGAAATGAAGTTATAAATATTATGCAAAATAGGCATTTTCTTTAAAAAATGGAAAAACCAAATGTTTCCTAAATCTGAAAAAAAAATTTATGGTGTTAAAATGTGGAAGAGTTTGAGAAATAGGTGTGAAACAGAATAAAGGAAACATCATTTAAAATGAAGTTAAAAGTGGTAAAAATTATTCAGCAAATCAATAAGTAGAGTAACGTACATTTTATACTCTGCTGAAAAAGTCACATTCCTGACAGACTCACGGCTGCTGTTCCACTGCAGGATAAAGTTGTCATCAATGATGCAGACCCTGCCATTTTCAGGAGATTTTAGATTTGTTCCCCCTGTCAAGGCAGTAAGAAAGAAGACAGTTATACATACACACATATATACATACTATAGATATTTTATATATTTTTAAATGCTATTCTTCACATCACTGATTGAAGAATGAATACATTTAAATATAAAATATAAAAGTTAAGTATATAAAGGAATCTAAAAAACCTAGTGCTTGCTCTCAGGATAGGGAGGCTGCTAATTATTTCTATCTCTGTATTTGAGAGAGTTGGTTGAGTTTTTAAAATCTACAAAAAGCAAACATTATATATCAATTATATCTCAATAAAGGTAGAAAAAATAAATCATAAAAAGGTAAGCATTGTCTTTTAACTGGAAAAAAAAAGTCTCTGTATAAAAATCATATTTTTCTTTGGTCTTAGAAGTGATACTGACGTAAAGGATACAGGGTTGCACTGTTTAACAGCCTCAATTTGGTTTCGCATACTATGTTCAGAGAGGGATAGACTCTGATAGAGAGCTGAACAGATGTGGTTTCAGAGCTGACAACTATTCATAGGAACCAAACATTCACATAAGAAAATCGATAGAGATATAAAAGTTTATCACGTCACCCAAGCCCTACAGGAACCTGAAAGGGTCTTGACCACTGAATGTATCGTCTGAACCCTTCTGCTTTATTTTTTTCCGGTACGCGGGCCTCTCACTGCTGTGGCCTCTCCCCCTGCGGAGCACAGGCTCCGGACGCGCAGGCTCAGCGGCCATGACTCACGGGCCCAGCCGCTCTGCGGCATGTGGGATCTTCCCGGACCAGGGCTCGAACCTGCATTTCCTGCATCGGCAGGCGGACTCCCAACCACTACGCCACCAGGGAAGCCCCTTCTGTTTATTTTTAAGGACTTCCACCTAGAGACCTATTTTATTTCTTATGCTTTTTTTTTTTTTTTTTTTTTTTTTTTTTGCGGTACGCGGGCCTCTCACTGCTGTGGCCTCTCCCGTTGCGGAGCGCAGGCTCCGGACGCGCAGGCTCAGCGGCCATGGCTCACGGGCCCAGCCGCTCCGCGACATGTGGGATCTTCCCGGACCGGGGCACGAACCCGTGTCCCCTGCATCCGCAGACAGACTCTCAACCACTGCGCCACCAGGGAAGCCCTCTTATGCTATTTTAAAAAACTGAAGTGTAGTTGATTTACAATATTGTGTTAGCTTCAGGTGTACAGCAAAGTGATTCAGTTTTATATATACATGTTGCAGATTATTTTCCATTTTAGGTTATCACAAGATACTGAATATAGTTCCCTGTGTTATACAGTAAATCCTTGTTGCTTATTTATTTTATGTATAGTAGTTTGTATCAGTTACTCCCATACTCCTAATTTATAACCCCCCACCCCTTGCCATTTCTTTTTTTTTTCCCCCCTTTATTTCTTATACTTCTAGTACAAATCTTCCACCAGTTGGATGCCCTCTCTTCTGCTTTTTCCTTTTTGGCCTCTCCAAATAGCGTTTCTCTTCCTCTCTGACCGCCCAAATCCTCCAAGACCCAGATCAAGTTTGCCCCCTAATAGAAGACCTTCCTCAAATACTGCAGCTCATGCCAACCTTGCTCTTTCTTTACATGCTGCATCATGAATCTGCACCATTCAATTTCACACTAAAGTAGATGTACTCAGCACAGTACCCGACATCTAACAGGCTCTCAAAACTTGCTGATTGAAGACGTCTTTTAAAAAATTGCTTCTTTGGGACTTCCCTGGTGGCGCAGTGGTTAAGAATCTGCCTGCCAATGCAGGGGACACGGGTTTGAGCCCTGGTCCGGGAAGATCCCACATGCTGCGGAGCAACTAAGCCCGTGCACCACAACTACTGAGCCTGAGCTCTAGAGCTCGCGAGCCACAACTACTGAGCCCGCATGCCACGACTACTGAAGCCTACGCGCCTAGAGCCCGTGCTCCGCAACAGGGGAAGCCACCACAGTGAGAAGCCTGCGCACCGCAATGAAGAGTAGCCCCTGCTTGCCGCAACTAGAGAAAGCCCGTGCGCAGCAACGAAGATGCGACGCAGCCAAAAATAAATAAATAAATACATTTATTTAGAAAAATTGCTTCTTTATGTTAAACACAACCTCCAACCATACTGGAAGTTCCTTAAGGCAAGGTATACATAGCTTCATACTTAACCTGCATTTTACAGAGTCCTCAGACTAATGCTGAGTTCACAGGAACTTTTTCCATATCACAAAGGACGATCTTTCATGATGATAAATTACAATTTTTAAAAGACCAGCTTTTAAGTTTACTCTTTTCCCTGCACTATTTCTAGCCTTTACTTCTGCTTCAGGGCAAGGATGTTATCTCCTCACAGACTTTCTACTACAGAGGTCCTCGTATAGAACTTTTATTTATTGGGATTGCTGCCTCTACTTTCCGGTTAGAGATATTATGGTACGGAGTCCAAAGGGGAGACAGCTGAGGAAACATTTTCTGATTTTTCTTTTTAATTTGGGGGGTACTCATTGAGTCTCCCCACCCACATTTTCTATTTTACACTCCTATTCTCCGAGACATCATCACCGAATAGTGATCATCACCGAATAGACATCATCACCGATACTCCCTCGTATCCCACTCTAAACTTAATCCCCATCCCAGTTGTTGGAATTTTAGAGATTGTATGCAGCCAAAGGACAGTGACTGGGTTTATGGGGTTAACAAAAGGTCTGATGGCATTTGTAGTCTCCAGCCCAGAATACTCTAATTCTAGTAATTCTGGGCCCTGAGATAGGATGCAGCAATTTGATACCTGGGGTAGAGCCAGGTATTTCCTCAGAGATGAAATCCTTCTGCTACTAAGGGAAGGAAACCCTGGAGTTAGAGGCATCTTGGCATTTGGGAGACAAACAAATAATTGATAAATGGAGAGGGACTTGGAAATAGTTATTAAATAGGATTTTAGAGTTCATAGATTTTATTCTATTAGTATTAGCAATATCCCTTTGATAACAGTTTATTTCAACCTTTAGCATGTAAAATATACAAAAGGGTACTTAATCCAATATTTCTATTTATACAATTGGTTGCTTCAACCCTTCACATTCATATTGATGACTAGAAATGGTTTATTATATATATACATTTTTAGTATTTATTTATTTATTTGGTTGTGCTGGGTCTTAGTTGTGGCAGGTGGGCTCCTTAGTTGTGGCTCATGGGCTCCTTAGTTGCGGCTCGCCAGCTCCTTAGTTGCAGCACATGGACTCCTTAGTTGCGGCACACGGGCTCCTTAGTTGTGGTGTGCAAACTCTTAGTTGCGGCATGCATGTGGGATCTAGTTCCCTGACCAGGGATCGAACCCGGGCCCCCTGCACTAGGAGTGCGGAGTCTTATCCACTGCGCCACCAGGGAAGTCCCATGGTTTACTATATTTTTAAGTCTGACATAAATCCAGACACATACATCTATACAGATATAAATTTCCTCCCATATTTTGGATAGTTTTCTTAGACTAGGATCCCAGAGTTGCATTTACTAGGTTTGAAAGTATGAACAGTTTGATGATTTTGAAACATAGAGCAACATTATGATCTCAAGTTAGGGTTAACATTTCATTTAGTTTTCAACATTGCTATTCCTTTGAGAAAAAAGTAGATTAGTTAACTGAAAGATAACTAAGCCCTTAACATATAGGTGGATAATCAAGAACTAAATTGTGTGACCTTTAGAAAAAGTCTAGCCTTAGGCCCCAGGGCTTTGAGGCCAGATTCTCAGGGTTTGATTTCCTCCTAAAGCACTGGCTAGCTATATGGCCTCAGTCCACTCCTCTGTAAAATGAGGATAACAGTGCCTAGCTTTGTTCTGAAAGCTCAATGAGTTCATCCCTTTAAAACACTAAGAGTGGTGCCTGGTACACAGTTAGGAGGGCAATAGATGCCAGGTGTATGTGAAGTTTATTTTAGCTCTCCTCTAATCCAGATTAAAATTGTGATCTTAATGAACGCCCTCCTGGAATGTTAATTTTACACGAAAATTCTGGGGAAAGTCTTTTTATACGAAAGCAAACATGAGTTTAAGGCAAAATTTTCATGAACAAAAGACTCCAAAGAAATTACCAGGGGTTACATCAGGACCCTAGTACCCATATACTATATACCATGTATGTGGAAGGGTTTGAGAAATAGGTGTGAAACAGAATAAAGGAAACATCATTTAAAATGAAGTCAGGAGGCCAGAAGCTGGAGCCTTCATGCACTTTCACTCACCATCAGTTCCAGACCCCAGGAGGAAGAATTCTCCTCTACCAGCAACAAGCCCAGCCAATGGGAAAAGCAGCACCATCCTGAACTCTTGCTTTCCTCCAATGGACTTTCTCTCAAAACAGCCCCACCCAACTTTCTCCTTTTTCTCTATCAAGTCACCTTCTTCTCTTTTTGTTGTTGGACTTGCCTAAGGTTTTTGACCTAACTTGCTTGTCCCAAATTGCAATTCCTCTGTTATTCTGGAAGAAACCCATTATGCTGGTAAAATAACCAACTGGCTGTTTTATTTTTTAGGACAAGATAGATAGGATACCATGTACCCCAGAAAATAAGGATATGCTTTTCTAAACAAACGGGTGCTTTAAGCCCTCTAGGCAGCCTCACCAACTCCTGGATTCCTGCTCTCAGCTGCTAGGTCCTGTTTGTCTCTGGGCCTACAAAGACGAAGGGGGACACCGAGTCCCCCCTCTCACTACAAAGTCAACCGTATGATAGCTGCCATTCCTCCATGCATCCCAGCTAAGTTAAGAAAGGCAGCAAATTAGCTTGGTGGCTCCCAGCCTTTGTATTTTGGCTTTGTATTTTTCTTTTATTATTATTACTTTTTTATTAGATTGTACGAATCCTGAGGGCAGAGAAATGCTTGCAAACCTTATCCCCCTCCCACATGGGACCAAGTGACTGTTTACTAAATTGAAGAAACAGCAGCACACAGCTCGTGGCTAAAGCCTTATTATTAAAAAGTCCAGTCGAGCTGCCAGATTTTTCGGACAGAAACAAACTCGACACCAAAGCTCTCCCACACCCCGCCCCGCGGGGTAGGAGCCCAGGGAACGGCACAGGGCGGAAGGGATGGCGAGGAGGGCGCCCCCAAGCAAGCGGTGTGGAAAGATCTTGAACATCACTTTCTCTCGTTTGATTTTCGAGCCCAAGTCGGTTTCAATGTGAGCGCTGCGACCACAGACAACCAGAGGTCTCCCAGAGAGGACCTCTGTCCCTCCCGGGTCCGAGGTTTCCCACGCTGCCGCTGTCCAGCCTCGCGCCCAGCCCCCGCCCCAGGGAACGCCATCTCTCACCTGAGGCTGCGGGCAACACCCACGGCGCCCCAGTGACCAGCATGAGGGTCGTCGCGCCCAGGAGCGCAAGCATAGTCCGCGGGCCGCCGGCAGCCCTCCAGTCACATCTTCTGCCACCGCAGGTAGGACGAGGCGGCACGAAGGAAGGTTGGGCGCACTGGCTGTCCCCGGGCCTGCGCCCCAAGCTCACCAAGCCCACCTCCGCGTCGACCCGCCCCTCTGCCCACCGACTCCCGTGCACGCGCCGTCCTTTCTGCGCGCGTGCCACCGTCCGCGCACGCGCGTGGGACACCGGTGGGCAGCGCAGCCTCCGCTGCCCTCCCCCACGACCCCTCTTTCCGGCCCGAGACCGCACACTCGCGGTACACTCTCGGGTTCCGGGAAGACCGCGTCTAAGCGGAGGCCTTGCCCCCGGCAGGAACGCGGAACTTTGCCAGTGCGTCTGCGCAAGCCTCGCGGCCTGGCGTCCGCTCCCCCGTCCCCCCTGCCCCCTCGCTTCCCGCTACTAGCAGCCGGAGGCCACTGTCGGGCGCTCTCGTCCCTCGCCCTCCCCAGCCCGGGTAGCGGACAAGGGAGCCTGGGAAAGCGGTGTTGGGGAGGCTTGGGGATTAAGGGAGAAAGCAATGAGGACACTTCCGAGCGGGTCAGGCCGCGAAGGGTAGGCGTGTCCAGAGTTAAGCCTAGACACGTTGAGCTCCCATTTTCCGAGCGACCTGGCCCGGGGCAGCACGGGTCCCTTGGAGAGGGTCGTGACGGCGTCCGGGCCTTGGGGGTGGTGTCCGAAACAGAGGTCTCTAAGCTCTTTTGACCGTCTGCCCTTATCAGTAAATAATTTGAGGCCATTATTCAATGGTTATTTAAGTACGTTAGTAATAGATTATGTACATTATAAAAATACACAAAAGGGAAAATGTAAAGGACGAATGATAAGTAGTCAAAGGCGTAGCTGTTAATTATAAGAACCAGACAATTTAATGCTCGATTATAAAGTAAAATGAGTTTTGGTAAAGAACTATGCGCTTGAATATTGCCTTGTAAACAACTGAGGTATAATTTGAATACCATGAAATTCACCCATTTCAAGTGAACAATGATTTTTAGTAAATCTGTCCAGTTGTTAGCCCTCATTTTTAAAAACCTTGGATTATTACTTTGTGATTCATAAAATTTTAGGTTTGGTTCTGAGTATGTGAGTGTCTTGCTTCCATTGAGGTCATAGATGGAAAAATACTAGATGAGAATATGTGGCTCTAAATGGAAGAAGGAAGTTCCTGATTGCACTTATTAAATCATACTCTCATTAAAAGCCTTGACAACGACTTATGGTTTTCATTAAAGTTTTTATTTCCTGCCGTCCAAAAGTTGTTCTTGCAAACTAGTTGGAATAGAACAATGGGCCCAAAGTATTTCATAGACTGAAACATTTCATTCGAAATATTTTAAAATATGTTGAAAAATTTCCCTCCACTTTGGTGGGCAGCTCGAGATGCACATAGCATTTTTAGCAACAAAAATCACATTCAAATGGAAATATTTCCAAATATTTTATTTCATTAAAATTTATTTATTTATTTTTGACTGCATTGGGGCTTCGTTGCTGCGTGTGGGCTTTCTCTAGTTGCAGCGAGGGGGGGACTACTTTTCGTTGGGGTGCGTGGGCTTCTCATCGCGGTGGCTTCTCTTGTTGGGGAGCATGGGCTCTAGCCATGCGGGCTTCAGTAGTTTTGGCATGCGGGCTCAGTAGTTGTGGCTCGTGGGCTCTAGAGCACAGGCTCAGTAGTTGTGGAGCACAGGCTTAGTTGCTCCGCAGCATGTGGGATCTTCCCGGACCAGGGCTCGAACCCGTGTCCCCTGCATTGGCAGGTGGATTCTTAACCACTGTGCCACCAGGGGAGTCCCCCAAATCTATTTTAAAATGCAAGAATTATATATAGTGAATACCTGTATAGTTTCTTTTGATTTTCATTTGTTCACAATAAAACCAATTTTAATGGATTTAATGCTTTGTTTTGTTTTTCAGTATTGCTACATGACATGCTAATGTTTTACACTTATTAAAGAAAAGGTCAGTAAATATATTTTGTAAAACCAGTTGAATGGCACAGAAGACTTTCATGGTTTTTCCCATCTTAATACAATAATTGTAAAGATTGGATTGTATCTTAATAAAATTGGATTGAATTTTTAAAAATTACCACAGGCGTGACACCCTGTAGTATTTTGTGCACTTCAGTTTCAACTTGTTTGCTGTGATAGTTTGTCTCTGGATGAAACATGAATTAATTTCCTGTGTGGTGCTAGCTCTGTAACCTTAACCTAGAACTTCCCCCTCACCCCCTTTATTCAAGTCAAAATGATCCATCAGAGGTTATGTAACTGAGCAGGACCCTATCAGGCCTTCCCAGAATAGACCCTACTCCCACCCCTCCATGTCCTCCGCCTGCCTTTTGTCTGTAGAAAAACTTTAGTCAAAGAATAAATTTGGGGCTTCCCTGGTGGCGCAGTGGTTGAGAGTCCGCCTGCCGATGCAGGGAACGCGGGTTCGTGCTCCAGTCCGGGAAGATCCCACATGCCGCGGAGCGGCTGGGCCCGTGAGCCATGGCCGCTAAGCCTGCGCGTCCGGAGCCTGTGCTCCTCAATGGGAGAGGCCACAACAGTGAGAGGCCCTAGTACCGCCAAAAAAAAAAAAAAAAAAAAAGAATAAATTTGACCTGAGAAGTGAGAAAATGCAGAAAGAAAGGAAAACAGTCAAGCAAGGCAAAATAATAATAGTTTAGTCATTAGAGTCAAGGACCTTTAGTTCCTTCTCAAGGGCTATAGATAATATTCTGAGCCACATCCTTTGAGCTGTTTTGCAGATACTGAAACCCCCGCCAGGTGGAAGAAGTTAACTGTATGCTGCCCACAAGCACATAGATCCCAGACCGGTTGGAACCAGAAGGTTGATAATGCTGACTCCCAATTACCTCACCACCAACTAATCAGAAGAATGTCCACAAGCTGATCACACCCTGCTCCTGGAACACTGTAAGACTCTTCACTACCCACTGCAGGGCGGGACACACAGGCTTGAGGGCTTTAGCCCACTGTGGCCCCCTTTGCCAGGCAAAGCAATAAAGCTATTTCTTTCTTCTTCACCCAAAACCCTGTCTCCAAGATTTCATCCAGCACCAGTGTGCAGAGGCTGAAATTCGTCATCAGTTACGCTTGCAGTTTTTCCATAAAACATGTTCTTTTAAACTTTTTATTCTGAAATAATTTCAAACTTACAGAAAAGTTGCAAACATAGTAAGAGAACTCCTGCATACCCTTTGCCCAGATTCACCAAGTCGATACTTCGTCATATTTGTCATCTCTGTCTACACATACAAGTATGCGTGCAAACTTCTTTTTCCCTGAACTTGTTTTTCCCTGAACTTCTTTAGCTTTCTTTAATCTGGAGCAGTTACTTGGCCTTGGTCTTTCACAACACCGACTTTTTTTTTTTTTTATACAGGCTAATTATTTTACAGAATGCTTTTCAATTTGGGCTTGTCTGATGTTTCTTCATGATTGGAATCAGGGGTCTAGAGCGCAGGCTCAGTAGTTGTGGCGCACGGGCTTAGTTGCTCCAAGGCATGTGGCATCTTCCTGGACCAGGGTGCAAACCCGTGTCCCCTGCATTGGCAAGTGGATTATTAACCACTAAGCCACCGGGGAAGTCCCAATCCTTATTTATTTAAAAACTTTTTAAATTAATAGACTTCACTTTTTAGAGCAGTTTTAGATTTATAGAAAAATTGAGCAGAAAGTATAGACAGTTCCCATATATTCCCTTCATTCCCCCCCTCCCGTTTCCCCTGTTGTTAATATCTTGCAATGGTATGGTACACTTGTTACAATTAATGATTCTATACTGATACATTATTATTAACTAAAGTGCATAGTTTACATTAGGGTTCTCTCTTTGTGTTGTATAGTTCTATGGGTTTTGCCAAATGGTTAATGTCATTAATCTACCACTACAGTATCATACAGAATAGTTTTACTGCTCCAGTGGTTAAGAATCCTCCTGCCAATGGAGGGGACACGGGTTCGAGCCCTGGTCTGGGAAGATCCCACATGCTGCGGAGCAACTAAGCCCATGTACCACAACTACTGACCCCACGTACCACAACTACTGAAGCCCGCACACCTAGAGCCTGTGCTCCACAACAAGAGAAGCCACTGCAATGAGAAGGCCGTGCACCACAATGAAGAGTAGCTCCCGCTCGCCGCAACTAGAGAAAGCCCACACGCAGCAACGAAGACCCAATGCGGCCAAAAATAAATAAAGAATTAAATTTATTTTTTAAAAAAAGAATAGTTTTACTGCTCCCCAAATCCCCCTTTTTATTTTAGTGCTCAAATTGTCCCAGTCTTGGCCAGGGGCAGCCATTTCAAGCTGGCTCCCGTTTCTTTTGATACATCCCATCTTTTGTTTTTGTTTTTTTTTTTGAGCACTTCTTTACCTTTGGGCATAAAATGTTCTAGGCTCATTTTATACTTTTCCTGCCCCAGCCCTGAAATCAACCATTTCTCCAAGGGGCCCAGGCTTCTTTTAGTGGGAAATAGTATTTAGAAACCAAGATGGGGGCACTAAAACTTTTGTTTTAATTAAAGAAGTGCAAATCAAAAAGTCAAAGGAGCTACGGGAAGTTCCTTTGGCTCAATGCCTAATCCATCTCATAATTGTCTGGTACCATTTTGGGTTTTTTTTTCAGATTGTGGGACATTTGCCTGATAATTATTATCAGTCAGGGATGAAGGCAGGTTTAAAAACTGGCTGGAGGGCTTCCCTGGTGGCGCAGTGGTTGAGAGTCCGCCTGCCGATGCAGGGGACACGGGTTCGTGCCCTGGTCCAGGGAGATCCCACATGCCGCGGAGCGGCTGGGCCCGTGAGCCATGGCCGCTGAGCCTGCGCGTCCGGAGCCTGTGCTCCACAGCGGGAGAGGCCACAGCAGTGAGAGGAAAAACTGGCTGGAGAAAGGATAAGGGGGTCCGTTTTGCTCTGCCAGCCCTATTGTTCCCTAGAGATATAGAATCTGTCTTCTCAGTATGGGCTGAACAGTGAACAATAGCAGTTTTAGAAGGGAGGTGGATAGCTTGTAATAGGGCAGCAATTATACGCCCATTAGCAATAGGAGTCCCTGCAGAGGTTAAGAATCCACGGGATTTCCAAATTGAGCCAACAGCACGGCAGACTCCAAAAGAGAGGTGGTTTTCCCTTTTTCTAACGTACACACTCTAGCAAAAGCTACAAGCTCAGCAGCTTGGGCTGGTTTGACAGTGGTCAAAGATTATGCTTCAGGTGTTTCATGTGGGGAACCCATGGCATAACTAGTTATTACTTTTCTCTCGAAATTTCATTTATGAGCCATCACAAAATAGAAGTTAGTCTTGGTTGTCTGAAGGGATGTCTGAGAGATCTTGTGGCTTTGAGACCATTTTTGTAGTGTCAAGGCAATCATGTGGAATGGAATCAGGCTCTCCATCATCAGGGAGGGGCATGAAGTAGCTGGATTTAGAGTATTACAACGATGGAAGATGATGGAGGGTTAATTAAAAGAGCCTGGGTGGTGCTTTGCAATGACCTGGATGGGAGAGATAGGGAGGGTAGGAGGGAGGCTCAAGAGGGAGGGGATATGGGGACATGGGTATGCATATGGCTGATTCGCTTTGTTGTGCAACAGAAGCTAACACAGCATTGTGAAGTAATTGTACTCCAAGAAAGATCTATTAAAAAAAAAAAAGAGCCTGGGGACTTCCCTGGTGGTCCAGTGGTTAGGACTCCATGCTTCCACTGCAGGGGGTGTGGGTTCGATCCCTGGTCTGGGAACTAAGATCTCGCATGCCGTGCAGTGTGGCAAATAAATAAGTAAATAAATAAATAAATAAGCGAGGCTGCTCATAGGTGGTTTGTTGCCCATGTAGGGAGATGCTGCATCCTATGAACTTGCAAGATAGCAGACACAGCATGGGGAACAGAAAGTTGCATGGGAGACCCTATTGTTAGAGTACTGGCTTTGTCAATCAAGGTGGCAGCTGTGGCCACCACATGTAAGTGTGGGGCCGTACCTAATGCTACAGTGTCTAACTGGCATGAGAAATATGCTATAGGACTCACCTGAGAGGCAAAAGACTGTCCTATAATGCCTGCAGCAATTCCATTATTTTCATGGCAGTATGGATGAAAAGGTTGGTCAAAATGAGGTAAGCCAAGAGCTGGAGGTGTAGCCAGAGCTAATTTTAAGGCTGCAAAGGAGGTAGCAAAAGGCTTGCTGGTGAGGAGTTTGAAACTAGAAAAGCATGACAGGTGTTAAGAGGCCCTAAAGATATTAGGGTGGGCTGAGACATGGGCAATGAGGTAGGCTGCCTAGAGACTCCAGCTGCTCGAAAAGACTCAGAGGTGACAGGTAGAGATAAATCCTCTGAGCAGACGGTAGAGAAAATCTCACCAGTGTCAATTAAGAAATCCAGTTTGGAACCTCTGTTTTAAGTTTAATGGTAGGCTTTTGGGGTTGAACTGAGGATCCGCTGACACTGTCATTTGAGGGGGAATTGTCTGTCAGGAGGAGAAACATGAACCTGGGAGTAATGGGACCTAGAGAGGTTGTTTCTTAAATTTTCCTTTCTCTTAAGTGCAGGACAGTTTTTCCTCCAATGTCTGGATTTCTTACAGTATCTGCAATTGTCTGGAGGCAAATAGGAAGAGCTCTGAGTGGGTGTGGAGGTGCTCTTAGAATCATGCTTTTGTTTTTCTAAAGATTCCAGTTGCAAAGCAAGAACTCTTCCTGCAAACTATTTTCAAAGAATTGAACTACAGCTTCCATTATTAGCTTAGCAGTTGCCCAGACCAACTGACCACACTATTTTGAATCTGTTTTTAATAACAGGGAGAAAATTTCCCACTAAAGCAGATATGAAGAGATTCCTGTGTTCTTGGGGCTTCTGGGTTCAGTGCGGTGTCTCTTTGAAAAGTTTGTCTAAAACGTTCAACAAAGGCTTTTGGATGTTCCCCATTCTTCTGAGTGTATAATTTGACCTTAGACCAATTAATCTGGGGGGGGAAGACTTCTACTATTGCTTGAACAGCAGACTTATAGGGCCTACGCATGTGTTCTGCCCTATAGTTCTTCCTCCTTCTGATAAATAACACAACAAATAGAAACAAAGAAAAACAGTGACCATCTGGGAGGACAGAATCAATAAAAAGCAAAATCAATAAAAAGCAAAAATCAATAAAAAGCAGAATCAATAAAAAGCAAGTGACCATCTGGGAGGACAGAATCAATAAAAAGCAGAATCATTTACCAAATGCCAGAGGCTCTATGTCACAAGGAACTAGCTCCAAAACTAATCTCCTGCTAATCTAAATAGAGAGAGAGAGAAAAGGGACTCCCACCACTTTCTTTTCAACCAGACCCTGCAGGCAGAGATCTGGGAGGCTGACGTGATAAGAAATCTTAGCTTCTGCTGGCCTTTGTCAGGTGTCTCAGGATCTCTCAGCTGTAGCAGCCTTGGGGTGGCAAGGGTCTGGCCAGTCTCCTGGCTGGCTTACCAACTGTCAGGGAGGAGGGAATTTCCCCCTCCCCTCCCTTCTTGAGTTCTTGCAGCTGGACTAATAATAAAATTGACACTAGAGAGATTAACAGGAGGAAAGAAACAAATTTTAACTTGTATATATGGAGTTCTCATAGAGATGGGCCCTAAGAAGTGGCCAAGGCAGGCAGCTTTTATACTTTTTTGATAAAGAAATAATAAATTTGTGAGGAATTTTCAGGACAAAGAAACTTAGTTTTGGGTGCTTAATTAGTGAAGAATCTAAACAAAGTTTGGGGGACTTCCCTGGTAGTCCAGTGGTTAAGACTCTGTGCTCCCAATACAGGGGTCCTGGGTTCGATCCCTGGTCAGGGAATTAGATCCTGCATGCTGCAACTAAGAGCCTGCATGCTGCAACTAAGACCTGGCACAGCCAAATAAATAAATAAATATTAAACAGAGTTTGGGTTTGGGGTAGTAAATTAAAGAAGTAACAAAGTTGGTTTATATAGGCTTCTTGGGCCTGAATTCCCTATCTCTTGTGATAAGGGTGTCCTACATCTAGATGCAAGGGAATGCACCTTTCACATGGAAGATTTATTTCCTGCTTTCAGGGGGACAGAGGAGGATCAATTTTCTTCTTGCATCCACTGCTTCTCAAACAATTTCAATTCAAAATAATCAACATGCCATCAGCATATTTTGGGGTGACCCTCCCTGAACCCCAACACCAAAATCTGGCACAAGGTGTTCAATAAATATTGGCTAATTTTTCCCCTGGCCATTGTGATTATTGTATTTTCTATTTCAGAAAGACTCAGGGGGAAGATCTAGGTCTGCTATTCTGAAGGATCATGTGACCCCAAAATCAAAACTTTCTTGTCTAACCTCAACTGGGCTGACATTAAAAACCTTCTGCACTCACTGCAAATCTCTGCCCCACCACTTCTCATTTTCAACAGATGTCCCACTCAACTCCTACTTTCTTGGAAAATTCAGGCAACCACAGATCAGACTTTAATTTCTCACCACCAAAATCTCACATGCATCTGAACTTGCAGCTCTTCTTTCCTTTTTTTTTTTTTTTCTTTCTTTCTTTCTTTCTTTCTTTCTTTCCTTCTTTCTTTCCTTCTTTCTTTCTTCCTTCTTTCTTCTTCCTTCCTTCCTTTCTTTCTTTCTTTTCTTTTTTTAAACCCTTTTTAAGTTGAGAGGTTTAATTTTGAAATTGAAGGCTATGGAGAATATCTAAATGGATTTCTTTAAAAGGAGCAATAATTTGATCCAATTTTCCAGTAGAAACACTCTAGCAGCAGTGTAGAGAGTGAGTTAGAGAGAACAGTGGGAGACTGAAAGATTTTTTAAAATACAGTTGTGGTTAGGCCTGGATAAAAGTGATGCCCTTTAAGGTAGGACTGGACTCATGGATAAGGTAAGGAGCTAGTGAATACTAGGGAGTAGCATCGATCTTTTGCTAATTAGTTGTGGAAGAGGTTGTAGTTGAGGATGATGGAAGAAATTTTCACGTGTTGAGATATGGGGAACTCATTCTGGCTTAACTTTATGCTAACTAGAACAGCCTGTTTTGTGGCTTATTAAACATGCATTGTACATCTGCTTTAACCATTAAAGAAAAGAATGCATTTAAAACTCAAAATGGAGTAACTGTAGTTCAACCATTCAAAATGGAACTGGGTGGTCATTGTGGATGTGGTTTCAGACATGTTCCTGCATTACTGAGAACTTGAATCTTCTGAACTGTATCAGACTCAAGGACAGCAACAGCCATTCTCAAAACAATATCTGCTAGCAGCTGCAACCTTGTGGTCTCGAGGTCTCGCCTTGTAACTATGCAACCATTTCAGACCCCAACCAATCCTTGCTTCACATGCACCCTTACTTCTTGCCAGTTCCAATTATAATTCTTGACAAACTTATATAATTTTGCTTTTATAAGCCTCCCCTTTTTTGTAGTCCAGCAGAACACAATTCAAGTGCTTCTTGAATCTGTGTTTCCCAGGATATAGTCCTCAGTTTGGCTCAAATAAAATTATTTTCTATTCAACTTATAGATTGTTTATTGATTATTTCTTTCAACAAGGATAACTCCTAGGCTTCCACTTCAAAGAATGACTTGACGGTGAGCCCATCACCAAGACAGAAAGTAGAAGAGGAATGAAGAGCAGGGTGGAAAGACAATGAGTTTATGTTGAGACACATTACCTGCTTTAGCAGGTAAATGTTGCATGTAGAGGTCTGAGTTGGAAAAATAGATCTGGTAGTCATCAGCTTTATATTTTATTAAATGAATCCATGCATGCATATGAGGTCCCTAAGAGGGAAAGTGTATAGAATGAGAATGATAGAGAACTGAGGAACACAGGCACAGAAATTCAGGAAGGAAAAGAAGAATCTACAAATGGGTCCCAGAAGAGCCATCCAGAGAAAAAAGGGAAACCAAGGGAGTGACACAGCCTTTCTTTCCTTTTCTTTTTTATTTATTAATTTTTTTAAAATTGCAGGATAGCTGATGTACAGTATTATATGTTTCAGGGGTACAACATAGTGATTTACAATTTTTAAAAAATTTTTTATTGGAGTAGAGGTGATTTACAATGTTGTGTTAGTTTCAGGTCAGTTATACATATACATATATTCATTCTTTTTCATTTCTTTTCTCATGTAGGTTATCACAGAATACTGAGTAGAGTTCCCTGTGCTGTACAGTAGGTCCTTGTTGGTTATCTATCTTATATATAATAGTGTGTGTATGTTAACCCAAGCTCCTGATTTATGCCTCTGCACCACATTTCCCCTTTGGTAACCATGAGTTTGTTTTTTACATCTGCGACTCTATTTTGTAAATAAGTTCATCTGTACCATTTTTTTAGGTTCCACATATAAGAAATATCGTATATTTGTCTTTCTCTGTCTGACTTACTTCACTCAGTATGACAATCTCTAGATCCATCCATGTTGCTGCAAATGGCATTATTTTATTCTTTTTTATGGCTGAGTAATATTCCATTGTATATATGTACCACATCATTCCCTGTTCCCTTGTTCTCAGGGTCTCATGATTTCACACTCATTTGCTGTTCCTTCTGTCTCTCTGGCCATTCTCAAGCTCCAGCACAAACCCACACCACTGCTTTTTACTTAATATTGGTGTCCCTCACTGTTTTGTCCTAACCCCTCTTTTTACTCATTTTAAGCAATCTCCCCTCATGGTATCTTCCCCTCCATGAGTTCATTGGCTGTCATTTATGCCGGTGGCTCCCAAAATTGTCTTCAACTTAGATCTCTCTCCCGATATCCAGATTTTGTACCCTGTTATTCTGGCCTGTGAAATCTAGCTGCTTCAGCCTTCATGAATTCCTAGTTCCATCTACTCAACCCACAGGGCTCTGGGTTCCTCCTCTCTGTGCTGATTCCTGGCAGTTCTCTCCAGAAAGTCAGCCTGGGCAATCACAGAGCTTATCTCGGTTGTTTCTCTTCTCTCAAGGATCGCTGTCCTGAGCTGCGTATTGATATAGATCCAGAACCAGGAGTCCCATCATTATACTGCTTTTCAGATACTTTCTCCTCTCCATTTTCTCTGTTCTCTTCTTATTAGTAGGAAGTTTTACTTTCTTCTTTGACCCTTGATGTCTCTTAATCTGTTCACTCTTGTTTTTTTTTTATCCCTTTGTACTTTTGTCCTTGGTTTTGGAGGACTTATTTGACCTCCAATGAAATTTTTATTTCTGCAACTGTGTGTTTAATTTTCAAAAGCACTTTATTATTCTGATTTTTTTTAAGTAGCACCCTGTTCTTGTTTTATGGATCCACCAACACCTCAGATCTTTTAGAACTTGGGTTTTTGTGACCTTCTTTTCTGTTCCAGTAGTCTATTTCTCCAAGAGTCAATTTGCTCTGTTTGCTTAACTTTGTCTTCTCTTTTACGCTGCTAGTTTTTCTCATCGTCTGGTAATCTTTGGACATCTATTTATTTAAAAGGTCAAAGGTTTGGTTTATTCTTTCAAAAAGCACAAAACATGATTCTTGAGCATTATAACTGATGTCTTATTTAGTAGAATAAGTTGTATCTGGGTTAGAGGTAATAAAACGTTATGAACCCACAACAGTAGGCTCTTCTCAGTACAACTGCTGAGAGCACAGAATTGTGAAAGTGAGTCATAAGGGAGGCCGTTGAGAGCCATGTGTACCCACCTGTTTTTTTTATCTTGTTTTGACCATTTGCAAAGCTTATTTGCTGCTTCAGGAATAAATCAAAATAAAACTCCATCCTAAGCAGGGACTGAGTCCTCATTTTCCAATCCTAGAATCAGGACCAGACATTATTGTCTGGCCTTGCATATACCAACACTATTGGTGATCCATGGCCCTTAGGATTCCCTTTACTTGTCCGTGTACATCAGCCAGCATCTGCTAATGGCAAGCACCTATACCTCTGTTGGATGCAGGCTAGAAGTTCTTAGGAATGATGTGTAGCGGTATATATACCCCACTTCCTTACTCCCTGGCTAGGATACTTCTGAGGAATGTGCTCTGCAGCATTTTCCTCAGCTTCTCCATGGGATTAAGATTTATTCTGATAGCTGGTTTATTGGAAGTCTTCCTTTTCCTGTATCATCTTCCCTCTGCTCTTGTCTTTGCACCTTCCAGGAAAACTACATGCTCTCAATCATCACCTCAGGATCTTCTTCTGGAGAGAATCCAATTAAGATAGATTGTAATGTGAGCCCAAAGCTGACACCCTTCCCATTTCTACTTCTACCAAAAGCCGTACTCTTCTCTCTCCAAAGTCCATTAAGAGAGTCTGGTGAGGAGGAACAGATTTCTACTCTTGTGCTTCCTAGAATGTATTTGCCCCTGCTAACGGCAAGAAGAATGCAGGTACCCAGAATGTGGCGGATATGTCTCTAAGACTGTTAAACCACAAAGAACACAAACCTGCCAGATGGGTTGGAGGCTAGACCTCAGCTGTCATAAAGAATCTCTTCTGCTCTTGTTGGTGTTTCACATCCATTCATCTCCACCACCATACGGTACTTTTTGATTCCTGCAAAATAAGAAGTCACAATAATACAGAAACCTGCAAATTTTGTAATAAATTAACCACTTCTGTATCATTTAAGGGAGTGGTCCTCAAACTTCTGTGTGCATCAGAATCACCGAAGGGCTTGCTAAAACACTGATTGAAATACAGGTCTCACCCCTAGAGTTTCTGATCCAGTAGGTCGGGGGCGGCACCAGAGAGTTTGCATTTCTGATACGTTTCCAGTTGATTGCTGTTGTCCAGAGAACACACTTTGAAAATCATTGCTTTAAGGAATTTTGATGTTCTTTCCATCCTAGCTTAGATGATTATATTTCTTAGTCTCTCTTCCTTTCACGGAATCTTCTAACACAATTTATGTAGTTTTCCATGTGATTGTATGGAATCTTCAATATTGTATGTAGTCCTTTGTATCTACAGGACTCAAAGTTTCTTATTAGTGATGACAGGCTATTCAGAATTTTCTTCTATATCAGGCTAGCATATTTCACAAGCAGTTCTTTTATCCCAGTAAAATATTAACCTGCTTCGTTGAATTTTAAATGCAGTCAGCAATCTCATTATTTTCAGTTGTAACAATTAATATATCCAAATATATTGCCAATGCAGTTCAGTTTCTGTCAAAAGTCACAAGGTTTCCAATTTTTCGGGACATTTTTTACCTGCATAAAGTGATAGGCTTTGAAGGAAAAGCTTTGATCTCTCTCTTAAGTCTGATGCATTTGCATTGTGCTTCTCAGAATAAAGAACCAAGTCCCCCAAGGAGTTTGTGGACTGCAGTGTTTCCGGAAGGTGGAAAATTGATGTCAGAATGGGGCGGAGAGAAGAAAGGAAAGACCTCAGCTGAGAGGCCATGGCAGGTGTGGCCAGCAAACAGGAGGGCCACCAGCAGAGCTTAACTGTGCATGGTGGAGACCCAGAGGGTCAAGGCAGGTTGGAGAGGATGAGCAAGAGGGCAGGGACACGGCAGCTCTGAGGAGCAAGGAGCAGGTGCTGGAGACACCCCCTGAGTTGGAAGCAGCAAAGGTGTAGGCTTGTTAACGCCTACAATGTGTCTTAAGCAGAAATTGTCTCTGAAGGACCTTAATCATAAAACACGTTACAATTTTCTATAATAAGAAACCCTGTGACCTTCAATTGCTCCATCAAAGAGCAAGATACGAAAAAGGTTATTGGCTGTTTTATACGAAACATCATTAACCAGGAGGGTCAAAGGTCTTCTGGCTTACACCACACATTGCCATCTTGCATGTTGACTTTATGACAAACCTTCTCCTTAGGTTTATTGAGTTAAGATGAAAAAAAAAAAGAAATAAGGCTTTGTGGAGAAATGTATTTGATGACACATACGTAAGGTATGTTTGTTTTTGGAAATGGTATTTGCTTCGAGCGATACTTAACCCACCACTGTAATCTGTGCCCAAAGCAACTGACCGACCGAACCAGTGTTGTGTTATTTCAGTTCATCACTGCGGTGGCAGTTCTTTTGTTAGTCAGAAAGCACTAGATTCCCATCTTAGCTTTATCTTTACAGACACGCTCCAAAAAACATTGCCTGAAACTACCCAGATATTTATCAATGGATGAATGAACAAATGCTGTGTGTGAGTGTGTGTGCACGCACGCACGCACGTGTGTATGAATATTATACAACCATAAAAAGGCATGAAGTACTGCAACACGCTATAATGTACATGAACCTCTAAAACTTCACGCTAAGTGAAAGAAGCCAGACATAAAAGGGCATATATTGTATAACTCCATTTACATGAACTCTACCCAGAATAAGTAAATCCACAGAGACAGAAAGCAGATCGGTGGTTGCCAGGGATTGGGGGAAGGGGGAATGGGGAGTGATTCCTTAATGGGTGTGGGTGATGAAAATGGTTTGGAATTTGATATGGGTGATGAGGGCACAACATTGTGAATGTACTAAATGGCACTGAAGTGTACACTTTAACAAGGTTAATTTTATGTTATGTGAATTTCACCTCAGTTGGGGGAAAAATAAAAAGAAAAACATGCGTGTGTCGCATTAGATTCAACTATAATGTGAAGCTTGCCCTTCCACAGCAGGCACTCACCTTCCCTCTCCCAGAGCCCCTGAGGTTGAGTTTCTCAGATGTTTCTTCCAGCAGCACCTCTAAGCTCAATAGAGAAGGGACGTCTGACTCATGTCATAGGAACCCCAATACAAGGCAGACTCCTAGGATAAAAACAGGAGCATAGGGTCATGGGAAGGAGAGAGAAAGCAATGAGGGGGTAGAATTTCTGCCATAAATTCTGCATTTTAGAATGAATGAGAAACAATCAACGTGAACGGGCTTAAATTTCCACATGGGGAAAGAGATGCTGTGTAAGTCCTAGTTATGGGTACAGATATAATTTAACTACAAATGGAAGAGTTTAAGAAAGTTTACACGTGCTGATTCCAAATTGTGTACCTATCATGTCTAAGAATCCAAAAGATGGGAAGCAACCAGTCACGGGACACAGAAGACCTCAGCTCTGGGTCTGGGTCTGCCACTCATTTACTGGGCATGCATTCATTCATTCGTGTATGCATCCAACAAATAGATCTTGAGCACCTATTAGGTGCTAGGTACTGTTCTAAGGGCTGGGGATCCAGCATTGAACAAGACACACGAAGTCTCTGCCCTCGTGGAGCCTATCGTCTAGTGTGGATACAGACAACCCTGTGAACAAGTATTTGTTGAACTGAATTGAAATAATGTAAGGACAAGTCATGACACATGCTATGCAAAAGAACAAAGCAGGACAAGAGACAGTGAGAATGAAGATCTTTCCAAAGGGGAGACATTGCAGCAGAAATGCAGTGACATGAAGAGAGGGCTGTGTAAACAGAGAGCGTTCCGGGCATAAGGAAGAACACATGTGAAGGCTCTGAGACATACATGTGCTTGGCATGTCACAGGCGTAGCAAGGAGGTTGGAAGAGCTGCAGCGTGGAGAGGGAGGGGTGCGGAGGAAAGGAGCCAGGGAAGTAGTGTGTAGAGCCTGCAGGCTCCGGGAAGGGTTTGGGCTTTATTCTGAGTGAATGGAGGCCATGATAGAGATTTTAGCAGAGGAGTGAACTTATGACTCAAAAGGCTCCCTCTGGCTGCTGTATAAAGATTCAAGTATAGGTTGGGGGGCTAGAGAGGAAGTAAAGAAACCTGTTGAGAAGGTCTTATAGTAATCCAGGTGATTGGTGAGGGAGACCTGGTTGGGGTAGAAGCAATGGTGGTAGGGAGAAGTGCTGCACATTGAATCTATTTTGAAGGTAGATAATACATGTCTTGGTGATGGACTGTAGTCTGGGGTGAGAGAGAACTAGAGGAGGAAAGGATGACTCCAAGATTTTGGCCTTGAGTCTGTAAGCCTTTGGTTCTTCATATATAAAGTGAGGGGGATTTGACTAGGCGATGTCTAAGGCTCCTTCCAGCACCGAGAGTCCAAGACTCTAAGAGAACACTGGCTAATACACAGAAATGGAAGGACCAAACCTCAGTTTACTCATCTGTAAAATGCACCCATCTGAGGCCGGTGCTGAGGAGCAAGTGAGGTCACACGTAACACTAGCATACCCTGAGGGTCAAATAATTACTAGCTTCTTGCCATTGTTTTTTGAAGAGTGAGCGTATCTAGCTGTGCCAGGTTCTTGAAGCCTCTGGGAAAGGGGTTCCAAACTAGGGGTGAGTTTTATAAAACAAACCAAGTATTTGGCATGCAGTGTCACTTAAAACTGATGAAGGGCTTCCCTGGTGGTGCAGTGGTTGATAGTCCGCCTGCCGATGCAGGGGACACAGGTTCGTGCCCCGGTCCGGGAAGATCCCACGTGCCGCGGAGCGGCTGGGCCCGTGAGTCATGGCCGCTGAGCCTGCGCATCCGGAGCCTGTGCTCCGCAACGGGAGAGGCCACAACAGTGAGAGGCCCGCGTACCACACACACACACACACAACTGATGAAAACTTACGTCCACACAAATACCTGCCTACGAATGTGTATAGAAGCTTTATTCATAATTGCCAAAATTTGAAGCAATCGAGACATCCTTCAGGATAAATCAACTGTGGTGCTTCTATACAATGGAATATTATTATTAGTGCTAATGAGCTACTAAGCTATGAGAAGACATGGAGGAAACAAATGCATGTTACTAAGTGAGAAAAGCCAATCTGAAAAGGCTGCATACTGTGTGATTCTGACTATATGATACATTGGAAAAGGCAACATTACTGGAGACAACAAGATCAGTGGTTGCAGGGGTGAGAGAGGAGGAATGGAGGAATTGGTGAAGCACTGGGGATTCCCAGGGCAGTGAAACGATGTATGATACTATAATGGTGCACACCTGTCATTAGACATTGGTTCAAACCCATAGAATGTGCAACACCAAGAGTGAACCCTTTGGTTAATAACTATGTGTGAATATTGGTTCATCGATTGCAACAAATGGACCATACTGGTGTGGGATGTTGATGGTGGGGAAGGCTGTGTGTGGTTGGGGGGAGGGAACTCTGTATTCTCACTCCATTTTGCTGTGAACCTAAAACTGTTCTAAACAGAAAGTCCATTAGTTTTTCAAAATGCAAATTACCTTTAGGCAGAGTTTCATGGGCCCAGCTACGCCATGTGATCTCAGCCCTGTGGGCACGTGACCGATGCTCTTCAGCTTGGGAACCTCCCAAACTTATTTAGACCAGTGACCCTGAGCCCTTTTGAGACTTTTGTTTTTCACTTTGTGCAACTGAAGGCATATTCATAGAGTTGTGTAGCCATCACTACCGCCTCATTCCAGAACACTTTGCTCTCTCCCCTAGAAAACCCCATACCCTTTGGCAATTATCCTCCATTTCCCCCTGCAACTTCCAGCCCTAGGCAGTCACTAATCTCCTTTCTGTCTCTATGGATTTGCTTGTTCTGGACATTTCATATAAATGGAATCATACAAGTGTGGTCTTTTGTGACTGGCCTCTTTCACTTAGCATAATGCTTTTTTGTTTGTTATAATTTTTTTTTTTTTTTTGCAGTACGCGGGCCTCTCCCTGCTGCGGCCTCTCCTATCGTGGAGCACAGGCTCCGGACGCGCAGGCCCAGTGGCCACGGCTCACGGGCCCAGCCGCTCCGTGCGCACTCGGGGTCCTCCCGGACCGGGGCACGAACCCGCGTCCCCCGCATCGGCAGGCGGACTCCCAACCACTGCACCACCAGGGAAGCCCCTATTAGTTCTTTTTTTTAAACATCTTTATTGGAGTATAATTGCTTTACAATGGTGTTAGTTTCTGCTTTATAACAAAGTGAATCAGCTATACATATACATATATCCCCATATCTCTTCCCATGCTTTAAGGTCCATCTGCGTTGTAGCCTGTATCAGCACCTCGTTTCTTTTTATGGCCCACTAATATTCCATTGTATGCATATACCACATTTTATTTATCCATTCATGTATTGATGGATACATGGGGTTGTATCTACATTTTGGCAATTATGAATAACAGTTCTATGAATATTCGTGTACAAGTTTTTAAATGGGCACATGTTTTCATTTCTCTTGGGTATATACCTAAGGTGGAATTGCTGGGTCATATGGTAATTCTGTCTAGGGAACTGCCAGACTGCTTTCTGAAGTAGCTGCATCGTTTTACAATCCTAACAGCAGAGAAGAGGAGTTCTGATTTCTCCACATCTTTGTCAACACTTGTTATTATCTGTCTTTTTAATTATGGCCACCCTATTGGATGTGAAGTGGTATCTCATTGTGGTTTGAATTGTATTTCTCTGATGGTTAATAATATTGAGAAACTTTTCATGTACATCTTGTCCAACTGTGTGTCTTCTTTGGAGGAATGTCTATTTAGATTCTTTGCCCATTTTTTTTTTAGAGCAGCAGCTTTTAAAATTAATTAATTAATCAATCAATCAATCAATTAATTAGGCTGTGTCCAGTCTTAGTTGCAGCATGTGGGATCTTTTGTTGTGGAGCACGAGCTCTTCATTGCAGCACACGGGCTTCTCTCTAGCTGTGGTGTGCGGGCTCCAGAGCGCACAGGCCCAGTAGTTGTGGTGCGTGGGCTTAGTTGCCCTGAGGCATGTGGGACTTAGTTACCTGACCGGGGATCGAACCTGTGTCCCCTGAATTGGATGGTGGATTCTTAACCACTGGACCACTAGGGAAGTCCCCCTCTTTGCCCATTTTTAAATTGGATTATTTGTCTTTTTACTCCCTTTGAAGCTCTTGAAAGCCCCAGTTCTTCTACCCACAAAAATACAAATAAGACCTCAGGTTAAGAAACTCTGGGCTCTGGAACCAGACTCTGGGGCCGACCCAAGACAGAATCAATAGGTGAATCTGGGAAAGGAGATGTGCAAGGTCACCTGGCACTTACCTCCCTCCTGGCCCATAATGACATTGCACTTACCCCACTAAAAAATTTTAATGTCCAAGGGTTTTTGTACACTGATAGGAACCCCCATTAAATTATTTGTTTTTTTTTTAACAGTTAACAATTGTCTAAATATGCACATTCTGCTTAGACAATTATTATATCAAAAACATGAATTTTACAAATTAGAGTTCCCCAAACATTTTAACAGTGATCTCAGTCAGTTAAACTGTTCCAAATGAAAACTTGATGAAAATTATAAGCCAAATTATGAGATAGTTTAAAATGCTTTAAACATCTTAATAATCTGACACACGTGAAAGCAATGATTACAAAATTGTCAATATAAAGCTATCAAAACTTTTGTTTGGCAAAAATGCCAGTGTCGTGGATCTAAATTTGCTTCCATTATCTCTATTCTTGATTTTACTTTCTCTTTTTCATATTGCTTCCCTGGGATGCTGGAACCCTCCATTTGCCCCTCCAGATCCACTCTGCTCCTTGTCTGCCCTGGGAGACACTTTGTATAAAATGCATCAACGGAGCCCTTCACCTTCTGACTCTGGTTGGGTTCTGCCAGTGGGAGACATCAGCCTGAGATTGGAGGGTGGGGGAAACTGAGGTGGGATCCCTTCCTGGAGGGTTTGTGGGTTGGCCATAGGCCCTGCTGCTAATCCATATTCTCTCTGGGGTCATGGTTCCTCCCATTTCCCTCCAGGCCTAGAGCTAGTAGTGGGATAAGAATCAGCCTGCCAATGCAGGGGACACGGGTTCGAGCCCTGGTCCGGGAAGATCCCACATGCCGCGAAGCAACTAAGCCCATGCGTCACAACTACTGAGCCTGCGCTCTAGAGCCCACGAGCCACAGCTACTGAAGCCCGTGTGCCTAGAGCCCGTGCTCCACAAGAAGAGAAGCCACCGCAATGAGAAGCCTGCGCACCGCAACGAAGAGTAGCCCCTGCTCGCTGCAACTAGAGGAAGCCCGCACGCAGCATCAAAGACGCAACGCAGCCAAAAAACAAACAAACAAACAAACAAAAAAACACAAAACTATTCCCACTATTGCTAGCCTTATGCTACTGTATTCTTTCTTGTTGGTTTCCCTTACCCCTGCCCACCCCACTCTAAATAGTCCCTTCATACTACCCTCTTCAATCGCTCTATTGGAATGTTCCATGTCTTTCCTGCTAGATCCCTGACTGATAGATCAAATTACAATTTCCTTTGCCTGACCTGGAGAATCCGAGTGACCTTCACTAATCTGGTAGGATGACCAGTACGGCTTATCAGTTGAAAGCTCAGAACCAGGAACAGGAGACTTGGATCTGCCATCCAAGGGATTCTGTCCAGGCAGAATAAGTTCTTTATATTTTTTGGATAGGCTTTGTTCATTGATTGAGACCCTGCCCAGGTTATTGGCTCCAAACAGTCAGTTTCGCTTTGTTTTTTTTTAAGTCCTCAGTCTTGTAATTCTTTGAAAAATAATGCTGTTTGAAGGTCTTATCTTGAAAGTGCAGGCTGATAAAAGACTATGACTAATTATGTAAGTGTTTATGATGCAATCAATATGCAGTGGTCCAGGGTCAGATGGATCAGAGGGAGTCGTCTCACTGCTGAGGGAGCCGGAACCAAAGGCTATACAGTTTCATGGACCTGGGTCTTGTGGGGGAGGGTGGGGAGGGGGAGGGTGGGGAGGGGGAGGGTGGAAAAGTACGGGGTACAAGTCACAATGGATAACAGTGCCTCAAGGCTTTCCCCTCCTCCCTCATAAGGGGGCTTTAGCAGAGGTACCTGAAGACCTCAGATGAAGAGACCTAGGGATGAAGGTGCCAGGCCTGGGAGTGCAGGTGTGTAAGAGAATGGCCAGCCAGGGACCTGAGTCCTGGACTGCAGCTCCTGTCGGAGTTTACAGGGCCTAGCTGTCACCAAGTCTAATGTGGGGAGGGAGTTTCCCCTGGGGCCTGCCAGGTAAAGCCTTGTAATTACCTACAGTCAGGGCTGAAAATCACACACCGGGTTTTGGGGCAGAAGCTGGAATCCTTGTCATCCTGTCTACTGAGGCCACCCAACGGTCTCCAATCATGGTGTAACATCATTCACCCAACATAACTTACCCTTGACTTTCTAACCCTCCTCCAGGTACTGACACATTTCTCTGAGCCCTAAAGTCATACTTATTAGAGGAGGTGCCTATGTCTGTGCTCCCCACTTCCCTACACTCTCCCCTTCATTCCTCAGCTCCCTGAAATCTAGATTTTATCCTCATCACTCCACCGAGACGGGTCTTACTAAGGTCTCTGTCTTAGGCTGGGTTCCCTGGAAACAGACTCTGAACAGAAGATGCCCAGGCGGGAAACGTATTTGGGAATGGTCTTGGGAACAACACTTGCAGGCTTTGGACGTGGGCTGCCCCTGGGGGAGGTAGCTTGCACAAAGCCGTCCCTTCAGCTCCTCTGTCCCGAAGGAGGGTCTGGGCGGCACCTCACAACGTCCACTACAGTCTCCCATGGCCTCTGGGCCAGTACATCTATTATATTTCCTGTTCTTACCTTACCTAGTTTATCAGTTTCAACACCGTTGACCACTTCCTTCTTCAAGAAAAATCCTTTTTCCTCCGTTCCCAGGACACCACACTCTTGTTTTATTTCTCTCGCCCACCTGACCATTTCTCCTCAGGCCTTTACGTGAAGCTCTCCTTTCTCCTCCTGGGCATTCCATTCTTCTGATTCTTCTCTCCAGCTTATCTCATACAGTCTCAGCAGTTTAAAAACCCTACCTCCTCGAGGCCGATGCTTATGTCTTTAGCCCAGAACTGTTTCTGAGCTTCTAGTTAATACACCCGGCTACAGACGTGTCATCTCGACTTGGTTATGTGACAGGCATCTCACACGCGGAGTGGCCGGAATGGATGTCTTGGTTTCTCGGCTCACCCTGTAGCTGTTCCTTCCCCCGACGGCCTTTTCCATTTCGGAAAATGGCACGTGCTTCTTTCCAGCTGTTTAAAGCCAGAAGCCTGGGCTGGAGCCTAGATCTCTCCCTTTCAGTCTCTGTTTCTGCTTCCTCATATCCTCCACTGCCTTCTCGCCCTCACCTCCACCAAAAGCCATCATTATCTCCAGCCTGGCTACAGGGAGGACCTCCCGCTGCCTTTCCCATTCCAGTCTTGGCTTCTCCCACAGCCCCTCCGCCGGCTGCAGGATGTGGGCCTACGATGACTCAGGTAGAACCCAAGCTCCTCCACGCTGGGCACAGGCTTCTTCCCTGGATTCCCTCTCCATCCTGCTTTCCTCTCCAACCTCAGCCCTGCTGCTCTCTGCTGCACCCTCGTCCTTTTTAAGGATGTGGAGTCGTGGAAGAGACCTGAGTGTGGTGTGTGGGGTCACCTCTTCCTGATGTCAGAACGAATTCAGTTAATTTCGAGAATATTCTACTGCGGGAGTCACCTGCTTTTCCCAAAGGAAATCTGGTTTTTAAGGCTCAGTACCAAACGTGGGTCTGGGGTGCTCTTGGCAGGAAGGCATCAGAGGATGGTGGCCCTGGGTTGGTCATTGAGCTGAGCCACAGGAGAGAGTCTGACTGCTGTCACTGAGTGACTACGACAGCCTATGGGGAGCCTCCCTGCTGGCCTTTTCCTTTCTGTCTGGGAAATTCTTTTTTTAAAAAAATATTTATTTATTTATTTGCCTGCGCCTGGTCTTAGTTGCGGCACGTGGGATCTAGTTCCCTGACCAGGGATCGAAACCAGGACCCTTGCATTGGGAGCACGGAGTCTTAACCGCTGGACCACCAGGGAAGTACCTGTCTGGGAAATTCTTAGGATCAGCTTTTCATGTTTCTTGCTGTGGCTCTTAGACAATTTATCACAGAGCTGCTAGTGGACATAAATATTTTATCCTGTACATGTAGACACAATCAGTGAGAGCTGAAGTTTAGTACAATGGAGAACATCACTCATTTGCCACAATTTACGTTTTTTGAAAGAGAAATACCACTGAGATCAGTTATAAGGATAACCTGGTTAGAGGTCAGAGGTCTGCCTTCTAGTTTTCCAAGAAAACCAAGGTCTACTCAACGAGTACCCTAGGATGTGTACCAAGCAGCCAGTAACACTCCTGGCCAGGCAGATCTCCCTCCCAGGACAGCTTACAGTAGGCATTTGAAGGCAGTGCAGGTGGCAGAGAATTTTCACAGTGCATGTTCAGTTATTGTGCTGGTGCTTTTGATTTCTCTGTGTTAGTAATTTGCACTTCCACAGGGGCCTGGGGATAGTCACACAGAGGAAATGGTTGTCTCCTTCCTAAGAGTAATTTCTCCTCTTCACTGCTAAGTCTTGACTTCCTAAAATCCAAAGTAAGCTGGCTTCTGACTACTGCTGCATTCACCAGGGTTCTCTGGTAACACCAGAGTCTTACAAAGGATGGGTGTTCTGGCTCTAGGAAATGTCACGTTATCTACCTGTCCTTGGGTAATGCCAGCGTGCATTTACCCATCCTTGACTCATGCCAGCCTCCCTCCAGCCCCTTGGCAGTTTGTAAACTCATCTGCAGGTGACACACCTTTATTCCAAGTCTAAATGATAGTCCAGTGACTGGTGAACAGTAGCACGTATTGGCTTTTTTTTTTTTTTTTTTTTTTTTGCGGTACGTGGGCCTCTCACTGTTGTGGCCTCTCCCGCTGAGGAGCACAGGCTCCGGACATGCAGGCTCAGCGGCCATGGCCCACAGGCCCAGCCGCTCTGTGGCATGTGGGATCCTCCCGGACCGGGGCACGAACCTGCGTCCCCTGCATCAGTAGGCGGACTCTCAACCACTGCGTCACCAGGGAAGCCCTGTATTGGCTTTTTGACTCAAAAGCGTCCCTCAAATCTTCAGCTTCCTCAGTTAAATGGGAGAAAGCAAACATTTATTGAGAGCCTTTAGAGGATGGGAGAAATACAATGACGAGCCAGCTAGTCCTTGTCTACCAATTGCCCTGATAATTAGAGCTCTGATTAAACCCTACACTAGTGGCAAGAATATGAGATGATTCAATAAGGTCATTCTGCAGTTACCTTTTCCCCTTAAACTTATCTTCCGATGTTCATTGATTTTTTAAAAAAAATTAATGAACTTTATTTTTTAGAGCAGTTTTAGGTTCACAGCAAAACTGATTGGAAAGTACAAAGTTCCCATGTACCCTCGGTCCCTACACATGCACAGCCCCTCCCCCGCAACATCCCACACAGAAGGCTCCATTTGTTACAACTGATAAGCCTACGCTGACAGATCTTTATCACCCAAAGTTCATAGTTTACATTACAGTTCACTTTTGGTGTATATTTACGGGTTTTGACAAATGTATAGTGATACATATCCACCATTATAGTATCAGACAGAATAGTTTCACTGCCCTAAACATCATCTGTGCTCTGCCTGTTCCTCTTTTCGTCCCCCTCCCCTCACCCACCAGGGCAACCACTGATCCATTTACTGTCGCCATAGTTTTGTCTTTTTCAGAATGTCATACGGTTGGAATCATGTGGTATGTAGCCTTTCAGATTGGCTTCTTTCACTAAGTAATATGTGTTTAAGTTTCCTCCATGGCTTGATAGCTCATTTCTTTAGCACTGAATAATACTGCATTGTCTGGATTTTCTTGTTTATCCAATTTGCCTACTGAAGGAAGTCTCGGTTGCTTCTAAGTTTGGGCAATTCTGCCTAAAGCTGCTATAAACATAGGTGTGCAGGGTTTTGTGTGGACATAAGTTTTCAGCTCCTTTGGGTAAATACCAGGGAGTGGGATTGCTGGGTCATGTGGCTGTTCATTGTTTTTTAATGACGTTTCCCCCGTTTTAATCCCCACAGTTTCAGAAATTTCAACCTGGGAAAACCAATGGATCAAACAAAATTGCTCTTCCTCCATTCATCTCCTTCCCCTTCTTTCCCTTCTCCGTTCCTCCACCCTGCCTTCCCCCCTCCCTCCCTGTAGTTGACTTGCTGTTGTGCTGTTACTTCGTCTTTAGTTGTTGGTTTGTTTCGATCTCTGTATTTCAGCCCAAGAAGAGCGGATTTCATGAGCGCCTGGGCCAGGGAGCAGAGACCGAAGGAGAGGGGGCACCCAGGTTCAAGAGCACCGCTCTGCACTGTGATACATAATGTACACTGAGCCAAGGGAAGTGCTGCAGGGGGAAAAAAGCTGTGATGGGGGAGGGGGAATTGGATACAAAGGTACAAACTTCCAGTTATAAGATAAATAAGTCCTAGGGATGTGATGTGCAACACGATGAATTTTACAGTACTGTTGTATGCATATATGAAAGTTAAGAGAGTACATCTTAAGAATTCTCATCACAAGGAAAAAATACATATATTTTCTATTTCTTTTACTCTGTATTTAGATAATGGATGTGCACTAAACTTATTGTGATCCTTTCATGATGTAAGTCGAATCATCATTTCATGATGTAAGTCAAATATATGCTGTACACCTGAAACTTAGTGCTGTATGTTCTTTATAATTTCAACAAAACTGGAAGAAAAACTAAATAGAAAAAAATTTTAAAAAAAGAGAAACAAAGTTACAAAAAGCTGTGAAAAACCTTAATTCGATTCATAAGGGTACTTTGCAAAAAAGTCTCGACCTCAAAATGTCTAAATTAAATTTAGACGTTCAGTAAAAGAGATGTTTTGTGATTTCTAAAAACTCTCTGTTGTATGTGTATGTGTGTGGGTGTGGTGCATATTGCTGATATTACTAAATATGGAATCATCTAGGAATATCAGATATAGATTTTGAATTATGTCCCATTATTTGCTTATTGAGAAAAAAATTATATTTTTTCTAGCTTGGAAAAAAATCCAAACTTGTTATTTCTTACATGGGAAGTACTTGATATATCCCTTGACCTTTCTTAAGAAATTTTAACTCATTTGGGGATGTCTTTGGAGTACAGAGAGTGTAATAAACAGTCCTGCTGGCAGTGCCTCAATACCTCTACTTTGTGTAAAATTATGCTGTGAACTTGTTTATCTTGAAGTTCGATATTAAGGTATCAGTTAATGAATTTGAAGTAGGTATTTATAGCAGCACTTATTCAGTGGAAATTTCATCTTCAGTGTATGTATTTAAAGCTTCGTTCCATAGTAATTCTTCAAATCCCTTCTTTTAATTGCTACTCCAGTATTTTTTAAGTGTTGCAGAGTCTCTTTTCAGAGACGTCTCCTTCCATCATCATAATCTAATAATTCCAGGAAAAAAGAATAAAAGCAATAGTAGTTTTTTTTTTCCCAAATACCTGGCCAACTCATTCACAGTTATGGAGTCCAAATGAGGACTTTTCCCCTGAGTCTCTACCAAGAGCAACTAATGTGAGTTTCCCTGATCACTGAAGCACCACTTTCCCGGGGGGAAAAGCAGGTAAACGCATCTCTGTGGTGCCCTGAGAAGTGTGGAGAATTAACTGGAACCTTAACTGAAATCACAAGCACAGCAATTTTGTGCCTCAGAAAGTCTATGATGAGCCAAGACCATCAGAGCTGTGACTGTAATGTCATGACCTTGACACAGTTGTTACAAAAACTCTGCAATAAACGCTTGTCCACAGCACTTACGTGTGATCCTCCAAATCTATAAAGCTCTGACAGAGAAAGACAAATACCATATGATATCACTTACATGTGACATCTTAAAAAATGATACAAATGAACTTATTCACAAAACAGAAATAACTCACAGACATAGAAAAGAAACTTATGGTTACCAAAGGGGAAAGGTGGGGGGGGATAAATTAGGAGTTTGGGATTAAAATATACACACTAATGTATAGAAAGTAAGTAACCAAGGACCTACTGTATAGCACAGGGAACTATACTCGATATCTTATAATAGAAAAGAATCTAAAAAAGAATATATATATATATATATATACAAAACTGAATCACTTTTCTGTACACCTGAAAGTAACAGAACATTGTAAATCAATTAGATTTCAATAAAAAATTTTTAAAAAGAGATAATAAAACAACAACAACAAAACCAAAAATCTCCAAAAGCCAAAAGTGCTGTTTTTTTGGTCACTTTTCGGTGGCATGCCCTACCTGCCCTTATTTGCTGTAAAATGTGACCAAAACTGATGCGAATCCATTTATAGTTTTAATTTTTTTTTCAGGATGATGACTGATAACTTCTATTTCAGAGATATTAATGTATTTGATTTTATTTCATCTAAAATATTGTTCAATCTAAGAGCTTTCTCAGTCTCTGTTCTTTTTACTGCACTTACTTTTTCTGTTTTACAGATGCAATTTCTTCTTAAATCTCTCTGACAGTATTAATTATAGGGTTTAAAAAACACAGTTTTCGGCTTTGTGCATGTTTTTCATTTCCTCTGACGTTTTAAAAAAATATTTATTTATTTATTTTTGACTGTGTTGGTTCTTCGTTGCTGCACGCGGGCTTTCTCTAGTTGGCGGCGAGTGGGGGCTACTCTTTGTTGCGGTGCGTGGGCTTCTCACTGCGGTGGCTTCTCTTGTTGCAGAGCACGGGCTCTAGGCATGCGGGCTTCAATAGTTGTGGCACGGGGGCTCAGTAGTTGTGGCTCGCAGGCTCTAGAGCAGAGGCTCAGTAGTTTTGGCACACGGGCTTAATTGCTGCATGCCGTGTGGGATCTTCCCGGACCAGGGCTCAGACCTGTGTCCTCTGCACTGGCAGGTGGATTCTTAATCACTGCGCCACCAGGGAAGTCCCCCCTCTGACTTCTTTTGTGCCCTCAGTTTGGGTATGCTTTTCCTCCTATGTCTGGTGTCCTCGCTGTCTGCCCGCTTTTAAGACAGGTATTGAGTGATGCGTGGACTCTGTACAGAGCTGCGGCTTGCTGATGGAAGCCGGAAGCAGGGCTGCAGGGGAACCCCCAGCTTCTGGAATCGGCAGGATTTTTCTCAGGGTATGGTCAATTTCCTAAGAGAAGAGGTCTCCTGCCTGGGGGAGAGAAGAGATGGTTTAGGTCTGCCTGGCCACCACCCTGGAAGAGGACCTGGGGAAGAGGGCTGGGGTCTCCTTGGTTGTAGATTTAAGCTCAGTCCCCTAAATACAGTGCCTCACTCCCACTAGCCCTGAGCATCCGGGCTCCTAACTCCCCCAACTTCTCAATTTTTTGAAGAGAATAATCCAGGGGGATTTGAAGAAGGGTGGCTGACTACGTGCAAGCTGGGAGGGGACCTGGAGGAACTAAAAACTGCCCTAAACACGACCAGCTCCCCCATTTCCAACTTCATCCCGTGGTCCTGTCTCTGGGGCGCTTGGCACTTCTGTTTCTGGAAACTTTCTGGGGGCTCCTTGTTCTTAGCAGGCTGGCTTCTCATGGGCAGCCCTTTCCTGAGATACTTAATTTTCAGGTCTCTCTACTCTGCTAAGTGCTGTTCCTTTGTTGACTTTCCAGATTCCAAATATCTGTCAACATCTCTTGTCTCTTTTTTCTCTTCCTCCGCTGTTGTACGTGTGGGCTTCTGCTATTGTATTCTTTTAATGTGACTTGGGTTGAGGTTTTCTGCACTTGGAAGCAGGCTCTTGACACCTTATGTCCTCAACGTGGTTGGTTGGAAAATGACGCAGCTAGGATTGGAGTTGAGGTCTGCTTGACCTCCTGGGGGAAGACCGGAGATAAATAAATATGTCCAATTGGCTGGGTTTCATGATGAGGGGCTGAGGCCTTTCTGTCGAGCATGGAATTGCTGAGTGGAGTTTCGCGTTGTCACTCTTGCACAAACCACACCATCCTAGAAATCACTTTTGATCTCCTCCTCAGGAGGAGAAGCAGGGAAGGGTGGTGATTAAGACCTCAGGCTCTGGACTCAGACCTCCCGGGTCTCAGTCCATTACCTGTTGGCTGTGGTACCTGGAGGACTTTCTGTGTCTCCTCTCACCCCCCCGCTCCCCGCCCCGGGTCCCTCCACTGTAGCCACACTGGCCCCCTTGCCCATTCTTGCTCATGCAAAGCATGCTCCTTTGCACTTGCTGTTCCCTCTATTGGGAATGCTGTTCCCCAAACAGCTGCAGCTCTTTCTCCCTCACCTCCTTCAGGTCTCTTCCTCAAATGTCTCATCTTTACTGAGGCCATCTGTGATCTCCCTGCTGCCTTCCAGCTTTCCTTGTCCACACTCCTTGGCCTTATTTTTCCCCATAGCAACCTGCCACATGACTCATTTACATGTCTGTCATTGTCTACTGTATTTCTCTAGAGAAACAGAACCAATAGGATATAATACACACACACACACACATATATATATGTATGTGTGTATATTTGTATAAATGTATGTATATATAGATATATGTATATATACATAAAGAAATTTATTATAGGAATTGTCTCATGTAACTCTGGAGGCTGAGAAGTCCCATGATCTGCTCTCTGTAGGCTAGAGACCCAGGAAAACTCATGGTATAATTCCAATACAAGCCTGAAGGCCCGAGAATCAGGAGAGCTGATGATGTAAGTTCCAGTCCAGGTGCAGGAGGAAAGACCAATGACCCAGCTTGAAACGGTCAGGCAAAGAGAATAAATTCTCTCTTTTGTTCTATTCAGGCCTCCCGTGGATTAGCTGAGGCCCTTCCACATTGGGGAAGGCGACCTGCTTTACTCAGTCTACCTACTCAAGTGTTAAATCTCAACCAGAATCCTCACAGGCACACTCAGAACAATGTTTAGCCAAATGTCTGGGCACCCTGTGACTCAGTTAAGTTGACACATAAAATTAACTATCACATCTATCTCCTGTCACTAAAATACAAGTCCCAAGAAGGAGGGGACTCTGTTTCCTTCTCTGTTGTATCTCCAGCACCTAGAACTGCATCTGGTTCTGGTTCTGGTTCTGGTTCTGCACCAGATAGTTGCTCAGTAAATATCTGTTGAGTGAATGAATGAAACGAACCCATCTCTCACTGAGAGTATGAGGAACTTGAGGCCCAGGATGGTGCATGGTCAGTGGGCTTGTGGCTGGCTGAGGTAGGACTCAACCCCAGGGGGCTGTATCAGTTATCTATGGCTGCATAACAAATAACCCCAAATGTAATAGCTTAAAACAACATTATTATCTCTGTTTCTATGGGTCAGGAATCCAGGCAGAGCCTGGCTGCTCCTCTGTTTAGGGTCTCTCAAGGTGTCAGCCAGGATGAGGGTCCACTGGAGAAGAATCCACTTTTTCTTTATTTTTTTATTGAAGTATAGTTGATGTACAATATTATATAAGTTTCAGGTGTACACTATCATGATTCACAATTTTTACAGGTTAGACTCCACTTATAGTTGTTTTAAAATATTGGCTGTATTCCCCGTGTTGTAAGGGAAGAATCCACTTTTAAGTTCACAGGGTTGTTGGCAGAATTTAGTTTCTTTAGGGCTGTTATGATCTTGGAGAGAGAGCAGTGAGCGGTCCTGAAGAGAGATCTTAGTTCCCTGTCTAGGAACTGAAGCTGGGTAGCTTGGATGAAAAAAGTAGGAATCTTAGCCGCTAGACCACCAGGGGCTAGAGGCTAGAAGCAAAGTGGCCCTGGCTCTTGCCCCTGTTTGAAAGCAAGAATGTTTCAAGGAGGCAAAAACTGTAAAAACAGGTAAACAGTTTGTTATTAGAGACACAGCACAACATATGGGAGAGCACACAGAGAAACAGTTTACATATTTAAGTCAGAAGCAAGGCAGAAATACACACATGGAGAGAAAGGGTGTGGGCATCCTGAATGAGGGGTGCAGTAAAGAGGCAGTTAAATCATTTATATAGGGCGGTTCTTCCAGGTCTTTGTTTACCTTTGGCCAATTATCTTGTTTCTTTTCCCACAGCTGTCCCGTCCTAGGGTCCTCCCCCATCTGCCTGTGCATCTTTCCGCCAAGATGGATTCCAGCATGGGGGCCTGTGGGAGGCTTGACATCACCTATTATGGGGTGGCACCCCTCCCTTTTTGACCCCCAAGGAGCCTGCCTGAGCACGTGCAGCCAGGGAAGTTTTCCTTGACCTCCGTAGGGGTCCTCTTATCTGTTTACTTCAGCAGAGCTCAGCTCTCACCACTAACTGTCCTTGGAGTGTCTAGGGAGAACAAAGCTTCAATTTTACTCCGTTTGACAAACACCAGCTGTCCAGCCCAGGGGTCCATCTACCTCCTACCTTCGTTAGCCTGAGGATCTCAAGTCCTTGCTGGCTAGTGACTGGAGGCCGCCTCAGGTCCTTGTCATGTGGGCTTTTCTTTTTTTTTTTAATATTTATTTAATTTATTTATTTTAATTTTTTGGGGCTGCGTTGGGTCTTAGTTGCAGCACGCGGGATCTTCGTTGAGGTATGCGGGCTTTTGTTGTGGTGCGGGGACTTCTCTCTAGTTGTGGCCTGCGGGTTCCAGAGCACGTGGGCTCTGTAGTTTGCGGCACGTGGGCTCTCTCATTGAGGCACGCAAGCTCAGTAGTTGTGGCGTGTGTGCTTAGTTGCCCCACGGCATGTTTGATCTTAGTTCCCTGACCAGGGATCGAACCCTTGTCCCCTGCATTGGAAGGTGGATTCTTCACCACTGGATCACTAGGGAAGTCCCCATGTGGTCTCTTCTACCCTCAAAGGGTGCAAGCTGAGAAGGCACTACAGAGAGTCTGCCAGAAAGATGGGAACCACAATCACCTGTAACCTAAATACAGAAGCAGCATCCTGTCCCCTTTGCCGTATTCTATTAACTCATAGGTACCATCCATACTCAAGAGGAGGGGATTACTCAAAGGTGTGACTACCAAGAGATGGGGAACAGGGGTGACCATCTCAGAGTCTGCCTGGCATAGGTGATTAAGACCACAGACTCTGGAGCCAGACCACCTAGCTTCAAATCCCTGCTCTGTCACTTCTTCCCTGTGTGATCTCAGGTAAATTACTTAACCTCTCTGTGTTCTGGTTTCAACATTTGAAAAATGAGGCAAATAATAGTATCTGCTTCATAGGGTTGTTGTGGGAATTAAATAAAAATGCAGGGCTTCCCTGGTGGCGCAGTGGTTGACAGTCCGCCTGCCGATGCAGGGGACACGGGTTCGTGCCCCGGTCCGGGAAGATCCCACATGCCGCGGAGCAGCTGGGCCCGTGAGCCATGGCCGCTGAGCCTGCGCGTCCGAAGCCTGTGCTCCGCAGCGGGAGAGGCCACGGCGGTGAGAGGCCCGCGTACAGCAAAAAAAAAAAAAAAAAAAAAAAAAAAATGCAGAAGGGCTTAGAACAGGGCCTGCACACAGGATTGGCTCTTACTCCTTCCTGCTCCATCAAGGCAAGTACACACTGTCACCCTCAAAGGAAAGGAAGTCTCAGCTGCCTTGGCTTTCCTGTTTTTTGTAGACCTGTTCAATCCAATCTAGAGTCTGTCCTTGCCCAGATTTCTCCTGCTCAGAGACTTTATCCCCATAGTTTTAACCTTCTGGGCATATTTTTAGTCACAAACCCAGGGCAATAATCCAGCTCATAGAGTGCCAGCCTGTACGTTAGTGGCTGTTGAATGAAGAGTTCTGATCGGCGTGGAAACTAAGGCCGTGTTTGATGTCTTCTTGGCCCAGACACGAGTGGTGAGGTAGCCAGGAGACAGAACGTGAACTTGACTCAGGGAGAAAAATCACACTGAGTCTTTGTTGCATGAAACAGGCTTTTTTTTTTTCCATTTTTTCCCCCCCAGGGAGTGGACTGGCTTGAGCATTGTCTGAACTAGAGTTCAGGATACGAGACAGCAGGCAGTCAGTCCTCAGGTTAGTACCTTGCTGAGGAGAGGGTGGTATCAGGTTCCCATACAATCAGCTGCTTGCCCTCCTTCCCATTTTAAATATTAAAAAGAGGTTATAAGTCTGCGTCTTTATTCCCTTCTTCTTATGGCTGAGTGATATTCCATTGTATATATGTGCCACATCTTCTTTATCCATTCATCCGATGATGGACACTTAGGTTGCTTCCATGTCCTGGCTATTGTAAATAGAGCTGCAATGAACATTGTGGTACATGACTCTTTGAATTATGGTCTTCTCAGGGTATATGCCCAGTAGTGGGATTGCTGGGTCATATGGTAGTTCTATTTTTAGCTTCTGAAGGAACCTCCATACTGTTCTCCATAGTGGCTGTATCAATTTACATTCCCACCAACAGTGCAGGAGGGTTCCCTTTTCTCCACACCCTCTCCAGCATTTATTGTTTGTAGATTTTTTGATGATGGCCGTTCTGACCGGTATGAGATGATATCTCATTGTAGTTTTGATCTGCATTTTTCTAATGATTAATGATGTTGAGCATTCTTTCATGTGTCTGTTGGCATCTTCTTTGGAGAAATGTCTATTTAGGTCTTCTGCCCATCTTTGGATTGGGTTGTTTGTTTTTTTGAGATTGAGCTGCATGAGCTGCTTGTAAATTTTGGAGATTAATCCTTTGTCAGTTGCTTCATTTACAAATATTTTCTCCCTTTCTGAGGATTGTCTTTTCATCCTGTTTATGGTTTCCTTTGCTGTGCAAAAGCTTTGAAATTTCATTAGGTCCCATTTGTTTATTTTTGGTTTTATTTCCATTTCTCTAAGAGGTGGGTCAAAAAGGACCTTGCTGTGATTTATGTCAAAGAGTGTCCTGCCTATGTTTTCCTCTAAGAGTTTGATAGTTTCTGGCCTTACATTTAGGTCTTTAATCCATTTTGAGTTTATTTTTGTGTATGGTGTTAGAGTGTGTTCTAATTTCATTCTTTTACATGTAGCTGTCCAGTTTTCCCAGCACCACTTATTGAAGAGGCTGTCTTTTCTCCATTGTATATTCTTGCCTGCTTTCTCAAAGATAAGGTGACCATATGTGCGTGGGTTTATCTCTGGGCTTTCTATCCTGTTCCATTGATCTATATTTCTGTTTTTGTGCCAGTACCATACTGTCTTGATTAAAGACGCAGACTTACTAGAGAATGGACTTGAGGACACGGGGAGGGGGAAGGGTAAGCTGGGACAAGGTGAGAGAGTGGCATGGACATATATACACTACCAAAGGTAAAATAGATAGCTAGTGGGAAACAGCTGCATAGCACAGGGAGATCAGCTCGGTGCTTTGTGACCACCAGAGGGGTGGAATAGGGAGGGTGGGAGGGAGGGAGACGCAAGAGGGAAGAGATGTGGGGATATATGTATAACTGATTCACTTTGTTATAAAGCAGAAACTAACACACCATTGTAGAGCAATTAAAATCCAATAAAGATGTTAAAAACAATAACAACAACAAAAAAAAACCAAAAAAGAGGTTATAACTGGTCAGATTAAAACAAGGGAGCCATTCACTACTCTGTTAGTTTCCTGTGGCTGCCTTGACAAATTACCATAAGCTGAGTGGTTTAAAACAACAGAAATCAGTCTCCCACAGTTCTGGAGACCAGAAGCCTGAAATCCAGGTGTTGGCAAGGCTGCGCTCTTCCAGAGGCTCTAAAAGAGAATCTGTTCTTTCCAGCTCTGTGGTTCCAGACATTTCTTGACTTGTGGCCACGTCACTCCAATCTCTGCCTCTGTGTTCACATCACCTCTTCCTCTCCTATCCAAGGAATATGCCCCCCCCCATATAAGGACACTTGTAGGGGCATTTAAGGCCCACCCAGATAATCTAAGATAATGTCTTTATCTCAAGACCTTGACCTTAATCCCATCTGCAAAGACCCTTTTTCCAAGTAAAGTCACATTCACAGGTTCCAGGGGTAAGGACCTGGATATCTTTTTAGGGGGCTATTTTTCAGTCTATCCCATCCCTACCCTATCCCGTCCTGCTGCCTGAATAATTCCACAATTGAATGATTGAATGATGCCCATGTGGACAAAGTGGAGATGATGGTCCAGTCATGGAAAAGCTGAGAGATGCTGAAATCGTAGACCGTATGAAGGTCATTTCCAAATGTTTTAGAACAAATTAAGGCTGTCACCAAGGCCCAGTAGAGGAAGAGGCAATGCACGAAAGTGAAGAGGAGTGTAACTAAATAATATTCACCCGTTAATGTTTTTGGAGCTCAGACTCAAAGAGGATCCATTCTAAAGGTTCAAGGTGGGCACACAGCTCCAGGCAAACGTTAGTGACTAGAACCTGCTAACGAGAGTGCCAGGGAGACTAGAGCACCAGAATGAGCCCAGTATCTCCTAGAGGAGAGTTTCTGAGAAGCCACGTTTGCAGCAGGAAGAACAAGCAGGGGCAGGCCCTCTGCTTTGGGTAGAAGGGGTTTTTGAAATGGAGAACCAGGAGGAAGCAAAACTATTTACCTGCTATTTTTGCTTCTGGCTTCACCATCAAAGCGACCTCAGACAGGAAAGCACGGATGGGGTGACAACGTGCTGCTGGGCAAATCAAAGCCGGCGATGAGCATAGTTAAGGGCCCTTTGGAAGGAGCTCTGGCCTCCAAGGCTAGAAGACTTGGCAGACTTCACTGTGGACCAGTGAGAAATACAGGTGGGGAGGCTGGAGAGGCACCTGTGGAATGAGGGCGAAGGAAGCACCAGGAACCCATGAGCAGATCAGGGTCCTCAGATCATGAAATTCTCCAGTTTGACTCATAATGTAGAGAATCCGTTAACCATGGCCCAGAGGATAATTTGAGTTGAGGGAGATTTTGGGGGGTTGGAGATATTTAGTTGAAAAAGTACTAATGAAATTTATCCAATACTGATCTATAGAGCCAGCTAACCAGGCAATCCTCTCTTTGCATGTTTATTCTCTGTCCTTTTCAAGGAGAATCAATAGTGTATATCTCTCGAATCCACTGGATTCAATTCTTGGGCGTTCCCTCCTCCCTTCCCCCTCCCTTAATTCCCTAACCCAGCCTAGACACAGATCCTGTTGCCTACACTCCCCTCACCCCATCACTTTTCCCACTGAGTACGAATGAGGCAGATGAAGACATGGGACCCATGAAAAGAAATCCTGACAGCTCTGGACCAGCCAAGGGCTGACAGCAGAAATTATAAGAGGAAAGAGACTAATTAAGGAAGAGGTAACGCAGAGTTAGCTTGTGGAGGGGGAATAAAAGCATGCAAAGCTTTACCAAGAAATATTTCTCTGTCTCATCGTGAGTGTAAAGGTCATTAGTGGATTGATGGGACCTGAAGAATGGAGAACTTTAAACTCAGCAACCAACTAGTAGCCCCTTTGTTGTTCTAAGTGCTGGGGAAGACAAGGATGTGGTCCCACCACTTTAATAGCTAACAGTGTGAAACCAACGCTGTGAAAAGACAATGTTAAAAGGTGCTAAACTGCTTGGGGAAACAGTCTGGCAGTTCAACAAAGAGCTAAACATAAAATTGTCCAACGACCTAGCAATTCCAGTCCTGGTTATACACTCAAGGGAACTGAAAACACATGTTTACACAAAAGCCTGCTCTACACAAATGTTCACAGCAGTATTATTCATACTAGTCAAAAAGTGGAAACAACCCAGTTGTCCATTAACTGATGAATGGATAAACAAAATGTGGTAAGTCCATACAATGGAATAGTACACAGCAATAAGAAGAAATGAAGTATCGCTACATGCTACAGCATGGATGAACCTTGAAAACATGCTAAGTGAAAGAAGCCAGTCACAAAGGGTCACATACGATATCATTCCACTTATATGACTTGTTCAGAATAGGCACATTCTGTGTCCATTGACACAGAAAGTAGATTAGTGGTTGCCTAGGGCTGGGAGGTGACGGGAGGAATGGGGAGTGATTGCTAACGGATAGGAGGCCTCTTTGGGGGGTGATAAAAATGTTCTGCATTGATAGGGATGATGGCCATACAACCTTGTGAATATACTAAAAAATTTCGGACCCTACACTTTAGATGGGTGAATTGCATGGTACCTGAATTATATCTCAGTAAAGCTGTTATTTAGTTTTTGTTAAATGCTGAAGTTGCAGTACACACAGGATGCTAGGGCAGGACTGAGGAGGGCCACTAATGTGATTTAGGGGTTGGCTGGGAACTTCCTGTGTTCTTTGCACCAATACCGCTAGCGTCGCTTCTCTGTACAGCTTCCTGGAGTCCGCCGGCATTGTGATTAACCACAAAGTCTTCCTCTGGTTTAAAATAGAAACCATCTGTGTGTCGTTCTCTTGTTTTATTTGGCAAATGCAATCTGTTGTCAATCTGTTGTCAACAAATAAGACCATATTTTCTAGCCGTGAGTTCTACATAGAATCTCTGGTAGGCTAGAAAAAGAACGGGAAAATATTAATTAAAAAAAATTGAAGTATAATTGACCTACAATGCTATGTTAGTTCCAGGTGTACAACATAGTGATTCTATATTTCTCTACAAATATAGATTACAAAGTGATCACCATGATAGAGCTAGTTACCATGACCATGTAAAGTTATTATAATATTCCTGACTATATTTCCCATACTATGCGTTTCATCCCCAAGACTCATGTATTTTGTAACTGGGAGTTGGTACCTCTCAATTTCCCCTACCTATTTTATTCACCCCCATGGCTCCTCCCCTCTGGCAACCACCTGTTTGTTCTCTGTATTTATGAGTCTGTTCCTGTTTTGTTATATTTGTTCCTTTGTTTTTTAGATTCCACATCAAAGTGAAATCATATGGTATTGGTCTGTCTTTGTCTGACTCATTTCACTCAACATAATACCCTCTAGTTCCACCCATGTTGTCAAAAATGATAAGATTTAATTCCTTGTATGGATGAGTAATATTCCATTGTATATATGCCACATCATCTTTATCCATTCATCTATCAATGGACCCTTAGGTTTTTTCCATATCTTGGCTATTGTAAATAATGCTGTGATGAACATAGGGGTGCATATATCTTTTCAAATTAGTGTTTTTGTTTTCTTTGGGAAAATATCCAGGAGTGGAATTCCTGTATTGTATGGTAGATCTATTTTTAAGTTTTTGAAGAAACTCCATGCTGTTTTCCATAGTGTCTGTACCAACTTACATTCTCACCAACAGTGCATGAGGGTTCCCTTCTCTCCACATCCTCACCAACAGTGTTTTTTCTTGTCTTTTTGATAATAGTCATTCCGACAGGTGTGAGGTGATACCTCACGGTTTTGATTTGCACTTCCCTGCTGATAAGTGATGTCGAGTATTTTTTCATGTTTCTATTGGCCATCTGTATGTCTTCTTTGGAAAAATGTCTATTCAGGTCCTCTGCTTATGTTTTAATTGGGTTATTTGTTTTTGATGTTTCACTGTATGAATTATTTGCTTATTTTGGATATTAACTCCTTATCAGATATAACATTTGTAAATAACTTCTTCCATTCAGTAGGCTACCTTTTTGTTTTGTTGATACTTTCCTTCAGTGTGAAAATGCTTTTTAGTTTGAAGTAACCCCAGTTGTTTATTTTTGCTTTTGTTTCCCTTGCCCGTGGAGACAGATCCAAAAAATATTGCTAAGACTGATGTCAAAGGACATTCTGCGATGCTTTCTTCTAGGAGTTTTATGGTTTCAGGCCTTGCATTTAAGTCTTTAATCCATTTTGAATTTTTTTTGTGCATGGTGTGAGAAAGTAGTCTAGTTTGATTCTTTTGCATGTAGCTGTTCAATTTTCCCAACACAATTCATTGAAGAGGGTGTCTTTTCCCCATTGTATGTTCTTGCCTCCTTTGTCATAGGTTAATCGCCCATGTAAGTGTGGGTTCATTTCTGGGCTCTCTATTCTGTTCCATTGATCTGTGTGTCTGTTTTTGTGCCAGTACCATACTGGTTTTGTTTTTGTTTGTTTGTTTGTGTGTTTTTTGCGGTACGCGGGCCTCTCACCGCTGCGGCCTCTCCCGTTGCAGAGCATAGGCTCCGGACGCGCAGGCTCAGCGGCCATGGCTCACGGGCCCAGTTGCTCCACGGCACGTGGGATCTTCCCGCACCGGGGCACAAACCTGCGTCCCCTGCATCGGCAGACGGACTCTCAACCACTGCGCCACCAGGGAAGCCCTGTTTTTGTTTTTTTTAACCATACTGTTTTGATGACTGTAGTGCCTTTTGAAATCAGGGAGCATGGTATCTCCAGCTTTGTTCTTCTTTCTCAAAATTGTTTTGGCTAATCAGGGTTTTTTGTATTTTCATACAAACTTTAGAATTGTTTGTTCTACTTCTGTGAAAAATGCCATTGGTATTTTGATGGGGATTGCATTGAATCTATAGTTTGCCTTGGGTAGTATGGTCATTTTAACAATACTGATTCTCCCAATCCATAAACATGGTATACCTCTCCATCTGTTTGTGTTGTCTTCAATTTCGTTCATCACTGTCTTATAGATTTTTGAGTATAGGTCTTTTACCTCCTTTTACCTGCTTTAGCACTATAAACTTCCCTCTTAGAACGGCTTTTGCAATGTTCCATAGATTTTGGATCATTGTATTTCCATTTTCATTTGTCTGCAGGTAGTTTTGATTTCCGCTTTGATTTCTTCAGTGACCCATTGGTTGTTTAATAGCATATTATTTAGCCTCTATGTGCTTGTGGTTTTTGCATTTTTTTCCCTTGTAGTTTATTTCTAGTCTCATAGAACTGTGGTCAGAAAAGATTCTTGATATGATTTCAGTCTTCTTAAATTTACTGAGACTTGTTTTATGGCCTAGCACATGATCTATTCTGGAGAATGTTTCATGTGCACTTGAAGAGAATGTGTATTCTGCTTTTGCATGGAATGTTCTATATATTAAGCTCATTTGGTTTAATGCGTCATTTAAGGCCAGTGTTTACATAGTGATTTTCTGCCCGAATGATCTGTCCATTGATGTAAATGTGGTATTGAAGTCCCCTACTATTACTGTGTTACCGTCAATTTCTCCCTTTATGTCTTTTAATATTTGCTTTATGTATTTAGGTGCTCCTATGTTGGGTGCATATATATTTACAGTTGTTATATCTTCTTGTTGGATTGATCCCTTGATCATTATGTAATGTCCTTATCTCTTGTTACAGTCTTTATTTTAAAGTCTGTTTTTTCTGACATGAGTACTGCTACCCTGGCTTTCTTTCCATTTCCATTTGCATGGAATACCTTTTTTCATCCCTCACTTTCAGTCTGTGTGTGTCTTTAGATCTGAAGTGAGTTTCTTGCAGGCAGCGTATAGATGGATCTTATTTTTGTATCTGTTCAGCCACTCTGTGTCTTTTGATTGGAGCAGCAAGTCCATTTACATTTAAAGTAATTATTGATAGCTATGTACTTAGTGCCATTTTGTTAATTGTTTTCTGGTTGTTTTTGTAGTTCTTTTTTGTTCCTTTCTTCTTTTGCTCTCTTCCCTTGTGATTTGATGACTATCTTTAGTGTTGTGTTTGCATTTCATTCTCTTTTTTTCTGTGGGTATCTATTAAAGATTTTTGGTTTGTGGTTACCATAAGGATATATATAAAATTATTTTAATTTGATGTTCTGTTAAATTAGAATACACACCAAACCCTGCATTTTCACTCCCTCCTCCCCCGTTTAATGTATTTGACCTCAAATTGCATCAATGAGGTCAATGTATTTGACCTCAAATTGCATTGACCTCAAATTTTTGTTTTGTGTATCCCTTAACTATTTATTGTGGATATAGATGGTTTTAATACATTTTTCTTTTAACCTCCTACTAGCTTTATAAGTGGTTGATCTACTATCTTTACTGTATATTTGCCTTTACCAATGAGATTTTTCTTTTTATAATTTTTATATTTCTAGCTGTGGCCTTTTCTTTTCTGCTTAGAGAAGTCCCTTTAACATTTCTTATAAAGCCAGTTTAGTGGTGCTGAACTCTTTTAGTTTTACTTGTCTATAAAACTCATTATCTTTCCTTCAAATCTGAATAATATCCTTGCCAAGTACAGTATTCTTGGCTGTAGGTTTTTTCCTTTCATCACTTTAAATATACCATGCTACTTCCTTCTGGCCAGCAAAGTTTCTGCTGAAAGTCAGCTGATAGCCATATCAGAGTTGCTTTATATGTAACTAGTTGCTTTTCCCCTGCTGCTTTTAAGATTCTCTCTTTATTTTGCCATTTTACTTACAGTGTGTCTTGGTGTGGACCTCTTTGAGTTCATCTTGTTTGGGACTCTGTATGCTTCTTAGACCTGGATGTCTGTTTCCTTTCCCAGGTTAGGGAATTTTTCAGCTACTATTTCTTCAAATAAGCTCTCTTCCCCTTTCTTCTTATCTTTTCCTTCTGGGACCTTTAATATGCAAATGTTAATATGCTTGATGTTGTCCCAGAGGTCTCTTAAACTATCCTAATTAAAAAATTCTTTTTCTTCTTTTTTGTTCTGTTCAGCTTGGGTTATTCCCACTACTCTTACTTCCAGTTTGCTGATCCATTCCTCTGTATAATCTAATCTACTGTTGATTTCTTCTAGTGTATTTTCTATTTCAGTTACTGTGTTCCTCAGCTCTGTTTGGTTCTTCTTTATATTTTCTAACTCTTTGTTAAAATTCTCACTGTGTTCACTCGTTCTTCTCCAGATTATTTGTTTTTTTTTTTTTAATATTTATTTATTTGGCTGTGCCAGGACTTAGTTACAGCATGTGGGATCTTTGTTGCCAAATGGGGGATCTTTAGTTGCAGCATGTGGGATCTTTTAGTTGTGGCATGCAGACTCTTAGTTGCAGCATGCAGGATCTAGTTCCCCAACCAGGGATCGAACCCAGGCCCCCTGCACTGGGAATGAAGAGTCTTAACCGCTGGACCACCAGGGAAGTCCTCCAGAGTTTGTTGATCATCTTTATGATCATTACCTTGAAATCTTTATTGGGATTGCTTATTTCCACTTTGCTTATTTATTCTTCTAGGTTGTTTTTTTTTTTAAATAAATTTATTTATTTATTTTTAGCTGTGTTGTGTCTTTGTTTCTGTGCGAGGGCTTTCTCTAGTTGCGGAGAGCAGGGACCACTCTTCATTGCAGTGTGCAGGGCCTCTCACTATAGTGGCCTCTCTTGTTGCAGAGCACAGGCTCCAGATGCACAGGCTCAGTAGTTGTGGCTCACGGGCCTAGTTGCTCCGCGGCATGTGGGATCTTCCCAGACCAGGACTCGAACCCATGTCCCCTGCATTGGCAGGCAGATTTTCAACCACTGCACCACCAGGGAAGCCCATTTTTTTTTAATTTTTAAAAATTTTATTTATTTTTAATTTATTTTTAAATTTTTAATATTTTTTATTGGAGTATAGTTGCTTTACAATGTTGTGTTAGTTTCTGCTATATAGCAAAGTGAATCAGCTATACATATACATATAGCCCTTCTTTTTTGGATTTCCTTCCCATTTAAGTCACCACGGAGCACCAAGTAGAGTTCCCTGTGCTATACAGTTGGTTCTCATTAGTTATCTATTTTATACATAGTAGTGTATATATGTTAATCTCAATCTATCTCCCAATCCATCCCACCCTCCATTCCCCCCCTTCTCCCACTTGGTATCCATACATTTGTTCTCTATGTCTCTATTTCTGCTTTGCAAATAAGTTCATCTATACAATTTTTCTAGATCTCACATATATCCGTTAATATATATTTGTTTTTCTCTTTCTGACTTAACTTCACTCTGTATGACAGTCTCTAGGTCCATCCATGTCTCTGCAAATGGCACAATTTCATTCCTTTTTATGGCAGAGTAATATTCCATTGTATATATGTACCACATCTTCTTTATCCATTCCTTTGTTGATGTACATTTAAGTTGCTTCCGTGTACTGGCTATTGTTGAATATTGTAACTAGTGCTGCAATGAACATCGGGTGCATGTATCTTTTTGAATTATGGTTTTCTCAGGGTATATGCCCAGGAGTGGGATTGCTGGGTCGTATGGTAGTTCTATTTTTAGTTTCTTAAGGAACCTCCATACTGTTCTCCATAGTGGCTGTATCAGTTTACATTCCCACCAAGAGTATAGGAGGGTTCCCTTTTCTCCACACCCTCTCCAGCATTTATTGTTTACAGTTTTTTTTTTTTTTTGGCGGTACGTGGGCCTCTCACTGTTGCGGCCTCTCCTGTTGCAGAGCACAGGCTCCGGACACACAGGCCCAGCAGCCATGGCTCACGGGCCCAGCCACTCCGCGGCATGTGGGATCTTCCCGGACTGGGGCACGAACCTGTGTCCCCTGCATTGGCAGGCAGACTCTCAACCGCTGCGCCACCAGGGAAGCCCAATGCTGAAGTTTTATTTGACCACCCAGAAAGTGTGATTTGGGGCTACAAACCTAGTTTTGAGATTGTAACTTCTCAGGAAAGATACTATCTTGCCTCTCCACTCAGAAATAAAACCGAAACCAAAAAGGTTCACTTGTAGTCCCTGGCGAGGGTGTGTAGTAGGCTGAATAAAGACCCTCAAAAGTACCAGGTCCTAGTCTCTGGCATCTGTGAATGTGACCTTATTTGGGAAAAGGGTCTTTGCAGATGCGATTAAATTAAGGATCTTGAGTTGGGTAAGTGATCCCGGATAATTATCTGTGGGGGCCTTAAATGCAATCACAAGTGTCTCTATCAGAGAGAGGCAGAGGGAGACACACATACAGAGGAAGAGCAGGTGATATGATTGTGGGGCAGAGATCCGAGTGATGCTGCCGCAAGCCAAGGAATGCCGGCATTTGGATGAGGCAGGAACAGGTTGTCCCCTAGAAACTCTGAAGACTTTTTCGACACATTAAATTCAGCCTAGTGATACTGATTTTGGACTTCTGATGTCCAGAACTGTGAGAGAATAAGTTTCTGTTGCTTTAAGTCACAAATTTTGTGACACGTTATTATGGCAGCCACAGGAAACTGATATAAGGGTGGGATGGGATTCACTTATTCCTGGTTCACCTTCTACAGGGTAGCGGACACTCGTTGGGATTTCAGATTTATGGGGAGGCCTCCTTTACGCCCCACCTTGAGTGAGCCCAGAGCTTTGTCTTCCGTCTCCTGAGTCCTTGTGAGGGGCTGACATCTACAGGGTTTGTCAAATGCCCTCAAGGTGAAAGGTGGTACTTGACAAACTTCTCTAGGTTTCGGCCTCTGAATATTCCTTCCTTCCTTGCTAGGAAACATCTGAAGTGTTGTTTTCCAGCATTTTAGTTGACTTCACCTGAGGGTCAGGGAAATTGCCATCCTGCGGGACAGGGAAGTCTAGATGTAGTTCCCTAAGACTGCTGACATCTTGGGGGCCAAATGGTAGACATGTCTCCTTCTTATTCGTCGTGCAGAGACATGAGCAGATTTCATCATTAAAGAGGCGATCAAGAGACACACAGAGTCATGAGGAGGATAGAATACGAGGGAGACCTCAGCAAACATCCATCAGTGGTGGGAGTTGGGGATGTATGACGCGGGAGCGGGGGAGGCACTCAGACAGTGGACAGTGCATCTCTCAGTGTGGCTAGAGACCCTGGTGGCTGAGATGCCTCTGATTCCACTCCCACAACACAAAATATGGGGCGGGCCAGGGCAGCACCTCGGGTCAGCTCCCGGCCCTGGAGGACCTGTGCCTTTCCTCGCCCCCGTCCTAGCCGCACCGTGTCTCCCACTCTTGGTAGGAGGTTGTTACACCTGCAGTCTCCAGCTAGTCATTCTCAGGCTTCAGCTGGTCCCCCGAAGGCCTCCAGGATCTCCCAGCCCTGGGGGACAGGTGTTGCTAAAAATCCCTCTGCTGGGGAATCATGCAGAGATGTGATGACTCACTCCTGTCTTTCTCCTGTGCCCACCTGGGTGGGCTTTTAGGACTGGGAGATCCACATCCACTCTGTTTTGCTTTTGGAGGCCTGCTCGGGGTTTGAGTTTGCAACCACTGGAAACTGACTCTGGCTGATAGAAGCAGGAAGCGAGTGTCTCAACCTGATCCTGGGGAGCTCACAGAATCTCAGGAAGGGTTGGAGGAAGAGCCTCGGGAGGACACAGGCAGGAACAATGTCCAAATCAGACCTAGTCTGTTGCTGATGCTAGTTCCCCCTGGCTACTGGATGCTTCTACCAGAACCCCTGCCTCTACTGCTGCCCTGCACCCACCTCCCCATCTTCCAACTGAAAGCTGGACTGGAGCCCCGGTTGTGTGCCTATAGTCCAGCAGCAAGGGGGCTAGAAAAGAGCAGGTGGCATTTTGAGCCCTTAAAAAGGGCTGGAGGGGCTTCCCTGGTGGCGCAGTGGTTGGGAGTCCGCCTGCCGATGCAGGGGACGCGGGTTCGTGCCCCGGTCTGGGAGGATCCCACATGCCATGGAGCGGCTGGGCCCGTGAGCCATGGCAGCTGAGCCTGCGCGTCCGGAGCCTGTGCTCTGCAACGGGAGAGGCCGCAGCAGTGAGAGGCCCGCGTACCGCAAAAAAAAAAAAAAAAGGCTGGAAATGAGCAGGTGGCATTTTGAGTCCCTTCACACTTGCCAAGATGGAGATTCCTCAAACATATGAAGAGGAGTTTAGGCAGGGACTGGATGAATAATGGGGTATCTCCTTTCCTTCTCTCCCAAGTTAGGTGTATCTACACGTGTACAACTTGACAGCCCTCCCGTCACACCTCCTTCAGGGAGGCAGAGCTGAACTGCGGAAGAGAATTAATTTCTCCCTTGTCGTAAGACTAGCCCCAGATTACAATCAGGGGCGCTAAGAACCCAAAACATGGTGCTCTCTCCTTCACATTATTGAAAGAAATTTAAAAATACTGAACGGGTCAACAAACTTCTGACCTTTTCCCCCATGTTGTCTCTTTTAAAAAATGTCAAATTATTTCAAATAGTGGTTTTTCTATTCTGGGGACTTTTGATGAATCTGCTTTATTTGTCTGCTAGGACATTTGTTGCTGACCAAGGTTTGTGAAGTCAGCCACACCCATGAGATTATGTAGCTGGTAAGGCCAGCTACCGTTTATTGAGTGACTGCTATGTGCTGGCACTGGGGTGGGCATTTTTCACCAAGTGTCACTAATCCTTACATCCCCAGGTACAGATGAGGAAACTGAGAGGTTACAGGCTAATAAGTGTCCGAGGTAGAATTCAAAGCCCAGGGCCTTCTATTCTCTGAAGCTTCCCAGATGCTGTCGGGCCCCTGCGCCTGGCACAGTCCCTGGCTGACAGCAGGCAGGGACTGAGGAACATCCGCTGAATCAATGAACATTAAAGATGGCACACGAGAGCCTGGTTGACTCTGACAATCACACAGATGTAGTGTCATTAAACGAACGCACACGGATTAAACGGAGAATAAGACTTTAATTGAGCACCAGCATTATATACATAAAATGTGTCCGCATAGAAAAATAAATCCAGTCGAAGTGTCCCTGAGAATCCACAAAGTCTGTGCTCTGTACGTGTACAGTGTTTGCTGACGGTTACTTTTGGGTCGAGGCCATTTTTCACATCAGTCTATCGGCACTCTGGTCAGGTTTTACGGCATCTTGGTTTTTCTTCCTCATTTTAAATATTTTTGTTTCTCACCATTTAAAACTTGTTTTTCGTTTTGTTTTTTGGGCCGTGTGGCTTGTGGGAATCTTAGTTCCCCGACCAGGGATTGAACCCAGGCCCCAGCAGTGAGAGTATCGAATCCTAACTACTGGATCACCAGGGAATTCCCTGGAACTTTTTTATGTTGAGTGAGCACATGAGGCTGAAAATCACACCTTCAGTGGCTATTTTTTCAAATCATTAAGGCCTTTATAAGGTGGCTAGTTCCCAAGATGGAGTATTTGTGCCAAGCTCCTTGGTGGTGTGGACGTTGTCCCAGCGTCTGAGGTTCTCAATCCGGGGGTTACTCAGCTGGTCTCAGCCCTTGTTTGTCGGTTGCTCTGATCACCCTCAGAGGCAGGCGTGAGAAGGAGGGGGTCGCTGTGCCCGGCTGAGTGTGTGTCCTCCTTGGAGGTCAGCTCAGAGGACCCCTGCCCAGACAAGGTCCTAAGGCTGCAGCCCGCCCCAAGGTTCGGCTTGTGGCTTTCACACACTTCTGTGATGACGCTCAGTTTGTCAAAAACTTCATTCTCATCAGACAGTGGGAAGGAGAATAAGAGAAGTGTGCTGTGATGAGGGTGGTTCAGAAACTGCAAGAGAAAAAAAAGAGTTACTTATCAAATTTCCCCATTTCTTTTTCTGGGCTCACAGTTCTATACAGAACTCCTGGCTGGAAAACGCTGTTTTAAAAAAATGGGACAATAACAGTACGACACTTCCTCAAAACACTAAAAATAGAATTACCATATGATCCAGCAATTCCACTTCTGGGTATACACCCATAAGAACTGAAAGCAGGGCCTCAGCTCTCTCCCTCTCTCTCTCTCTCTCTCTCTCTCTCTCTCTCTCTATATATATATATATATATACCCGTCTTCAGAGCAACATTATTCACAATAGACAAAGATGGAAGCGGTCCAAGGGCCCATCCATGGAGGACTGGATAAACAGAACGTGGTCTAGCCATACAACAGAATATTTTCTGCCTCAAAATGTAATGAAGCTGATACGTTACAACATGGGTGAACCTTACGCTAAGTGAAATATGCCAGACAGAAAAGGACAAATGGTGCGTGATTCCACTTACACGCGGTACCTAGACTAGGCAAATTCACAGACAGAAAGTGATGGTGGTGGCCGGGGCCAGGGGCAGAAGGGAGATGGGGAGGTTTTTCTATCAGATACAGTTTCTGCCTTGAAGATGAAAGGAGTCCTGTGACTGGAAGGTGGTGATGGTTGCACAACAATGTTAATGTACTTAATACCACTGAACTGGACGCTTAAAAGTGGGTAAGGTGGTAAATTGTATGTTATGTGTATTTTAACCACAATTTAAAAAATGCGACAGTAAACCCGCATCTCATTTGCTGAGTGATCACAGGTCCCCCTCTGAGAGTTCCTCTTGTAAACCCAGAGGGAGACAGGATGGTCCCAGAGCTGTGGGGCTGATGCCGCCTGGGCATCCTTGCCTCTAGGAAGCTGGGATGCTGTGAGCACGGGGTAGATGTGTCTTGGAATAACAGCTAGTCTCCTGTGCATCCTCAGGCTGAGCTGGGGGCCCTCTTTGGTGCTCCCCAGCAGCCTGTGTGTCCCTCTGTTTCAGCCAGCTCCGTGGCGTCCGGTGTGGCAGCCACCAGCCACTTGAAACCTGGCCGGTCTGGATCTACGTGTGCTGGAGGTGTAAAACACATACCTGATTTTGAAGACTTCGTATGAAAAAGAGAATGTAAATATTTCAACAATTGAAAAAAATAATTGAGTGCATGCTGAAATGATATTTGGGATATATTGGGTTGCATAAAATGTATTATTAATATTAATTTCCTCTGTTCCTTTTTACTTTAAAAATAACCGTGGCTACTAGCAAATTTAAAATCTATGTGCTTTGTTTCCATCTAGCCCGTTTTACGAACGATGACTCATGGTGTGTCCCTTCCAGCAGACGGGCTAGTTACAGACGGGAACCAGCGTCTAATCGTCCTCCAACACTTCAACCGTGAAGATGCCCATGTACGTTTCCTGAAATATCTGCCAAGTGCACATTCTCCACTTTTCATCCTTGTAGGTTCACCGAGGCTCTTAAATCTTCAGGACGAGGTGCAGAAACGTTCCTTAAAGCGTGGCATTCATTTTTAACTTCTTCCCCTCAGTTGGTTCCACTTTAAGGGATCAGTTAAGCCTTCCAAAAGTAATTTCCATAGCTCAGCCCTGGGAGATGACTTAACCTAAATTCTACCCTCCCCCACCCCCACCAGCCAACCGAAGGGAAAGGCAGGGGTCAGGGATTTCGCCCAGGTCCGTTGTGCAAAGGCGGTAGCTGCGGAGAGGAGGGACCTCCCCAAAGGCTCGGGTCCAGTGGAGCCACGGGAACACACTGGAAGCTACCTTGACTCTCCTGGGAGACAGGAGAGGAGAGGACAAAGCAAGACGCGCTAAATGTCAAGAAAGCGAAGGGCAGGCTGGTGGCAGGCTCAGAGTATCCGCGGTGGGTAAACCTCCCTATGGCTTTTTCAGCTAAACGTCTCCATCCCCAGCAAATCTCCCTCAACTCAAAATTAGCCTCTGGGCCAGGGTTAATGAATTCTCTGCATTTTGAGTCAAACTGGAGAATTTCATGATCTGAGGACCCTGATCTGCTCGTGGGTTCCTGGTGCTTCCTTCGCCCTCACTCCGCTGGCCCCTCTCCAGCCTCCCCCGCCCACCCATATTTCTCACTGGCCCACAGTCAAGCCTGCCAAGTCTTCTAGCCTGGGAGGCCAGAGCTCCTGCCATCTGACCCCTTAATTAAACTCGCCTCTGGCTTCGGTTCGCCTGGTTCCACACTGTCCCATCTGTCCTTTCCTGTCTGATGAGCCCCTCTGATGGTGAAGCCACAAGCAAAAAGCAGGTACACAGTTTGGCTTCCTCTCGGCTCCCCACGTACAGAACACCTCCTACGCTGAGCGAAGGGCCCGCCCGTGTGTCCTTCCTGCTGCGAACAGGCTTCTCAGAAGTGCACCTCTAGAAGACGCGCGTCTCATCCTGCTGCTGCCGCAGTCTCGCTGTCACTCTCGTTAGAAGGTTCTGGCCGCTCTGAGTCTCCTGCCTACAGTCACGCGGTCCACGTTCTATCCATGGCAGGAGCTGTGCTGCCCACACTTGTTCACTGGAGCTGAAACAGCTCCCAGCCAAGTCCCTGTCCAGGAACTGCCCTCCGCAGAAGGGAGCTGCCTTGTACGAGTCCTTCCCAGGGGCAGCCCGGACAATGGACTGGCTGGTGTGGGAACAAAGGCCTGACGTCAGTTACCACGACAACATATTAACAGGCCCAGGAAAGCAAGAAGTGGCAAGGCCTCCCTAAGAGACGCACTTCAGAGGGTGGGGGAGTCACCCTGTGAAGAGTCAGGGGCCTGTCACATCAGTTTTAGGGACCCCACGGAATAGGGAATGCCAGGACATCCTCTCCAAAGGAAGGGACCGTTATTGTGTCTTACCCGCCACCCCTGCCAGGGAAGCACGATGCGAGGTGGGCCTCTGGGTTCTGGGGGGGCAGCACATTCCACACCAGGAATATGGCTCCTGGTGTGAGTGATACAGAAGGCTGCCGGCTCTGAGGGGGCCTGGAGCAGGAAAGGGCCCCAAAGAGGGTACGGGCTTTGGAGCAAGCCGTCCTAGCCACACCTCACGCCGGCTGATGCTAGGGTATGGCCTCACCTCCCAGTGACATCTCAGCTGAACCCAGTGAACATGAAGAGGCCGTGAGAGCCGGCAGATCCTTGGAGGGTCTGCGGTGGGAAAAGAGGCTGAGTGGAGTTTATGGCAAATCCCAAGAGGAGCGTCACTGTGTGGCCACTACAGTTCTGAGGCCAGGCTGGCCACCTGCAGCCGAGAATTATACGCTGTTTGAAAACAGCTCTGGGAGTATTGGCCATGGGGACTTGGGAGAGACAGAGCCTTGGGCCACAGGACACCAGGTGACCGTGCCACCTAGAAGTGACCCTCACGAGGCCTGTCAGACCCACCAGGTCCTGAGGTGGGGTCAGAGGGCACACGTGCAGGCGGCCCGGCCTCCCCTGCATCTACCCCTGCTGCACCAGTACATCTGCCTCTGTTCACACCATGACCGCGCCGGGGGATGGGTCCTCATGACCAGGAGAAGCGGGAAGAGGTCAAACGTGGCTCACAGGGAGGTCAGCGTGGCACACGGGCACAAACCAAAGATGGCCCACAGCTGCACTGGAGCCCCAACTGGGGGCCCTGATGGCAGTGGGGGGGAAGCTCCCAATAGGCAGAGCTCCGGGCCGTGCATCTGGTCATCCCCTTTGTGTGGAAAGAAAAGTGGTCCAAGATCAAGTACTCATGGAATCCGAGGCAGGGGCCGACGGCGAGGCTGGTGGTCAGGGGCCAGAGGAAGGGAAACTGGAAGGCCAGCACAAGGGAGTCCGGAAAGAGGCGCGTGGATGGACTGTGGGAGCAGCTCCAGGTGGGGAGGTCTCTGGACCACATATGAACTCCGAGACCCAGAGAGGGGCCCTCTGCCAGTGGAGCTCTGTCAGGCCTCAGCAGTGCCAGCCACGGCCCTGCAGGATAGGGACAGCCGATCATTCCCGAAACAGGTGTCAACTCCAGTCAGAGTACACTGGTGCCCCTTCCAGAGTCCATGCCTCAGAATGTGACTTTATTTGGAGATAGGTCTTTACAGAGGTACTCAAGTTAAAGGAGCTCATTAGGGTGGGCCCTGATCTGATCTGAGGAGATTCGGACACAGATGGGAGAACGCCATGTGACGATGAAGGTGAGATGGGGGGACGCTTCTACAAACTAAGGAACCAAAGGTTGCCAGCAGCCACCAGCAGCCTGGGGAACGACCGGGAACGGCTTTTCCCTCACAGCCCTTGAAAGGAACTGACCCTGCTGACACCTGCATCTTGGGCTTCCAGCTTCCAGGAACTTGAGACAATACGTGTCTGCGGTTTAAGCCGCCTAGCGTGTGGTAATTCTGTTATGGTGGCCCGTGCTGACTGACACAGACCTCACATTACATCATGTCAGGCCATGGGACCCCATGACAGCAGAGGAGGCCAGGAGTGCAATACCCTGATGGTATCGCATGCGGGGCCACCCACCCAGCGTCTGCCAGCCTGGAAGGACGACGGCTGGCCCGCTGAAGGTACGGGGGGAGGGGGGGACTGGGAGTGGTACCAGCTTGGAGACGGTGCCCTGTGAGGACCGGCCATCGTCCTCCAGCACTGGGCACGCACTGAGAATCAATGACAGTGTGTGATAGTGTGTCCCCAAGAAGTAGAGTACAGGGGCTCAGGGACCGAGGGGTAGAAGTAGGAGTGGCCCTGCCTGCCATCACTCCCACTGACCCACTTGGGGAACTGGTATCCACGCAATCTTAGGCTCTGTGAGCTCAGAGCAGGGGTCAGCAAGCTACGGCCCAGGGGCCGAAACCAGGTTTCTTTGTACGGCTCAGGAGTTAGGCACGATTTTAGAGTTGTAAGTGACGCCATTTAAGTGGTTACGTAAGTATCTACATAATATCTCAATCTTGGTCTCAAAGCCTAAAACAGTTACCATCCCAGTGGGGGACATTTCCACCAGGAGACACAGTAGGGATCCCATCGAACTTTAAGTGATAGCTGCCACCTCGTCATGCCAGGATCCTTGTGCCGAGAAACTAGCCAGCAAGGAAAGGAGTCGCCACACGGGTCATCAGGAGGAGAAAAGGCTGCTGCTACGCGATGGGAGCACCCGGCTGGGTGATGGGGCACCTCATGGTATTGGGACTTCCCCTGCCCAATTCTGATGGCAAGTGGATAAGCACAAGTGCCCAGATTCCTGGGGTCCTGTGACCAGGGGCTCAGTCCTCGCAGAGCGGAGAGTCTGAGTCACCCCGTCAGGTCAGTAGCCTATGTCAGCAGCGGCTGGTCAGGGGAGAGGGGCCTCTAGAAGGAGAGCCGAGCAGCGAGTGTTACTTGTGCCCGTGGGACCAGCTGCAGTGATGGGGCTGGACCCTGTTCCGTTAACCTTCCTCTTGTAACCTTGTAATCTAAGAGATCGACTTAGCTCCTCGAGAAGCTGCGCCCGTGGGTCCCGGTGGTTTATGGGGTGGGCTGGAGTGGACGCTGCAATGCGCCACCCAGATGTCCTTCAGGAAGGAGGAACTTGCTCCCCTGGCTGCTGGGAGTGGGGCTGCCTCCCCACTGAGCGTCTCCCCCAAGGTTCCCGGGGCTGAAGGAGCTGCCACATCTAGTTACACCTCTTCCTGGGGGCACCCACACCCAGCCCAAGGGTAATGTGGGCCCCGGGCCCTCTAGCCTCAGCCCTGGACATCTCTACCACAGCCCCTTCAGGACTGGCATCGTATCCCTCATCCCATCCTGCTGCCCTCTCTCCCGCAGAGGTGTTACTCGCAAGGCTAGCTCCACTAAGACTTCTGAATGCAAATCTCCATTTTGGAGTCTGTTTCCTGGGGAATGAGACCAAAGACAGGATCATTTGGGGCTGAGCCTGGCACATTTTCATTTCTAAGTGTGAGAGTATAGGCAGGATGATTTCATTTCTTTAGGTCACTTCCGTCCTACAGTCTCTATCCAGGTACATCCTTTCTTCTTCCCAAACCTTTTGAAAATAGCTTTCTTGAAAAAAAAAAAAATTGCTTTCCTAAAGTCTCGGACACACATCCCGTAATTTCAGTCGCTCTCAGATGTCCCACAGCTGAAACCGCACTTGCCCCTCCTCCCATCCTCTGCCCATGGCTGTTCGCGGACACTCAGCCTACAGTTTTCCCTCTCTCATCTTTTCTGCTCCGAGCTCTGCTTTATCTCTTCCTGTCCCAGGACCATCACCTTTGCTCCCTGATGACTTGGGGCTCGGGGAAGGGAAGGTCGGAGAAGGAACAACATCCAGGTTGGAGGACGGGATCCGGAAAACAAACCTTTACCCCCTCCCGTAGGGCTGTTCCATGAGCTCAGACTTCCCTGGAGTGGCACCAGGGATGGGACCAGCGTGCAAGGTGCATGTCATTCTCCAGGAAACCACGCTGTGCTGAGTTAGGCGGCCCTGACTTAGAAGGACAACTTCTGGTCAGCGTTTCCGAATCCACACCTGGCTCCATCCTGCTACCTACCTCTTTCAGGTGCTGTGGAAGAGAATTCCTCGGGGGGATGGCATGCTTGGCCTTCTTGTAAACGCACCGCAGCAAGACGAAGCAGCCAGTGAGCGTCAGGAGGGCGGTGCACACTGAGGCTCCCAGGACCCCGGCCACGATCCAGGTGGGGGCGATTTCTGCAGGGACAAGGGGCTGGGTCATGTTCTTGTCAGGCACAGATTGGCTGACAGTGACCGAAACACTATTTTCACCATCACAATCCAATGGTAACCCCTGACCGTTGGGGGGACCCACACGTTTGTCTCGGAAGGCGTGAGGAGGAAACCCAGCAGCTGTTCGAGGATCCAGAGGTTTTCAAGTCTCACCCTTTCCTGTCTTCCTCCAAGCTGGGTTTCTGGCATGATTGCTGGTACACACACAAAAGCAGCGGCCGCAAGAACTCTGACCCACTTTACCTACTCACAGGGTAGCAATCAGCTCCCTGGTGGGGATAAAGCTCTTCTGCCTTGAAGCAGAAAACACGACTCCCTGGGCCCCAGAGCCCCGCTGAAACACACGCGCTACAGCGTTCTGAACTGAGAACTGCACAGATGACCCCACCTGATCCCCTGCACTCAGAGACCTCCCCCAACAGTGTGGTTGCCAGCAGCCTAAGGCTGAGCTCTGGGACCACCCAGCACCCCCTTGAGCTCCTCTCTGGAAAAACTCAAGGCTACCAAAGGAATTTACCTTTGTTCTGCCAATTCTTGACCTTCCTTTCTTAGTGCATTTTCACAAAAAGCTCGGGACTGTAAATCTTTCCTCTGTCCCTTTGGGACCTACATGTATCTCCTACAACCAAGGAGCGTCTTTCTCAAGGACCTGAAAGCCATTTCTTTGAAATGTCATCATCGGGAAGGAGCGAGCCCCCGTCTAAGAGTTCCAGTGGGACCTACCCTGGCATGGTTGGTGACACTATGATGAACCCCTGGGGGACAGTGCCTGGGTCTCCTTGGGTCTCCAACCCAGACATTTGAGCATCTTAGACAAGGACATTCCACAGGCACACCTGGTTGATGGTGACAAAATTCAAAGGATGCTTTTGTGACTCACCAAGAGGGGGAAATGGGGAAGGAGAGCAGACACTGTTTCACACAGGCTGTGAATTGTGGGAGAATCTAGTGATCAACACCCTCTATATAAGGCTCTCTAACTTGTTTCAGTCTGTCTGATCATGCTGTCAGGTGGACTCCCTTTCTGTTTCACAGGGAAATCGTGCCTTTGCTTACCTATGGGATTAATCTGTAGAGTGGGCTTAGATGTTACTTCCTTCCTGTCATTTACTAGCTGAGCAACTTTTGGCAAGTTACTTCACCTCTCTGGACCTTCATCTTCTGTCTCTGAAAGGGGAGAAGAGCCTTTCAATGCTCTCATTGAAAACTTGTGAGGTTTAAATGAGAGAACTATGTTTAAAAAAACCTAAAATGAATGTTTGACAAAAGCAGATTCTCAGTGGGCTATACTTTTCCTTTCCTTTTTTTAAAAAAATTATTTATTTATTTATTTATGGCTGCATTGGGTCTTCGTTGCTGCATGCGGGTTTTCTCTAGTTGCGATGAGCGGGGGCTACTCTTCCTTGCGGTGCGCAGGCTTCTCATTGCGGTGGTTTCACTTGCTGCGGAGCACGGGCTCTAGGCACTCGGGCTTCAGTAGTTGTGGCACGTGGGTTCAGTAGTTGTGGCACATGGGCTTAGTTGCTCCGTGGCATGTGAGATGTTCCCGGACCAGGGACTGAACCCATGTCCCCTGCATTGGCAGGCGGATTCTTAACCACTGAGTCACCAGGGAAGCCCTACTTTTCCTTTTCTTTTAAAAAATGTTTGGGGGCTTCCCTGGTGGCGCAGTGGTTGAGAGTCCGCCTGCCGATGCAGGGGACACAGGTTCGTGCCCTGGTCCGGGAGGATCCCACATGCCGCAGAGTGGCTGGGCCCGTGAGCCATGGCCGCTGGGCCTGTGCGTCCGGAGCCTGTGCTCCGCAACGGGAGAGGCCACAACAGTGAGAGGCCCGCGTACCGAAAAGAAAAGAAAAAAAAAAGTTTGGATTTTGTCAGTTAATAGGTGATCACTTAAGAGTCACGAAATATTTGAAATAGTTCTCTTTTCGGTCAAAGTGTGTGCCTCATGCCATGTTCCATGACATAAACCTTAAGGAATGTTTAAACGCATGATTTTAATAATGTCCTTATTAATAACGGCAATGACATCGAACCCATATTGCGGGCTCACTCTGTGCCTGGCGCTGTCCTGGGTGACACCCTTTGATTCCCCTCATTTTGCAGATGAGGCGGCCAAGGCACCAGGCAGTTCAGGATGCGCCCCACACCACTCATTACGCTCGAGTTCGCAGCAGGGAAGGACGGGACACAGGACAACCGGGCATGTACTCAGGCCTGGGGAGAGCAGTTGGCAGGTGTTTAGAGGAAAGAGGGATGATTCCAAGGTCAGGGATTCTAGGGATTCAAGCTGGGTGGGGATCCCCAAAGCACAGAATTCTGATTCAAGCACAAATGATTCATGAAAGGAATAAAAAGATAAGCTCTTTTTATTTAACGGTGCTGTTGAGAGGCTTAGCCAGGGCAGGAGGAACACAGGCAGGTCGACTCAGCCTCAGATAGAGGCGTGGCACTGGACAGGGAACTACAGAAAAAGAAAGGAGACTGACAGAGAATTCCCTCCAGAGAGACAGCAAGACTTTCCATCTTCTATATGGCTCTGCATTCCTGAGAAAATGTGCTTAATATGATTGGAGAACAGCTTCGGATGGCACTGAAGAGATCACGTGCCTGGTTGAGGTGAAAGATTCCTAGATGCAGGCAAGTAATTTGTGCATTTACAAAACGAAGGAAAAAAACCCAACAAGAAGATTCAGGAAACTCCAGGCTGGAAAGCTTGGTGTGATATCCAGAAAAAAATACAGACATTCTGGAATGGATGGTTAAGTCGCTAATTACAAATACTTAAGAAAGATAAGGACAATCACAAAAAATAATAACATGAGGCCACCGAGAAGAAATTGGCTCAAAGTGGCTGCCTTTCCTGTTTTGGATAGGGTTACTTGTTGGTAAATTACGGCACATTATGGGCTGGTTTTTCCCAAGCTGTTTTCCTTGGAATGCTCATCCTCAAAAAAGATGTTGAGGGCTTCCCTGGTGGCGCAGTGGTTGAGAGTCCGCCTGCCGATGCAGGGGACACGGGTTCGTGCCCCGGTCCGGGAAGATCCCACATGCCGCGGAGCGGTTGGGCCGGTGAGCTATGGCCGCTGAGCCTGCGCGTCCGGAGCCTGTGCTCCGCAACGGGAGAGGCCACAACAGTGAGAGGCCCGCGTACCGCAAAAAAAAAAAAAAAAAAAAAAAAAAAAAGATGTTGAAAGATCAAATATGCTAAAAATGCTAATATATAGGGTGACTTTTCTGAGAGAGAAATGCGGCGTACCATCATTTCCAAGCACATCTGACTACCGGGCTCTTGTTTTGAGAAATATCCCATAACCACTCATGGGACACGGTTGTGACAGTGCTGCACTTGGCACTGGGTGTCAATTTCAGGTCATATTTGCCAAAGTCTTACATGGTGACTTTGTGGACAGTAAAACCAAATAGCTCACATAATAGTCCACTAGATTCAGATGGATTGGTGACCAGTAAGCAACTAGGTAGGCGGTCTAGAGGGAGGTATATCCTAGACACACCAACAGTTTAAACAACGAACTGGTAAGGACCCTGAACCTCCTACCAGCAAATCAGTTGATGAGACGAAGCAAAACAGGGAGAGAAATATGTTCAATGACAAAACCCAACATTCACGAAGAACTTGATAAGCTGAAATGATGAATCACTGTGACGGCAGCACTGCAGTTGCCTCAGAATGGCAGTGACACAGAAGATGAAAAGTTTTACTCTCTCTCTGGAGGGAATTCTTCATTACGCTCCTTTGTATTTCTGTAGCCCCCAGATCAGCACCTTGCTTCCAGGAGGGCCTCCGTAAATGAAAATGGTCAGGAGCAGACCTGCGTGTATGCATCCTTTTGTGGTCTGAGCTGGCGGAACCTCTGGACATCTTTAAGTGACAAAAAGGCCCCAAAGGGCCTGACGTTTGTACACAGACATCTAGGCCACAAGTTTTTATCATTCTGTATGCCAATGCAATGCATCCGTACAAAATTACTCAGTGTCTAGGCCAACTGGTACCCTCCCCCTCCCTCTTTTCCTCCTTCCCTTCCTCCTTCCCCATGTTTTTTTTTTTTAAGAAACACCAAGCGTGGAGGCACTCTGCTAGACACTGTGGTACACATCATATGTGGGGGACTGTGTTGAGGACCTGAATTCACGAGGAACCCTAAAACCAGCTTGCTGAGGACAGTGAAGGGGTTTCCAAACTCTTCCCATCACGTGCCTGAAGGAACTGGAGATGCGCAGCCTCGGAAGGAAAGGCTTCTGGCGGGGGGTGTCAGGGCTCGACCTTGGCTGGGTGGGCTTGGGAGGACTGAGACTTGCTTCAGGGGGCCCAAGAGGACAGAACGAGCACACTGGAGGCGGACGCGTGGAGGGAGACCTCAGCTTCCCGGACGGAAGGATCTCCCATCCATCCCTTTGGTCTAGGAGTGAACGAGCTGCCTCAGAAGGTGGGGTCTCCTTCCCAGCATGAGGCGGTCAGTCGCGGCTGAACTGGGTGGGAGTTTGAGCTGGATGACGATCTCTAAGGAGCCTTCCGGCCCTCACACTCCCGGGGAGTCTCTAAAGCTACTTAAGATGCTCAGAGGAGGGACTTCCCTGGAGGTCCAGGGGTTAGGACTCCGTGCTTCCACATTAGGGGGCGTGGGTTTGATCCCTGGTCGGGGGGCTAATATCCCACAAGCTGCATGATGCCCTCGCTTCAGGAAAAAGATGCTCAGAGGAGACAGAACTGTAGACGGTGCATCTCGAGACTCACCGTCAGCGGTTGTTTGCTCACAGACAGGCTCACTCCACTCCCCGGTTTTGTTCCGATCAGGAAGAAACCCTCGAACTTGAACACAGTAAGTTGTCTGTGACTCAAGATTTCGGAGGACCTCGAAGTCATACTGACCAGTAACTGGAAACTAGTAACAGAGACAAAAATAAGAACATGCCTCAGCAGTGAAGGGACGTCATCTATTCTCCCCCGCCTCCCCGCCCCACTTACTCGTTATAATCTTTCCTTCAGGCTCAAAATAGGAGGATGAAGGAAGCAGGCGCTCCTCCTGGGTCGTCTCAGGGGCCCCGGAGACCATTCTGAGGTCGGGGTGGGCAGGGCAAGGACTGACCACGGTCCTGCCAAACCACCTCATGCCCTGAATTCTCCAGTTTAAATGACAAACAAGCCATCCCACTTCCTTTTTTAAAAAAAATAAACCAGTTGTATGGGTTGAATTTCGCCCCTCCCAAATTCGATGTTGAAGTCCTAACCCCTAGTACCTTCAAAAGTGACTTGGTTGGATAGAGGGTCTTTGTGGATGTAATCAACATAAATGAGGTCATTAGCGTGGGCCCCAATCCAATACGACTGGTGTCCTTATAAGGAGAAAATTTAGACACAGACGTGCACACAGAATGCCACGTAAGGATGAGGCAGGGATTGGGGTGATGCCTCTATATACTAAGGACCCAAAGATCGCCAGCACCCACCAGAAGCTGGGCGAGAGGCCTGGAACAGATCCTTCCTCATGGTCCTTAGAAGGAACCAATCCTGCTGACACTTTGATCTTGGACTTCCAGCCTCTAGAACCTTGAGACAATACATTTCTGTTGTTTCATCCACCCAGTTTACAGTACTTTGTTAAAGCAGCCCTGGCAAATGAACACACCAGTCATCTACAGTAAGACTCAGTGTGATTTTCTAAGTCCAGAGCATGTTCCTGACAAGGCTGCCTGGGGGTCTCCTCTGAATCACTTCTCCATTCACGAACCTGAGCTGCCCGCCCCCAAGCGGCTCGACTCCCCTCAAGGGCACACCCCTCAGCCTAACTCTGGTGGGGGCGTCCCAGACTCATCTTAGTTTAATTTAAATATATCATAATTGATGATGTATTTCTGAATTTGAGAAACCAAAATAGTTTACAGCAAAATCAAGGGAATTCAAAGAGTACATACTGCCTGTATTTCCAGCATGGTTACAATTTCCTCACAGAAGGGCCTTATGAAAAATCTGTTACGTGAATAGGAGCTGCAATAGAAAGTGAGCACAGACTCTGTTTTTACTTTAGTAATTGGTTACTTTTCTTTGGGGGCTGGGCCTGCTGACAGCTTGATTCCTTTACTGTATAAGAAGCTAAGCTCATTGAAGGTGAGAATTGGATTTTACCAATTGAAAACATGAAGAGTACAGTATAACTTCTAATCATTAAAAGCAGAAATAAAAACAAAAAACCCCTGGCTTTCATTTCCAGGAACCCAATATTTCTAAAACCTTACAATGCATTTTTTTCAAGGCTAAACTCAGAGGTTGACATGTCAGAAGCATACATGGAAGAGGGTGGCACGGATGTGAGGGCTTTTCTAGCCTTTTTTCGCTTCTGGACAACTTCTGATTTTTTCTCACTTTCTCCCATCAGGAAGAAAGAATTTCTAAAAGCTTTTAATGCTCTTAGCTCGGCGACCTAATATGGCACTCTCTCAGAGACACCTGCATTCTAAAAGGGAACCATTTAATCTTATTTCTTTCGGGCTGCTGTAACAATACCAATGACTGGGTGGTTTATCAACATTTACTTCCCACAGTTTTGGAGGCTGGGAAGTCCAAGGTCAAGGCACTGGCAGATCTGGTGTCTGAGGAAGGCCTGCTTCCTGGTCCATAGCTGGGTCTTCTCAGGAGTCCTCACATGGTGGAAGGGGCAAGGGAGCTCTCTGGGGCCTCCTTTATAAGGGCACTAATCCCATTCACGAGGGCTCCACCTTTATGACCTAATCACCTCTCAAAGGCTCCACGTCCTACTACCATCACATTGGGGATTAGGTTTCAAAGTATGAATTTGCAGGGGAGTGTGGGTGGGGTGGGGAGAGGGGGAAGGGAACACAAACGCTGAGTCTACAGCACGTATAGACTGGTAAAGGTGACCCTGCAGGCACAGTGAGGGAGGCACTGGGGAGCAGGCAGCCTTTCCAACACTCCGTGTGTCACACCAAAGTCTTCCACACTGCAGGCAGAGTGAAGGCACAAATATGTAACCATATGCCTGTCCTGAGGGCATATTCTAGGTAAGAAGCTAAAGAGATAAACTGGGTTTTGAATTTCATGCCTGGGGCAGGAGGCACTCAGGCCTGGTAACTGTGGAATCTGATCCTTAATCACAGCAGGCTGCAACCTCCAGGAGTTACCTTCGTACCCCAGACTTTGGCAGGGACACTTGCATCTGATAAGTGACCATAAAACTTTCTGTGTTGCTTCCTAGGCACACAAATCCTGGGGCCTTGACTATAAGCAAAATCATCTATTCTGTGAAGAAGGCAGATACCCTGCATCAGTTAACGAAGCATTTTTAAAAACTGAAGTATAGTTGATATACAATATCTTATTGGTTTCAGGTGTGCAACATAGTGATCTGACATTTATATACGTTGCGAATTGATCACAACAGAGCATTTTTGGGGGAGGGAGATTAACTTGAGATTTTTGGGGGGCTACATAGTATGTAGATATAAATTTAATTACATCATTCTTCAGACAATATGCATGGGTGACCCTTTCTTCCCAAACGCTTGAGAATCAGTGATAAAATCAACATTTAATGCAGAGGAGATAACATACGCATAACTTAACTTACATAAAATATACGTAAGTTAGTTTAGGACCACAGATGGCATTCAGCTCAGAAGCACTAAGTGTAAGAGTTGAACAAAGATGAATGAAAATAGTCTTGACACGTCTACACAAGGGCACGGGAACCTCACGTATTGACCATACCCATTGTTCAGGTAATGGGACAAGCTTACTTTTTTCATTATGTCATTAAATTCCTCAACAATCCTATAAAGTAGGTTATTATCCCCACTTTATTAACGAAGTGGATTATATGCTCATTTTGCAGACCTGAGAAGCTGAGGTCAAGAATGTGACTAGAGTCACACAATGGCAGGGGCAACGTTCCAACAGGATCTTTCCACTCCCAGCCCATGTTGTGAAAGGCACTGTCCCTGGAAGAGGAGGAAAGCAATGGGGAAAAGTGGGGTCAGTCCAGTAAAATGTGACACCCACCATTCATCCAGGGCTGCGGCTGCCCTGGACACGGACTTGACTATTCTGTGGTGTACTGGGGCCTCATGCCATGCAACAGTAGACATTCACTGATCACCTGACTCCGCTGACTCCAAGTTCCACCAGCCAACAGCTGAGTCAGCTCTGCCTTCTTAGGCAACTTCCCTTTGGGGAGAGAAAGGCCTGAGCTCCTGCACCAGCACCCAGGAAGCCTGCTCTGTGCATTGCTCTTGTGGAATGGGAAGCATGACCTGACATACCGGCCATCCCCCACAATGGGAAGCTTCTGGAGCTCAAGGACCAGGCCTGAGATCCTCTGGACCAGTGGTCCCCAACCTTTTTGGTACCAGGCACCGGTTTCGTGGAAGACAATTTTTCCAAGGACCAGGGGCAGGGGGGTGGTTTCGGGATGATTTATTTATTGTGCAGTTTATTTATTTATTTATTTATTGTGCAGTTCATTTCTATTATTGTGCAGTTTATTTCTATTATTATTACATCAGCTCCACCTCAGATCATCAGGCATTAGATCCTGGGGCTGGTCCCCAACAGACCCCTGCTCTGGACCATAAGGTGCTGCCACCTGGCAAAGCCTCCCTCCGACCAACACTGAGCAAAGGAGAGGGAGCTTACATCTGCAATGCATGTGATTCGCCGTGCTTACCTTTTCGTCTGAGCCATTTTTCCAATATTGCACATGATAAGTCCATGAGTTATAAATATTCCTCATGCTCCATGTTTCAGGTTCATTCTTAATTTTCGGGGCTAAGAAACGCATATGTAAAGAATTAGCAAGTGCTTCTACTTGGATTCTGGGAGGTCCGATAATGGCTAAGTATGAGAACAAAGCAAAATGACAATCAAAATTCACATGTTAAAAACATCAACATTTACTTTTCGTAACTGGGCAGACCAACTGGGCTACTGAAGTACTCTGCCCTGTGATACACTGCTGAGGTGATGCTGACAGACGTGGCTAAGGAGGATTCTTGGATTTTGTTGCTTAAAAAGAAAAAAATCTATTAACCTTTGCCTTCATTAATCAGGTTTAGTCCATTTATGTTTACTGTGATTTGATATATTTGGAATTATTCCAACTACATTACTTTGTGTTTTCTGTAAAGAGTCCCATTTTTTTTTTTTAATTCCTCTCCTCTTTTTTTCTTTCTGTTGGGTTGAATTTTCTCTGTTTCCATTGTTGGGTTGGAAGCAACAGATGGTATTTCTATTTTTAGTGTTGAACCTATATAATTAAACCACTTTCCAGCAAATACATTTTCCAACAAAGTCTGAAACTAGATCTTCCCAGACCAGGGCTTGAACCCATGTCCCCTGCATTGGCAGGCGGATTCTTAACCACTGCGCCACCAGGGAAGTCCTGGGCAATCCTTCTAATGCATCTCTCGATCTGCTCTTTGGAGGGCTGCACTTGAGTTCTGTTCATGAGATTCTTCTCCTCCTTATTCTCTCAATTGCTATCTGGTGGTTTAATTAGTTTTCAATTCCTGATGTTCTAATGATGTTCATTTTATGACCTCTGGTGGGTCCCCATGACCTTCCAGCTCTAACCCGGGAATAGCTTTTTCAATGCCGACCAGCCAGCCTGACCCAACCCATCTGCCATCAGCTGTATCCGTCCCTCTGTCCTTCATCCCGGGCCAGCTGGTCTTTCTGCCTCTACACCTGCCTAAAATCAGTCTTTATTCTTCTGCTGATTGCATCACATTTCTTTTTTTTTTTTTTTTTTTTTTTTTTTTTTATTAACATCTTTATTGGGGTATAATTACTTTACAATGGTGTGTTAGTTTCTGCTTTATAACAAAGTGAATCAGTTATACATATACATATGTTCCCATATCTCTTCCCTCTTGCGTCTCCCTCCCTCCCACCCTCCCTATCCCACCCCTCCAGGCTGTCACAGAGCACCGAGCCAATATCCCCGTGCCATGCGGCTGCTTCCCTCTAGCTATCTACCTTACTACGTTTGTTAGTGTGTATATGTCCATGACTCTCTCTCGCCCCGTCACAGCTCACCCTTCCCCCTCCCCATAACCTCAAGTCCGTTCTCTAGGAGGTCTGCGTCTTTATTCCTGCCTTACCCCTAGGTTCTTCATGACATTTTTTTTTTTTCTTAAATTCCATATATATGTGTTAGCATACTGTATTTGTCTTTTTCGTTCTGACTTACTTCACTGTGTATGACAGACTCTAGGTCTATCCACCTCATTACAAATAGCTCAATTTCGTTTCTTTTTATGGCTGAGTAATATTCCATTGTATATATGTGCCACATCTTCTTTATCCATTCATCCGATGATGGGCACTTAGGTTGTTTCCATCTCCGGGCTATTGTAAACAGAGCTGCGATGAACATTTTGGTACGTGACTCTTTTTGAATTTCGGTTTTCTCAGGGTATATGCCCAGTAGTGGGATTGCTGGGTCATATGGTAGTTCTATTTGTAGTTTTTTAAGGAACCTCCATACTGTTCTCCATAGTGGCTGAACCAATTCACATTCCCACCAGCAGTGCAAGAGGGTTCCCTTTTCTCCACACCCTCTCCAGCATTTATTGTTTCTAGATTTATTGATGATGGCCATTCTGACTGGTGTGAGATGATATCTCATTGTAGTTTTGATTTGCATTTCTCTAATGATTAATGATGTTGAGCATTCTTTCATGTGTTTGTTGGCAGTCTGTATATCTTCTTTGGAGAAATGTCTATTTAGGTCTTCTGCCCATTTTTGGATTGGGTTGTTTGTTTTTTTGTTGTTGTTGAGCTGCATGAGCTGCTTGTAAATTTTGGAGATTAATCCTTTGTCAGTTGCTTCATTTGCAAATATTTTCTCCCATTCTGAGGGTTGTCTTTTGGTCTTGTTTATGGTTTCCTTTGCTGTGCAAAAGCTTTGAAGTTTCATTAGGTCCCATTTGTTTATTTTTGTTTTTATTTCCATTACTCTAGGGGGTGGGTCAGAAAGAATCTTGCTGTGATTTATGTCATAGAGTGTTCTGCCTATGTTTTCCTCTAATAGTTTGATAGTTTCTGGCCTTACATTTAGGTCTTTAATCCATTTTGAGCTTATTTTTGTGTATGGTGTTAGGGAGTGTTCTAATTTCATTCTTTTACATGTACCTGTCCAGTTTTCCCAGCACCATTTATTGAAGAGGCTGTCCTTTTTCCACTGTACATTCCTGCCACCTTTATCAAAGATAAGGTGTCCATATGTGCATGGGTTTATCTCTGGGCTTTCTATCCTGTTCCATTGATCTATCTTTCTGTTTTTGTGCCAGTACCATACTGTCTTGATAACTGTAGCTTTGTAGTATAGTCTGAAGTCAGGGAGCCTGATTCCTCCAGTTCCTTTTTTTGTTCTCAAGATTGCTTTGGCTATTCGGGGTCTTTTGTGTTTCCATACAAATTGCGAAATTTTTTGTTCTAGTTCTGTGAAAAATGCCAGTGGTAGTTTGATAGGGATTGCATTGAATCTATAGATTGCTTTGGGTAGTAGAGTCATTTTCACAATGTTGATTCTTCCAATCCAAGAACATGGTATATGTCTCCATCTATTTGTATCATCTTTAATTTCTTTCATCAGTGTCTTATAGTTTTCTGCATACAGGTCTTTTGTCTCCTTAGGTAGGTTTATTCCTAGATATTTTATTCTTTTTGTTGCAATGGTAAATGGGAGTGTTTTCTTGATTTCACTTTCAGATTTTTCATCATTAGTATATAGGAATGCCAGAGATTTCTGTGCATTAATTTTGTATCCTGCTACTTTACCAAATTCATTGATTAGCTCTAGTAGTTTTCTGGTAGCATCTTTAGGCTTCTCTATGTATAGGATCATGTCATCTGCAAACAGTGACAGCTTTACTTCTTCTTTTCCGATTTGTATTCCTTTTATTTCCTTCTCTTCTCTGATTGCTGTGGCTAAAACTTCCAAAACTATGTTGAATAAGAGTGGTGAGAGTGGGCACCCTTGTCTTGTTCCTGATCTTAGTGGAAATGCTTTCAGTTTTTCACCATTGAGGATGATGTTTGCTGTGGGCTTGTCGTATATGGCCTTTATTATGTTGAGGAAAGCATCACATTTCTTTAAGTCATGATTCCAAACTGACTTCCTCCTCCAAAATTCAACACACAAATCCTTCTAGTTTTTCTCACTAACAGCGCTGGCTCCAACTCGTTTTTACCCTCGAGGCATTAAAGTCATCAAATTTATATTTAATTATCTTATTGCTTTATGCCTATCCTGTCCTATCTCTCCCACAAACTTCTTTAAGGCCACAGCCCTTTTTATTACATTCCCTAAGCTCCTTGTGCAAGGCCATCCACTTGGTGGGCACTCAAAGAACTCTTGCTGACGGGCCAACCAAGGGGGAAATGAAATCAAGGCAAGGTGATGACATAACAACAAAATCAAAACCAAGATGGCTTACTGTCATCCACAGGACAGAAGGTGATGTTTATCCAGTCTGAATGCTCGTCTTCAAATTGAGCCCTGACCCTCAAGGTGTGGTCACCGTACTTGGAAAGACTTGAGAAATCACATTCCGTCAAGACAGTACTTGTGCATATATCTTGGAATTTCCTGTAACTACAAAATCAGAAGAAATCATGAGAGTTCTAACCTCAGTCGCTCTGAGGCTGACTGACGCTTTATTCTTCTGCTACCAAAGGATAATGGAGGATAACGTGAGGAGAATAAAGCAAATTCTTTACTGTCAATTTCAAAGAATACTATGTATCGTTCACACGAGCATTTTCCAAACTGTGCTCCATGGAACCTTAATGATCCTTGAGGTATCATAAGACTTTCAAAAACAGTCCATCCCACAGTCAAACAATTTGGGGCAAAAACTGGGTGAGACATGAACAGGTGTCTGTCTTCACAACAGAACTGCTCAGAGACTTTCATATCCTAGTAAAACATGTCTTTCCAAACAGGGGTTGAGTATTCAACATATTTGACCAAGAAAGCTGCCTTCTTTAACTATGTATTTCTGAAACTTGTGGGGCATGGTTTGTGAAATGTTGATATTCACAGATTAGCCAAAATAAGTGTATCATAATGATTTCAAATAATGTCTTGTAAGTGACTATTGTTCAGTTACGCTGGAAAAATTATAAAATTCGTTGACCTCAGATCTCCAGCCCTGGCACCAACCCCTGAAGGGAGGGTGGCAGAAACATGAAGTGGAAGGAAAGGAATGTTTGAGAATACCTACCAGGTACGTGTAACTTAACCTCACAACAGCCAAAGGAGCTATAATTAGCTCCGCCTGAGGTAAGGAAATCCAGGCTCTGGTCTTGCAAAAAGTAGGAATCTTGTCTGACTGGCACCTTCCTGTCTTTGTGCCAAGACCAATCTGGTTACCCTAAGAGGTCATAATGAAGATGACGGTGATAACAATAATAACAGCCAACACTTGTCAAGCACATAGGTGTCAGGTGGGGCACTGATTTCGCAGTATTATCTCACTGAATTTTCACAACCCCAGGAGGGCGGAAGTGACATCACTCCTATTTTATAGGTGAGGCCCAGGTGTAGAGAGCCTAAGACGCTCCCCCATGGGACTTGGGTCTGCTTGACTTCAGAGCCCATTGCCTCAGGCACCACTCCACAGTCCACAGCACTCTTAGGAGGCAGAGATAATTGGGCTTATGCTATTTCACTGTCTGCTTTTTTCACTTAATAGACCACAAACATTTCTCTAATCAATCAAGTCTCCGTGGCTGCCTAACATCCCATCGTTGGGGAAATCCAAGGGTCATTTCATGAAGGGGGTTTTCTCACATGCGGCCATTTCTTTCCATGCATTTAAACTAATGCATGAATTGGGTGGAACACAGGAGTATTGCAAGAGTTGTTCTGCAATAACTTCCGTTTCACTAGGTCATTTTTATTGCACCTACAGATGTTTTTCTTCCCATTAAGTAGCTAATAGGATCTATTCCCCATATTTACACCTAATTGTTTTAGATGTTTCCATATTCAAATCACCAAGCCATCCTCTGAAGATCCCTCCACCACCGGCCAGCCCTACCCAATGTACACATACAACAAGAATTTGTACTGTGCAACTGCTCAGGTTAAATTCTAATCAAACCTTTTCCAGAGCCACAGAAGGGTAATCAGATTTTTCAGGATCAAATTTCTTCCACACCCAGCACGTCTTTTGTTTTCCCCAGCACAGGCCATGCTTGGTCTGCAAGTCTATGCTGAGGAGACCTGGAACCCAGGTATCCATTCTTGGTTATTGGGAGCTCTCATCTAAAAGACAAACACCTAAAACCAAACGCCGCTACTCCAATGGCAAAGAAGCAAAGAACAGAACAACAAGAAATAAACCACAGGGGAGGGGGACAGACAGAGAGGGAAGCTCATTTTCCACAGTGAAATCCCTAGAGCTATCAAGACAGAGTGGAGAAAACACAGACGAAATTATAAAACCAGTCAGTGCTAGAAAATACACCGCAGGAGAAAGATAAATCTCAGAATGATGCTTATTAATTAAGTCCTTGGGGAAACTGACAAAACTGGAATATGGCCTTAAAGGACTGTATCATTGGTGAAGTTACCAAATCTTGATAACTGTACCACAGCGATGTGAAAGGTTATCCTTGCTCTCATGAAGTACACAATGAAATATTAAGGGGCAAAAGCAAGAAAATGTGGCGAACCTTAAAAATTGGTGAATATAGGCTCTTTGGAAGTTCTTTGTATTATACTTGAAATTTTGAAATGTTTTGTTACCTGGGAATTATTTCGAACTAAAAAGTTTAAAAAAAATGTAAACGAGGATTATCTTATTCATCTTTCTCCTTCTTCTCTGACTTAGCAGGCCTTGGATATGTCTGTAAAATAAAGGCCGGGTGGGAGGAGTGTGGGATCCGTGGCATCTGAGACCCCCAATTCCTCCCTCCTCGCTGAAGGAGCTGTCTGCCTTTGACGAAGTTTCTGAGTCACATGGGAAGCAGGTGTGCGGCTCACTGGCCTTTGGCTTCCTGTTGCTGTCTGCACCTGGCACAAAGGTGCGTCATCTGCACTCCAGCCTGTGGTGTACAGTGGCAGGCTGCCAAGGGAGGGCTGGCGACAGGCTGGGCAGGTCCTGGGAGGTCAGAACACCACTGAGGCAATCGTGGTTGGTGATACCTTCCTTCATAAGCGTCTGCCCAGCAGCTGTCTTACATTCAATTTCAGAGTAACTGAGTGCTCACTATGCAAATGACCTGCACCCCTCCAGCACTGGGGTGTGCAGTTTATAACCTACTGGAGGGGGTCGGCGGTAAGTGAGCAAGGGGCTTCCTGCCTGCTTTGAATACCTCAGTTTTCTTGGATGGCTTCCACTGTTGACTTCTAGCAACACTACTCTAATAACTGGAAGATGGTCACCACTGGCATTTGTCTCTTAGAAAACACTCATAGTGACAAGCCCGATATGTTCGCATTGCGGTAGGCTGCCACTGTGGCCGATGACACTCACCATCTACATGATAAAATGTCTGTCACACCATGAACCATCACAAGAAAAAGGAAAAAGGAGTTTACTTGTCTGTTTTCAGAGAACAGCGCTTTCACAAGAATTTCTGGGACAGAAAGAAGAAGGCCAGGAGAGAGGCTCCCCCTGGGCTGTCAAGGTCACTGGGGTGACAGCAGTCAGACTCTCTCCTTGGTCTGGCCCAGTGACCAGTCCAGCCAAAGCCACCATCCTCTGACAAGAGCACCCCAGACTTACCTTTGGTACTGAGCTGTGAAAGTCAGGTTCCCCTTGGGAAAAGCAGGCGACTCCCACTGTAGAATGTTCCTGAAATTAACTGAATTCATTCTGACATTTTCAGGAGGTGGCACCATTCCTAATGCTGTAAAAATAAAGGGGAAAAAGTTGGCAGCTCTCTTCCTCTAAAAGGCTGTCCAAGAAAATAACCATATCCCATACTCAGGTCTTCCCTATGGCGCCAAGTCTTCAAATGGGCATGTGGGTGAAGGAGAGACATGCTTCAGCTGTGCTGAGGAGTCTAGATTGTATCTGAAGAGAAGAAATTGCTAAGGGGAGGAGGATAGTAAGAGTGAAGTGCGGATGGCTGAGGGTGACCTGGATTTGGGTGGTGGTAGAAAGGTGTGAAGGGGTGGGTAGATGGATTTTAGATATATTTCCAGAGGTATAAAATCTAGGTTTCCTAATACATTTGGTGTGAAGAAGTAGATGTTAATATCCACTCCTGGCTTAAGTACCTGATGGCCTGACTGGAGCTGGGGACAGGGAAATCAGGAGTCCCAGTTAGAATTTGCATTAGGTTTGAGATGTGAAGGATACGTAAGTCGGTATATCAGAGACAGCTGGATGAATGAGCCTGGGGCACAGAATATAGATCTGGGCTAGAGACAGAAATAGTTGTTAAACTTTTTAATAGAAAACGCCAAACATACAGAAAAGTACAGAGAAGAGTATATTAAACCGCCACCGGCCCATCACCCAACTAATGCCAACAGATATAAATTTGAGAGTCCTGAGCCCATAGCTGGTATTTAATGCTAGAGTTCTGCTGATACCCCCTAAAAGGGATAGTGTAGGGGAAGGAGAGAAGAGGGCTCGGGCATGAACTTGGCTGTATGGAGATCTGGTAGAGGGGGAGGATCCCAAATAGAAACAGGCTGGTAGGTAGGAGGGAAACCGGAGAGCAAGGTACCCTGGAAGGCCAGGGATGAGTTCATCAGAAAGGAAGGAGGGATCCATAGTGCTGTTTGAACCTGGGCTAGCAATTTAGAGCAGGACAGGAAGGGTTTCACTGGATTTAGAACTCAGAAACAATAGAGCTGCAGAGTTGAGGGGCAGAATTCAGATCTTGTGGTGCTGGGGACTTAGTGGGAGGCCCTGACGGCCCGCCCAGGCACTTAGTCACTTTGAGTGCGCCTCTGGGGTCCGCTCAGGGGTCGTCTTTGGGGCCATCGCTGCCCGACGTCGTAGCCGAGCCTCCTGGTTCCCGAGCGCACCTCGGGTCGGGACGCAGCGCCAAGGCGGGGCCGGGTCTCCGCGCAGGCAGCCCGGCTTGGGAAGCGCGCTGGGCGCGCGATTGAGCCGACACTCCGGAGAATGCCCGGCGTCCCCTCCCCGCAGACCCCTCACCTGACACCAGGAGGCAGCCGCCCAGCCAGCTCCGGAGGCTCTGCGCCATGGTCGCGCATGGAGCCCGGGAGGGCGCTCGGCGGGCCGCGGGCAGCCACCGGGCACCGGGGTACGCGCCCCTACGCCCGCTTCCGCGCCAGCGTAGGGAGCTCTAGTGCCCCCGCCCCGAGGCTGCTTCCGGTAACCGGCGGGGCGGGGCGACGCGAAGCCCCGCCCCTGCCTCGGACCCCGCCCCCGCGCGCCAGTCTCTAGAGGCCGTTGTCACCCGATTGGCAGATTGGCAGGGGCAGGTGCAGAGGTGGAAGGGCACTATCCTCCTCCAGGTGAGTGGAAAACGGATTGTAAAACAGATTGCAAAACTGTGCGTGCCGTGTCCCTATTACCTTAAATGCATGCTTTGAAAGGAGTCGCAAGTTAAATAAATACACTCCAACGCCAACCCAGAGGTGATATCTGGATGGTGGTGGTTTACACCATGCAGTATTCCCCAAGTTTTCTCCAGGGAACAGGCACGGCCTCTGTAACCCCTCTCCCCGCAAATAAACTGATTTTAAAGCACTCCATTAGCAAATCCAGTTTGAGAGGGTCTTCTTTACCGTAACTCCCCCCTCCCCCCAGGGATAAGCAACAACACAAAGCCAAGTCATTTCTTTGTCAATAATCGTTTCTCTCACAACACTGCTGAGTAAGGCCTAATTTCCTCTTTTTCAGCTCTGCAGTGGTGAGGTTGGAAAACCCAGAGCAGGGTAAGTACCAGGGGGTGTAAGACACTGCCTGACGTCTGTCGCTAAAACACCTCACATGAACTTGAACGCAGGGAGGGAGAATGTGCCTTTGGCCCCCATAGGCCACTGCACAGAGTTGGAGGGAGTTTTGTGCAACCTAGAGATGCCAGCAGAACCACACATCCGCTGCACATATATCCTGTCTAATAAGAAACAACTCTGAAGACATTCCCAAATTTATATTAAAAAGCGTGTTTTCTTTTTTACCAATCTCCAACCATTGTACAAAATTAAATCTTAAAATATGACACAGAGATCCTGTCCCTCTCCCTTATGCAAATGTTTCTGTATTAGTCACCCGGCCCGCACTTGGTGTGTCTGTCTTCCTCACTCAGATTGAGGAGGGTTGTGCAAGGGGCTGAGAGTTGAATTTTCAAGAGTGTAGGCGACAGAATATCATCAGGGAGGTGCCCAAGACTTGGCTGGACCTTCCCTACTTCTAACCCAACCCGAAGCCTGTGCTTCTGTTTCCTGGTGTGTGCCACTCCTTTCTCTCCCGCAGCCCAGCCTCCCTCCGCTTTTTCTGCTGCTTTCCAGCTCTTCCCTGGAGCCTTTGGTAAACAATGCTGACTGCTCCTGCTATAAACCCTGCTCTTTACTCTGGGGAACATGATGCAGAAACATTAGACATCCATGAGAATAAAGGGAATGGGCAGGGCCTTTTCCCTTCAAAGCAAATCACTTTGAACTGGTAAACAACACACTGAATGATACCAGAATACTCTGTTTCCCACCTCCCCTTCCCCCAGACTGGGAATTTGCACAGATGATGTCACCGGTCTCCTAATCTTTCCGTCGGAGAACACTTGGAGACCCCAAAGGAGCAAGTGCGGGTGCTGGGAGGGACAGCACCGGAGGTAGCAGGTGTCCAAGTTAATTAAATATTTCTTGATTCATTCATCTCATTACATAACCATCCCCCATGTCAACATCCGATTCGGAAGTGTCACTTTCATCAGAAGGAGAATCTTCAGGCCACGGATACTCCGCAGAGGGGCCGGGGAAGGGCAGCTGTGTCCCTTCTCCACTGGCCACCAGAAGAAGGTTCGATTCTGTCTCGTCGGGGTCCTCTAGCACAGCTGTCTCTTCTGGACCAGATGCTAACATTGGAGTGACTTCTGAGTCGTCGTTGTCCTCAAGGGCCCTCACGCACACAGAGTTCAAATCCACATTGAAGACAATTCTGTCCCCAGACCCCTCCGTGGGGCTGCTGTCCTCCTCGGAAAAGGGGTCCTGCAGCAGGTTCCCTCTCCCCTGGTAGCCCCTACTTGTGCATTCCGACTGCCAGGGGCTGGGCCCTGGTGCCGTCAGGGCCTCAGCATCAGCCTCGGGCTCGGGCAGGTCACGCTCCTCAGTAGCCGGGTCACTGCAGTCCTCCAAGGTGGCCGAGGACACAGAGGCGGGCCACAGCCTGCCCGTTAGTCCGTGCGTGGTGTAACCACCTGCGCTTATTCGGGGGGCTGCTTCATCATCGCTGTCACTTTCATCATCATAATTATAATTCCACACTTTCTTCTTTCTGTTGATGTGAATGAGCTCCACGGTAGCCACTTTTTCCAACGGAGGCAGCTCGGGAAATACCCAGACTGACAATTTATTAAAATTCTTTAAAAAAAAACAACAACAGAGGGGATCAATTCTGAGTGTTTGTTCTTTACTTTTTGACATCATAAAACTTAATGAGGTTAACTACACAGTGATGGGGAAGGCGGTAATGAGGACGATGACAAAAGCAACGACAACAATGGCTAATGGTTACATAGTGTTTACTATTTGCAGGGCACTGCTTTTAGTAATCTACACACGTTATCATTCATTTTACCCTCACAACCGCTCTATGAAGTAGGCTTACTACTCTTATCCCCACTTTATAGATGAGAAAATGAGGCAGAGAGGTTAAGAAACTTGCCCAAGTTTCACAAGTTTCAGGAATACTAAGTGGTGGAGGCTGGGTTTCAAACTAGGAGGTTGCCTGCAGCAGAGACTGGCCCACGCCTTCCTACTGCCATTTCCTCGCTGCTTCTTGCTTATCAGGGGAATCTATCCATTTAGTCTGGATAGATTTCAGCCCTGGATTGCTGACATTCTTAAGGGTATCAAGGAACTGTGAGTAAGGAGAGATTCTAGGGAGCCGATTCCACTGGGGTCAAAGCCCTCTGCACTGGAGGACCTTAAAGAGGCAGGTGACCCCTAAAGGGTCAGAGATGAGAAGAGCAGGGAGACTGCAGCTTGCTCTGAACCAGCACCTCCAGGACACAGAAGGTGAGGTGGGCTAAGGAGACTGGCTACAGTGGGGTCATGCTGAGGAGGGTGGTCACGAGATTCCTTTCACAGACCTGGAATCATCAATGACATCCTCCTCCTCTCTATTCTCTTGCTCAGGCTGCCCAATTTGACAAGCCTACTCTTCCCTGACTCTCTCCAGACCTAGCCTTGGGATGAATTGTTCCGTTGGGTTGCTCATCATTTTTCTTATTGATTTATGGGGGTTCTATATATAATCTATAATCTAGATGCCAATTATTTGTCGATTATCTATGCTATATGTAATTTCCCCCAGTCTCTGGTTTAACATTCTACTCTCTTTATGATAACGTTTGATGGAAAGAAGTTCTCAATTTTAATGTAAGAAGATGTATCACTTTTCTTTCTTCATGGTTTCTGCTGAATCTTCCTTGCCCCAAAGTGAAAATCTCCTTTACTGCCTTCTAAAACTTTTAACAGTTTTGCCTTTCACATTACAGTCTTTAATAAGCCTGAAATTGATGTTTGTGTATGGTGTGAGGTAGGGATCCAATTTCATTTCCCCCCATATAGGTAACATTTACTGACCTGTCAATCCTTTCCCCATTGCAATTCCTACTTGTCATTAGTCATGTTTCCACATAGGTGGGTCTGTCTCTGGGATCTCCATTTGACTAGATCTTTGATAATGCTTTTCAATAAGGTTAGATAATTTTCTCCACAATGGGCTTATGACATCTTCTGTTAGATATCTTCCTTGTTTTTAAAATATTTTTATTACCATTGTAATGGTATTATAAAAATGGTATGTTTTCATTTAAATCGCATTATTCCATTTAACTGTATGATTCCAAGTTCAAAACCAGGTAAAACTAATCTATGCTGTTAGTAATCAGGAAAGTGGTTATCCTGGAAATGGGCAGTGACTAATAGGTAGGAGAGACTACTGGGGAAGCTGGTCATGTTTTCTTTCTTGATCTGGGTGTGAGTTATGTGGGTACATTGAGTTTGTGAAAATTCACAGAGCTTTTTGCTATGGTTTGTGTACTTAATTTCTTGGATGTTGAAAAGCAACTTATATAAAAATATATTTGTTTTCTAAGTGATTGTTGCTAATGTATAAAAATGCAAGCATTTTTATATTGATTATTTTTGTGTGTAACACATTGCTAAACTTATCAGTCCTAATACTTCGTCTCTAGATTCTGAATTTCTTACTTAGCCAGTCATATCATCTATAAATTATCATTGTCTCTTCCCCCATTTTTCAGACTTTAAGCTCCATAAGGGCACATTTTTTGTTTGCTTTATTCACATCTAAATCCCCAGCACCTATAACATGTAGACACACAGTAAATACACAACACGTATTTGTTAAATGCAAAAGAGGAGAAGGAGGGGGAGGGGAGGAGGATGGAAGAGAGAGAAAAGACAATGTTTAAAATTTTTAATATCTGTTCTTGATTAAACATACATACACAAACATACTAGACCTAGGGTGTTCTGTTTTACTATTCCTAGAGTTTTTACTTAAACACAGAGTAACAATTTTTAATGGAGAAATACCAGGCGGACACAAGATAACAATACCTCCTGTCATTACTTGGGGTTAACAAAATAACAGGTATAAATATAATTGGCATATAATTTGGGTGCATTTTAAGGATGGGAAGAGCCCCAGGGAGACCTGGGAGGAGGGTTAGTAATGAGTTTAGGTAATTCAGGCAGATTACCTAGGAGGTGATGGGTGTGGTGCTAGGGGCCTTTAAATCTCAAGGCTGCATGAGAAATATGATTGGGAGTGGGATTTACCTAAGACCTCAAGGCCAAAGCAGTACTTGGCCAACGGAAGAGTTGGAGTAAAGGCTGAGAGTAAACTTGCAACTGAACACTAACATAAAAGATTCAAAATATACATTGTTAAAGATACAAAGATAAAAGTTACACTGATAGATAAAAACCAACCATTCTTGCAATACAGGGATCACAGTATGGATGAAATCCAACACAGAGCAATTTCCTTCTCATAAGCTACAACCAAATGCCACCTAGGTTCAAATACTAATTGTAAGTAAAACCTCCCAAAGCACCCCTCCCCCCAAACAATCCCTCCCCCAACCCAACCTGAATAAGAACAAGAGAAAGAAGCGTACATCATGCATAACAAAGAATGAAATAATGCCATTTGCAAAAACTTGAATGGACCTAGAGTTTATCATATTAGGTGAAGAAAGAGAGAAAGACAAATATCATATGCTATCACTTATTTGTGGAATCTAAAAAAAATGATTCAAATGCACTTATTTACAAAACAGAAATAGATTCATAGACATAGAAAACAAACTTATGTTTACCAAAAGGGAAAAGGGACAGGGGTGGGAAGAGATAAATTAGGAATTTGGGATTAACATAAACATACTACTATGTATAATGTAGGTAAACAACCAGGACCTACTGTATAGCACAGGGAACTATAGTCAATATCTTGTAATAACCTATAATGGAAAAGAATTTGAAAAAGAATATGTATATATTCTTCCTGTACACTTGAATCACTTTCTGTATACTTGAAACTAACACAACGTTGTAAATAAACTATACTTCAATTAAAAACATTTTAAAGAAACAAAAGAATTAGAAAATAAAAAGCCTACACTTTTATCACCTGTGGAGGGATATTTATTTGTGGCTGTTAAAAAAATTAGAAGAAGAGGGCTTCCTTGGTGGCGCAGTGGTTGAGAGTCCGCCTGCCGATGCAGGGGACACGGGTTCGTGCCCCAGTCCGGGAAGATCCCACATGCCGCGGAGCGGCTGGGCCCGTGAGCCATGGCCACTGAGCCTGTGCTCCGCAACGGGAGAGGCTGCAACAGTGAGAGGCCCGCATACCGCAAAAAAAAAAAAAAAGAAGAAGAAGAAGAAGGTGAATGAGTTCAAACGTAGAAAAATAAGATATTTCTGATAATTTTCTAATGTAGAAGGAAAGTGACACGATAGGGAAAATGAAAAATGATGGGCAAAGCGCTTGAGTCAAAGCACATGAGGAAGCTTTAGAAATATGTAAGATCAATACCCAGACTTGGCTGAGTGCTAAAGGCTCTGAGCAGGAAGAATATGCCTCGGGAAGCAGAGAGAAAATACGAAGACAGAATGGCTGGTTTCACTAACAATGAACACAAATGAGAGCAACTCTGGGGGACAGTTATACTGCGATAGATGAACAAAAGTAGAAAAAATGATTAATGCCAGCAGAGCTTTGGAGAAAGGTGTCCATCTCTATGTTGACACTAGCATTATAAATTAATCCTTTATATTTTTATATAAGATAAATTCACTTTGTGTATCTATTCCATGGAAGTAATCCAAACTAAAAAGACAACCTGTATAAAAATGTTCATTGCATTGTTCATAATGGCCAAAGACAGACATTGAAAGGAAAAGAAATCAATCCAAATGCCCTACAGTGGAGAAGTGATTAAGGGAAAAAGGAGACGTTAATAACAATGGAAAACTATGTTGATTATTGAAAATCATATGTGGACAAAGTATAAAAAGAAAGCAGAAAATTCAAAATAGAGGTTTATAGGGATGGAAAGGAATCCAGAGTAATAAAACACCTTGATGTTTTGAGACAATGGGGTTTTCTTCTGTGTAAATATTTAAGCATATAATGAAAATTCTTAAGTTAAAATGAAAAATAAAGACAGGAATTAAAAAAAAATACCTACCAAAACTTTGGGGAAATTATTTCTTACGCATATGTAACCGATCCGTTTCAGCATCATTACAGTGCTTATGACGACAGCAGCCACTAAAAACAGAGTAATTATTCCTCCTATTGTGGCAGATTCTGATGACTCTGTTGATGAAAATTAAATGGCTTTATTTCAAAATAAATCCAATGAACAACTGCGGTTGGGAATAAATGTACATTGATCTGGCGGTGGAGGGGTTTATCAAGGGGGCAAAAGTTGGAAAAACTATTGTTAAATACCAAAGAATGGAAAGTAATCCAAGTACACATTTTAAAAAATTGATAAAAATTCAGTTTCTAAAAGTAAAATTTCTTCCAGTAGATAATTATGCTCTGTAACTGCACTGTCCAATATGGCAGCCACTAGCCACATGTGACCATTCAAGTGTAAATTATCAAAATTAAAAAAAAAAGCTTTCTGAGTCATACTAGTCAGGTCTCCAATGCTCAACAGGCACAGTTAGCAGGCACGGCAGGCGGGGAGGAGTGGAAAAGGGGAGTTTTTCTGAAGACAACAACTGCGTCACCCTGAAGCTGGACTTTGGCCACGCCAGGAGCCTAGAACTTGCTTTGTCCTCTTAGGAGTTCTCCTTTAGTTTCCTGTCAACATTACTTTTGGAAAATCTCAATTTTCTGAATGAAAATACCTTTCTTCCATAAGTCCAACTGGACTGAGAAGAAATCAATAGTTACATAACTAAGGCTCTCTTAAATTTCCAGAAAGACTTTTCTTAATATTAATCCTAGAGCCACAGCCTCAGGCAAAACAAATACAGGAGAGGAAAAAGTAAAGATGGCTCACATATTTTTAAAGTCTTTCAAAAGGTTAAAGAATGAACAGAAAGAAACTCGGGGAAGGTCTGCTCCCTCAGATGGCAGAAGATTCACAAACCCCTTTCATTCCCATCAAGAATGAATGGGTCATCTTCAAAAAATCTACAAACAAGACATGCTGGAGAGGGTGTGGAGAAAAGGGAACCCTCATTTACTGTTGATGGGAATGTGAATTGGTAAGACCATTATGGAGAACACTATGGTGGTTCCTTACAAAACTAAAAACAGAGTTACCATATGATCCAGCAATCCCACTCCTGGGCATTTATCCAGAGAAAACCATGATTAGAAAAGACACATGCACCCAATGTCCATTGCAGCACTATTTACAATAGCCAGGACATGGAAGTAACCTAAATGTCCATCAACAGACGAATGGATAAAGAAGATGTGGTACATATATACAATGGGATATTACTCGACCAAAGAAAAAGAACAAAATAATGCCATTTGCAGCAACATGGATGGGTCTAGAGCTTGTCATACTGAGTGAAGTAAGTCAGGGAGAGGAAGACAAATACCATATGCCTTTATGTAGAATCTAAAAAAATGGTACAAATGAACTTATTTACGAAACAGAAACAGAGTCACAGATGTAAGAAAGAAACTCATGGTTACTGGAGGGAAAGGGGGGGAATAAACTGGGAGATTGGGATTGACATATACACACTACTGTATATAAAACAGATAACTAGTGAGGACCTACTGTATAGCACAGTGAACTCTACTCAATACTCTGTAATGACCTATATTGGAAATGAATCTAAAAAAGGGTGGATATGTGGATATGTATAACTGATTCACCTTGCTGTACACCCGAAACTAACACAACATTGTAAATCAACTATATTCCAATAAAAAAGAAGAATGAATGAAGGCATGTCATATCAATGGCAGTTCTACAATCAGATCTAGCCATAAAGGCACACCTTTATAATACAAAATTCTTACACGTATAGAGCTTTCATTCCTGAAGAGGATTCTGTGAACCAAAGTGATTTCTTTGGAGAAGCAATGATGTCATGGAATTCTGACCCATGGGTCCACCCCTCCTCCTGCCTCCACCCTCTACCTGAAATTGCCCCCCTCTCTGCACCCTTTCTGCTTAATTTTTCTCCGTAGTACTTACCATCACTTGACACACACTATATTTTATTTTTTAATCTTGTTTCTCTGTCTCCCAATATAAGATCTATAAGCTCAGGAATTTTTGTCTGTTTTGTTCACTGCTGTATCCCCAGTATCTAGAAAAGAATCTGGCACCTAGTAGACCCCTGATAAATATTTGCCAAATGGGGAATTCCTGGTGGTCCAGTGGTTGGAACTCCGCGCTTGTAATGCAGGGGGCATGGGTTCTATCTCTGGTCGGGGAACAGAGATCCCGCAAGCTGTGCATGCATGTGGCACGGCCAAAAAAATTTTTTTTTTGTCAAATGGATAAGCACAGCTTTCCCTCAGGACCTTACTGAAAAAACCCAACCAATTAGTTTAATGTTTGACAAAGGGGAGACATTCCTCCAGCTCTCTGGACTAAATTCCCCCATATCAATACTGCCTTAAGATACCAGTGTTCACCACTGAGTCCCAGTAAGTTAACTCTGATCCCAGGTCATCCTTCAAGAATTCCCCACCTGAGTTTGGCTAGTTGAGGGTGGCTCACACGGCCAGTTTGGATAGTGAGAGGGGCCACGTTATATGAACCTACTTGGTTCCTGAAGTTTCAGACGAGAATTGGGACATGAAATATTTGGATAGTGAGGCATACCTGTACGTTAACTGTCTCACGTAATGATAAAAATAATGGAGGTTGACAATATGCAAGATGATGTGTTCACACCAAGGAAACATGAAGTGATGGGACTGCATGCTGCTGCATGACCATTTCTTAGTGGGTGAAACAGAGAAAAGTCGGGGAGAAACTGAACCATCACAGAACAAGGATATCAACTTCCAAAGAAGCAGTGCCTTTAGTCAGGCTTGGATTCACCTAAGTGCAGACTGAGTTTCAGCAAACCACTGTCTGTCATGCCATATTACTGGGTTTTTTTATTGCTGTGATATTGTGATTTATAATAAGAAGTACATATTTAGTCTTTGTCCCCAGTTCTGAAACCCTTAGAATTTCCTAAGTGATTAGAGCAAAGAAAGTGAAAGGAGCATTTTTTGTTATTCATAACAAGCCCCTCTCAACCTCACTTGGTTTACATTAAGGAGATGATTTTTGGAAAGTCCCAGAGGATGGGCACTGGTTGCCAGGGGAACCGACCCTGTGATTTAGAGAGTTGGAACTTTCAGCCCCACCCCTTGACCTCTGGGGAGGGGAGAAGTGGGAGGTTGAAGTAATTGCCAATGGCCAAGGATTTAATCTGTCATGTCTACATAAGCCTCCTTCAAAACCCTAAATGATGGGGTTTGGAGAACTTCCAAACCTTGCCCTATGCATCTCTTCCTTCTGGCTCTTCCTGAGTTGCAACCTTTTATAATAAACAGGAATCTAGTAAGTAAACTGTTTTCCTGACTTATGTGAGCCATTCTAGCAAATTATCAAAGCCAAGGAGAGGATTGTGGGAATCTCCGATTTATAGCTTGTTGGTCAGAGTCCACGTGACAACGTGAACCTGCGACTGGCGTTTAAGTGGGGGAGGGGCAGTCTTGTGGGACTGAGCCCTTAACTTGTGGGATCTGACGCTTTCTCCAAGCAGATGGTGTTAGAATTGAGTTAAATTGTATGACGATGAGCTGATGTGGAAGAAGTGTTTGGTGTGGGAAAAAGCCCCCCACAGATTTGTAGTACAGAAGTATTCTGTTGAGCAGAGGAGAAATAATTTCTTCATTCAATTGGTTTCACAGTTCTGTTTGTTTATAAGATCACGGTATAGTAATAATAATAATAATAATAATAATAATAATAATAATACCTGGCCTTTGTCCCTGGTTCTTGGCACAGAATTTCAAAAACCCCTGGAATTTCCTCAGTGATAGAGTGCCTTTTAGGGACCATATCTGAGTTTATGTTAATGAGCTGAACTTCTGGAAATTCTGGTCCCACCCCTGACCTCTAGGGAGGGGAGAGGGGCTGGAGATTGAGTTAACCACAAATGGCTGATGATTTAATTAACCATGCCTACGTAATGAACCCAATAAAAACTCTGGACAGTGAGGCTTGGGGAAATTCTGGTTGGTGAACATATCAAAGTATAGAGAGGGTGGTGTATCCCGTCTCTGCAAGAACAGAAGCTCCTGCCCTTGCAGCCTTCCAGACTATGTACCTCTTCATCTGGCTGTGTATTTGTATTTTCTATAATAAAATGGTAAGAGTAAGCATAGTGTTTTCCTGAGTTCCATGAGTCATTCTAGCGAACTATTAAATCTGGGAAACTCTGAATCTGTCGCCAGGTTGGACAGAAGTGTGGGTAGCCTGGGGACCTAGGACTTGTATGGCAAGTTGTAGGACTTGTAGGACTTGCTGGCATCTGTAGCGAAGGCAGCCTTGTGGGACTGAGCCCCTTAACCT